>NC_051847.1:202810283-202821005 GCF_002237135.1 Teleopsis dalmanni | reverse complement strand
TATCATCTTTTAATTTTATTCTTATTCTATTTTCTTTTGATAATATTTATATAACTCTATTATTAAATAAAATAATAAATAAATTATTGACACTTAACACTTAAGTTGATACTTAAGATTCCAATTTATTGTATATGAAGTTGATATTAGGATATAATTATTTTTTTAACATTAAAACTATTTATGTTTTTGATTTGACCAAAAACATCATTTAATTGATGAAGAGATAAAGTGTTGCGTTTTGTGTAGAAACATTTATCATAAATTGGTTGGCTAGTTTTTACACATACACAGTAAGTCCTGACATTATACCATTGGAATATCACTTCTGCCTATCCTTACAAGATTTTCTTTATAGGCAAAATTCTGACAAAGATACGAGTAAAAATAAAAAATGAAACCTTAAAATTTGATAATAAAATAATAATGATTTTAGTTGAAAAACGGCAGGGAGGATCAAGATATAATCAAGTGATTAGTGTAATATTTAGATTATTAAAATTAATTTTAAAGGCAAAAAAAAATATATTTTAATTTTGTCGAAAATACGCAATAATATATTTTTCTCGAGTGAATAGTATATTAGTGTAGTAAATATTAGGCAAACACTAATTTATAATTCTTCTTTTTTTTAATTTACTTATTCTATAAAATGTAGTGGTCATATGTGGTTGTTGTATTATGGTTAATATCACTTTTACATGATTTTTCTAATTCCAGTAATGGTTGTCTAGTGGTCGAACTCAGTAGTATATTATTCACATTTATTTATAATCCTTCTTATTTTTGATTTACTTATTCTGTGAAATGTAGTGGTCAGTTGAGGATACTATGTTACTGTTAATATCATTCTTAAATAATTTTGTAACTCCAATTGTGTCTACTAATTAAGCCCAAGTGTTTTCTGCCTTAAGGTTTCAAAGATATAGATTTTAGGTGCAAAATTGCAGGCATGATAAAAAGAAGTACGTGTATTAAAAGATGAAGAAATAAAATAGTTTTTAAAAGAAGAAAAGTCTGATAACAATTTTTATTTCAAAACTGTTGAACAGGGTATATTCTAACCACGGTTGCCACTTATGGTACTTTAGTACCAAAATTGGTACTTTTTTTTCCGTTTGGTACTCTGGTACTCATGTTCCAAAATGGTACATTTTCGGCGACCCAACTTTATTGTGGATATTGTATTGTTTTATACTTTTTGTACATTTTATATAAATTGTTTTTTCTTATAAAAAGGCAATAGAAAAATTTTGGACCTTTTTTTACAGAAATGGTACCTTTTTAAACCAATTTTGGTACAGAAAAAAATTTTCAAGTGGCAACCGTGATTCGAACAATCTTTTCAAGAGCTATATTACTAACCAGAGAATTGATCATTTTTGTATTTTATCTACAATATTTGACATTATTTTAAAAATTCAATATATTTTGTGTAATTTTTCATATATTTAACTTTAAGGTATTATAAAGCACCATCCCATCATGGACAATTTAATAAAAGCAATTATGTAATTAAGTGAACGATTTTCCTATAAAACTTCGTTATGATAACAACAACGTAACTAAAACGCAAACTAATTAGATTTGAAATTAAATTATTTTCGAAGAATAAAGGCGGAAAATAAGAAAAAGATAAGCACACAGAGTCAAAGAAATGTTAGTAGATAAAGCTTCGAGGGTAAAAATGTCTAAGTTGGAATAACATTAGTGTATCGACGAGGAGATTAAATTGTTGTAGAGAAATATTTTAAATTTTACTAAAAAAAACAATCTAAATGGAAGTCAGAATAAATAAATTTCCGTTGTCAAATTAAGTGTCAAATAAAATGTAACAAATGACCATTTGAAATACTAAAACCCGAAATGATTTTTATTAATAATTTTATGTAGCTTTTATATTCATATAGCCATCTTAATTACAGAAAAAAAAATTAATTTTAAACATTTCATTATCATTTTATATTTTTTTCAAAAAATTTTTTTGCGTCTTGATTATAACGAAAACATAATTTAAAATTTCAATTAATTTTACATTAAATTTGAACAATTGTATCAGTTCCTGTCAGAGCATTTTTGAAGTCTTCACCTTATCGTGCAGGTAATTGATTTCGTTTTAATTGATAATTGATTAGTTTGACAACTTTTGTTAAAAATGTTATCAAATTTTTACTTCCATATCATTTGATATCAGTTAACTAAGAATTGCAATAAAAGTTAAATGTTTTCAGAAGTAATATTAAGTGGAGGCTAGTATATTAGAGTATGACAAATTCTACCAACAAAATTGTTGGTAAGAAGAGAAACACGTCATTTTTAATATTTTTAGAATGATTGATGATTGTAGTCAAGAAAAATTTCAGTACGTAATTCGGTATACTTGTGGTATAATATCTGCTAAAGTTCAATTTTAATTATAAGTAACTCTTTGTATTACCTGTGTATAAATAAAGTGCAAAATTGTTATTTTAAATTATTTTTAGAAGCAATAATTCAAAAATTATTTATAAAATAAATCAATTACATGTTAACTTAAAATTAGATTATTTTTCTAATATTTGTGTATTTTATTATTTATTGTTAATAATATATTTTTTAGCGAATGATAACACATCAAATACTTATGAAATATTCAATCCTATAACAAATCTGTCTTGATTGGTAAATCTAGGGCAACTTTTTCAATCGAGATTTACTTTTAGTGCAATTTTCATTTTCGATTGACAAATTTCCAGCGAAATAACACACGTGATTAATATATAATACTTTAGATATTTTGTTAAAGTAGCAACACAATCCTAAAACTAACAGCTGTTTCATATGACTTAATAAATAATGTGTGATTTGATACGATATACGTATTTATGAAAAACATAATTGTCTTTAACACTACTAACATTTACTCTAAAATTGTTTGAGCTAGATTCTAGATATTATATTGAATTTTTCCTTTTATAGGTGTATTTTATTATTATTTGTTAATAATATCTTTTTTAAAGATAAAGAAGACACCAAAAATGAATTAAATAAAAAATATTCACAAAAAAATCTAATGAAAATTAATAATATTGGTTATATAAATATATACAAATAACGCTTACAATAAATGCTAATACTAATAATATAAAATCCACTGAAACCAGACCTGAAAGTATGCAAGTTGAAATATACTATCCACAAATTCAAGTTCAACAGAAACTGTTATAAAAATACTAAACTGAATTTTCTAAGACTATTATCGGAACCGATAAACACTATATTATTAATAATAATTTATTATTATTTTATGATAAATCATTTAATAAGATTATAATTATTATTATATAATTACATGACCACGTTCAGGAAGTCTATTATATGCATTATAAATATAAAACATTAATATGCAATAAAAATTAAATACAAAATTAAAATGCTTGATTATAAATAGTTAAAAAAACTTAAAAACAATTGAACAGTTTTTTTACATTTACTAGTTCAAAATATATAACAATGTTATTGATTATAAAATATAAATATAATAATTATAAAATTAAAAACATTAAAAAATAATAAAAATGTTGATGTAAGAAAATGTAATAAAAAGTAAAAATATAAATTGTATATTATTTTATTTATATAATATATCAAAAAAAAAAAAGATTGAAAAAAAAAGTCAATGCAAAGAAATGAATTTCATTATAATGTAAATTCGATCATAAGATAAATTAAGTTAAATTATTAAATTAAATTTAAAATAAGGAACAACCATTGTACACATATTAATTTTATATTAATGACATTTTTATTATGAAATTAAAAAAAAAATATAATTATAAAAATTCAAATTTTATAAATCATATATAATAACTAAAGTCTTTAATTAAAAATATTTATATGTTATGTAATATATTGAATATATAAAAAATATTTAAATAAATAAATGCTATGAAATAAAAGGTGTAAATTATTTTTATATGTACTTAAAAAAGATGTTAATAAAATCTGAAAATTGGGTTTTAAAAAAGAATGTTGAAAAATAATATTCCGAACTTAAGCAAAATAATTGCGGACAATAAAAAAAAATTCAATTTGTTTGTATATTTAAATATATACTCGTAAAATGGAGAAAATGAAATAAGTGTGCCATAAATTTCTAACATTGTGTCTCTATGTCTCCTCTCATACATAACAAATACCCCTACTTTGAATACACGTTTCATGCCCATTTTGTTTCTTTTCGCTGAATGGCTGAATAGGACCTTATTTCTATATACTCCATTGTAAGAACAATAAAAATTTATTGGTTTCACTTGAGTATAAATTAAATTTGGAACATAATTAAAGAAAAACACAAGTACTACGAACTATGAATATGCAGATATACATATATATTCGCTAATGGAAGAAATTTACACATTTTATGCAAAAATTTCATCTAAATAGTTTCTTAAGAACACTCTGAAAACTTATATAAATGGTTGCATAATTCACTTTAAAAAATGCAATGTCATTATTTATCATAGTATATATCACAAAAATGAGGTTCTAATAGTTAATATAATAAGCAAAGATTTTCCTTTTTTTACATAAAAAGAAGATTCTTGACTCTTGATTTGTATATCATATTACACAATAAAAATGATTGACCTGGCTTACCTGTATCACTTGGTGTGATATTACTGAGACGGTGTGTAAGAAAACCGCGTAAATTCGAGACTACACGTTGTGGCGAATTCGGCCCACTACCGATGGAAAAGCTACGTAGTTTGGAGAACAGGGCTGCGGGTTCACCACTGCCACTGCCTGTGGCGTTATTTGTACCCTCGTTGGACGCCACTGTCAATAATTTGTTACGTATTAAGTTTCTCTAAAAATTTGTATTCTTTTATGTTTAAAACTTTTATATAAAAATTGAAAAGAATCAATAATAATAGATCAGCACTTAATTTCGTTTAATTTTTGTTACTATCGGAGGGTAATTCTTTATGTTTTATCGTACACGTACACTTTCGCATCACATTCGCCACAAATCTATTGTTTTCAAATTCCGTAAATTCTTCCTAGCATTCCACTGCAGTTTTGTAAAACAAAAATTTTAAAATTTTTTTCAACAAATTTAATAAAATTAATTTTTTATTTTGTTCCAAAACTAAAATTTTTGTATTGAATTTTTAATATACATGTATATACAAATATATATATATCATGTATATAATAATATATTATCCTGTACACACACACTGAAGGTTGGAAAAAATAAAATTAAACCAGACGACCACCGTGCGTCGTCCAGGCCAGAGCAAAGGTAACTTCTGTCTGGCAGCGTGTGCAAGTTATACTCGTAACATGCCTGTGCTAACGAAAGCTACACCGTAGCAGTGCTTTACCACTCAGCCTGGAAATTTCGTACTAGTCTGTGCCTTGCGAACATGCTTAACCCAACTGCCACCCACCGATTTTCGTAGATACATTCCAAAGCGCGCTGTGTGAAAATTACGGGGGCATACGAAGGTGTACTGGTGTTAGACTTTGGGTTTGTGTGATTGTACGTTGTGCGCTCTCCTTTCTACAGTGTTCAGAGTTGTTTGGTATACAGGATATCGGCTAGGGGCATGCGCAATTCTTGTGGATTCATTATAATGAATGTATCAATTTGTGCGTCCATCCAATTGGCTTGGAGTGCTGGCGCTGTTCCCATGCATATTATTTTCACATAGTTGAGCACATTTGAATAATTTTCTTTGAACTTTTCTTCTTTGTTTTGTGGAAACTGCTAACGTGCTCATCTGTTTCATGGTTCTGCAGCGATCCCATATTTACTCAGGTATTTTTGAATGCAAGGTATACTTCCGACATTTCTTTCGTGAATACCTTAAATAAAGGTAACAACAAATAAAACACATATATATTAATTCATATAAATATACACACTAATTTACATAATGAATACTGATGATTTATTGTAATGTTATATATTTCAATCAATAATATAAATTTAAAATATTTATATTCATCAAAAATATAAAAATCATATTAAAAAAAACAACATTTTAATTATTGCTTTAACATTATTCTCAATTATAATGTCAGCATTTATTAAACATATAAAATATGAGTAATAATCTTTTAGTCAATACTAGAATATTTTTGGTAATATTTATTGCAGTCTACTAAATTTTTTTATTCATTACAATATATTCCCCAACAGTTAAAATATCAAATTTTTTATATAACCGCTACTTATACTATAAAAATTTGTATAGAGGATTAAGGAGGATTGTTATCTATTGTATATTTTTTAAAGTTTGTGTGTGTTTTTTTAATTAACATATATCTTAAAAAAACTTTTAAAATAAATTAATGTGAATGGAGCAAGTTTTTAAAGCCTATCCATTCAATAACAAAGAATGGACATGGGTTGTCTATACTGTTTTGTTTCTGCATGCCTACGATTATATCAAAGGGCTAAATATATAATATCTTGTCTGCCAACTAACATTCGTATTCAATAGCAGGCTCCAACTGATGCAATGCGCTTAAATCCATTCCTAAAGAGTCTAGAGTAGATATAAGACTCTGTCACAATATTAATTACGGACTAGACCTCCTCTGCTTGATCGCAAGTTACCGACTAATTATCTCTAAAAAGGAATTAGGAATATTAGGCTACGACCAACACGTTTTCAAATGATTGCTTTGTGATTTACACTGATAGATCTGCCGCAATAAAATATTTGGCAGGAGTATTTACTTTTTTGTGACTGGCAAGCAGCAATTGCATCCTTTGCTAGTGTATTCACAACATCTAAGTGTATTCACAACATCTTGTATTAGATATCATATATCATTAAACAAGATGTCAGGCTGATCTGAATTGGATTCTGGGGCAGAGGGATGTTACTGAAACTGTAATACCGACATCAAACATTTCTGTTGTAGAGGTTTGTTTACCTCCAGTCAAATTAGCTACACGTACAGAATATTTTAAAACAGCAAACCAAAGATTGCGTATATGACACCGATCAGTCTTTGATCTAAAAAGAGCAGAACATTGGAAGACATTTTTACCGAGTAAGGGCTATCTTTAACGATTAATGTCGCAGCTATGGATCAGTGAAGGAAAAAGAGATTATTACCAATCTGTTTTGTTGTCGGAACTCGCCAAAAGGTGCCGCTATCCAATCTAGGGTCTCCCTTTATGAAATGTCGGTTCCATATCACTTGCGCCTACAATCTTTTTGTCAATCCTTTTCTTTCTTCATGATTATTATACTCAAATATTGTCAGATTGTAGGTAAGGTACTGTTCATTTCTAATTCTGCCATTACGATCTTCGATTACTATGATATGATTTTTGTCAGCATCCAACAACATGTAAAATAATGTATTGTCTTCAGTATCCTAATTATTATGATTAGTTATGGTATCAAAAGACGTTTTATTTATTTAATACTTAGTTTTATATCAGTTTTATATTGTGCAATATTTTTGAAAGAATAGAGTTGTTATTTTTTGTTTTTATTTTTATTCTCAACATATTTGTTATATCATATCATATCATACGTATCATGCATACGAATTGATATCAACTTGTATTTTTTTTTTTTTGCATCATTTCAAATCATTTTGTAAACCATATTTCTTTTGATCCTTTAGGTTTGATCTATGAACTATGTTTATATATTGGACCATTATTTGATTTTAGGTAAGCTTCGGCGGGCAAGGCTGCCATAAGGATTAAGCATAACTTAACTCAGAATATACTTCAGTTTCAATTTTTTTTAATGATAGATTAAATTGAGAGTAATCTTGTCTTACACAAGATTCTCTTCTACGTCTAGCGTTGTTTAGGATATTTTTTGAAACTCTTTTCCATATACAGTCAAACTTCCAAAACTCGAAGTACCATTTTACAAAGGAAAGTTTCGATTTATGGAGAAATTTAAAAAAAACTATTGTGACATTTTAAGAAATTTATTTATTTGACATCAAATACAGCACAGAAATTTTAGTGAAGTGAAACATTCAGAAATTAGGATTTAGGTTTTTAATTTTTTTTCTTATTTTCAGTAAAAAAATATTCCAATTTATTCCAAACCTTATAGTGATCATCAGTTCGTTTGTAAATAAAAATTCAGAATTTTGAATGAACCCGAACCCTCATTATTACTTTCCGTTGCGCTTAGAATCGGGTCCACTAATTCGAAGCTATAATGCTCAATCTGTAGAAAAGGTTGATTTACCTATTTCTGTGTTAAGTTCAATATAATCGTTAAGAGTAGTATTGAAAGTTATTTTATTTACTTTAAATCACGCTGCCAATGACTGGCATTTGCACAAAGAAGCAACAGAAGAAAAAAAATTAAACGTTTGGTTTGGAAAAAGGGACTTCCCCTAACACCAAAATGGATTCATACTAAAGACAATAATTTGACTTATAGAATGCTTTTTCCCATATTAATATTAGCACATGACAATATTTTTATTTGATATAAAGTAATTCGAGTTATTGAAGTCCGAGTTATGGAAGCAGAATTGTATGTACGAGTTATAGAAAATTTGAGTTATAGAAGTTCGATTTATGGAAGTTTGATTGTATTTCATATTTTTATAATGTAAACATGTACATTATATACTTATAATTATTTCTGAATTGTTCTTTTGTCTTTTTCAAGTTGGGCTATAGTGTTCGCTCAAAATAAGTTAAATTATGCAATATTATATTTTTTTAAACAAACTTTGAAATATATTTGTTTGCATGCATTTTGAAGTATTTAAATGTTAGTGGCATAACTGTCATAAAATACACAATAAACGAATGGATTGAATGCACTTGGGACTAATAAACTACATATTTGTCAACTTTTTGCAATGTTTTTGTGCAATTTTATTACTTCTTCATTTTTCTTTTATGACTATGTGCAGTTTTTATTGCCACTTGTAATTTTATTGTGTTTTTTGACAACTTTTTATTGACATTTTCAATAAAATAGAAATAAAAATGCATTTAACCAACCCAGAAGAAAAACTATTTTATTTTGTCAAAATACTAGATATAAAAAATTGCATATATTAAGAATAGAAGAAACAAAACCAAAAACAAAAAATAAATATAAATAAAAATAAAAATAAAAAAGTAATTTGTACGGTAATTGCTAGGAATGAGGCCGATTTGTATCTGCTGACACTGTTACAATTCGAAACACACTTACGTGCACTTTTTGTATCTAAAAGTTTTTATTTCTCGCTTATGTATGCGCAGAGTGTAACGAGCAAAAAATAACAGATATGTAATTTTTCATTTTCAGTGCCGCATAACAGAGAATTGCACCAGAAATGCCAAATGTCCTTTGACTATGAGTATGACTATGTGTACTATGAGTGTTCATCAGAAATGACATGGACAAATACTTCATTTATCAGGCTTAGATTGATTCTCTACAAATATGATAAGGCAGTCAGTCACAAGTTCAAATTAAATGATCAAAATTATTTTGAAATTCAAGTTTAAATGCAGTAGTGATTTTAAAAGATTGTAAACGGAAATAGAAAAACTACAAACTACAAACTACATACGTGAAGCTGTAAGGATATTTATTTGGCATGCTAAAATACAAAATTTCATTTTAGTTTTTTAAGTGAAAATTTTCACATCCACTAAAATGTCATTTACATAAATGCAAATTTTTATTAAAAACTTTTTATCCTTTGCAGTTTTTTTTTTGTTTTTCATTAGTTTTATATAAGGCTAAAGGATATAACAAACTAAAAGTTTTATTTGTAATTTATGGCATAACATTAAGGCAATGTAATTGATTGTTGTGTGGGTGTCATGTGAACGTTCTCAACTGTACTGACTAACGAGAAAAACTTTTACTCAGATTAAGTGCTCACAGCACACACACATACACACATGAGGATACAAATTCATACACTCATACTCTTGTAAGATTATAACTATATTAAGTGTTGTTGCAAAAATGAAAAAGTTTCTCTCTTGTGTGACTTAATCGTCCTGTCAATTCTTTATGTGTCACTTTTAGCTGCTGTCCGCATGGAAAATGCAGCTGAAATGTAGCTAAATTAAGTTTATCGCATATTTCTTGCGTTTACTGTGTTTTAATTGCGAAAACAACAAAATTTCCTACTTAAGTCGAATATAAAAGCTATTAAACAATATCTATACTTTCCTTAGCAGTTAAAAGAAAAATATTTTCCATTAGAGCAAATTTAATAAAATATATTAAAAGCAGACTTGCAATAAAATCTTAAACTTATATTGAGTATAACATTAATTTTATTAAAGCTTTTATGTCTTTAATTAAACAAATATTATAATATTATAAATAAATTATATTTATAAGTTGTATAAGTTTTATGTACCATATTTATTTTTTTTTTTATTAAGTGGTGCTGTGGTACTGCGACCAGCAGGTCTTCCCCCTTCTGGGGGTTAGAGTGACCTCATCTCGAGTGACCTCAAAACTAGTGTGGGAATACCTTCAACTTCTCAAAGTCTTTGCTGAAAGAAACAGGGTTGATTGAATATGGATCCCAGGACACAGCGGATTTGAGGAAAACGAAAAAGCAAATGAACTAGAAAGAAGTGTGGCGGCCACATATTTTATTGAGCCACAACCATTCTGCGGTCCTTCATGGATCTTTTTCAAATTTAAAATTAACAAATGTCTGGAAATAGCAACTCAGGTTGATTGAGATAACACCTGCATATAAGATAAA
>NC_051847.1:202800387-202810183 GCF_002237135.1 Teleopsis dalmanni | reverse complement strand
ACCACCATCATCGAATTCATGTTCAGGTGCGGAGTAAGAATAAAATTCCTTATTAAATTCGCTTGATGGTTGAATTGGTTGAGATAATTGATCATCGCCGCGTAAAGGAGCGCTATCATCATGACCAGCTGTTTGTGGAGCATAGTCATATTGAGCGGCTGCAACAGCAATTAAACATAAAACCTAATAAAATTAGAAAAACAAAAAAGAAATATAAAAATTAGTTAATCCTTGTTTGTGTTTTAGTCCTTGTTTGTATTATTCCAACTATTTTTCTTGATACGTACCACAAAAATACGCATCTTCAGGCTTGTAGCAGGTAAATCAGTTTTGATTGAGTGTTGAATTGATTATGACTTAATTTCGGCTGATGCTGCCATCTTTATACTAATCAAGTTATTTCGATATGACATTCGTATTGGATGTCAACATAGTGCGATTGTGTGGCTTCAGCACTTTAACATTGGATTTTAGATGTACGAGATATGCCAAGTTCAAGTACGACTCTTTTCAGTATTAAATTATGTCTCTGAAATGCTATATTTTGCATATATTTCCAGTTAAGTTTTGAAAAAAAAAATAGTTTTATATAAATAGTTTACAAATAAAACTGAATTTTTGAACTTATTCAAAGGGAGCATATCATGTATTCGATTAGTTGTATAAAAATATTTTCAAAGAAAGTTTTACACTGTCAACAATTGTGGATTATTAATTTTTGATTTATGTGGTATGCAAGAAGAATATGGAAGAATTTATTAAAAAAAACTTGCGGGGTTATAGATTTTGAAATTATGATAAAAATTATACAAATTTGATGAAACTTTTTATGACAAATTTTTATATTAATTAGATTTTATTCGTTACTTATCAAATTTCAAAAAAAGTAATATAAAAAAAATTAATATCTAAAAATTAATTAATATCTAAAAGTTATTACTTATAGTAAATTATATTTTTCTTATTACAGATTAGTGTATAATCTCTAATATTCCTAATATAAAATATTTCTTAATAATTTTAATTGTTAATTATCTAACATAAAAGAATAATTTGCATGATACTACTATCAAAAATGGCGAAAAGAATTTCATATATAGCAGTCATAATTTATGGATATATTAAAATATATTTTAGATATATATTCTCTATTAAATGTGGAGCCACGATATTGAATTCTGGAGTTTTGCTCATATACATACATATAATACACATTTTATTCCAAACGACTCTAAAGGTACAACAAACTTGTGATTATGTTTTATTTTATTTTTTTTTTTAATATTCCAATTATAAATGTAATATTTTACAAAAGGATTTGAGTAATAGATTAATAGACACTTCATTTAATTTATATGAATTCGATCATATGGCATTTAGTTGGAGTCGGCAATATTAAGACATTTGAAAGCTTTTAACTATTGAAAGCCAGAAAGTCATTAGGTGTGCAGATAAAACTATTGAAAATTAAATTACAATAAATTAAAATACCACAAGGAATCACATAAATATATAGCAGAAGCCCTAACATTGAAATTTAATTTTATATTAAATACTTTGTATAAAACAAGAAAACAATAAATCAGAAATTAACACATATGTTATTGAAAATATCTGCTAGATAGGTAGTTTTATCTATAGTGTTGATCTAATAATATAGCAAATATATGATGAGAAATCTGTGGGTGCACAATAGATCAAGCTGGTCGCAGTGCATAGGGGCCTTAGGCTATCCTAAAACCCCCCAATATCATTGACTATGATGAAAAAATGGAGTTACTTATATTGCTAAAAGAGTCTACAATTTATCAATGTTATTAATACATTTTCTTAACTATCTTCAACCAATACAGTTGTATATGTTTCGCTACGACTAAAATAGAAGATAGATCGTGTCACTCAGGTTTGGAAGTAATGTATAGTTTATCATTTTAGTTTCTCATTTGCAAATGGTCAAATAAATTCGAATTTATATTTTAAAGAAAGAAAATGTCTTTCGCTCTCGTGCGCTTCCTTAAGTACTGCGAAATAATAAAACCGAAGTCCTAAGAAATCAAAATAGTTGTAAAACCATTGGAAGCTTACCTATGTCAAGTATTTTAAATAGTATAAATGAATCGAGCATTTACGCATACTAACGTTTTTACATGGAGGACACAAGTTTGTATACAGTGGACTCTGTTTATTAGAACATAATAGGCACATGGTCACGGGGGAGTGAGAGACTGAAGAAAGCAAAATGAAATGTCAGATTATATTTACACAAATGTGTATTTATTATAAATTCATCAGGATTATTGAATAAGATATATTAATTTATTTTTCTTGAAAGGATTTTGAGGCTAACCTTAACTTGAGGCTATGGGCCTAGAACTTAAGTTTTTTGAGCAATATACAAGCCATAATAGATACTCAAAGGCATTTATTCGGTAAATTAGTTATTTAAACAAAAAAAGTAACGATTTGGTAAATGTGATAACTTGATAATATATTATGTATAGTCGAACTAAGGTCAAATTAAGATTAAACCTTTATATTATATTTATTGTCTAATATTTATATTATAGTATGATAATATTATGCTCATAATATTTAATATTTTTGTTGCGATTGTTGTAAATGCTTCTATTTAAGAATAATTAAAATAGTTTAATTTTTAAACTATTAAAATTAATTATTTTAAAATTCATAGTTATGATTATAGAAATATATTTTTTTAAATATAATAACCAAGGAAATTTTTTAAGTGTAGTGCTCTCTCCAAATTAAATTACATATAATAGAAATGTCTTTAAATGCACAAACACTATTAATATTGCTATCTTGCTTACACTCATTTAACTCATTCCCATTTACTTAATTAATTTATGCACAAAAATTTTTATGCTAATTTAAAACTATGAAATCCTAAAAACACACAATACACCACACAACAGCCGCAACCTACCGCAACAAGCGGCATGTAGCAACAACAAAAACAATACCATTCAATAGAAAATTGTTGCTTTTTTTCAACTGTCTTCAAATATGCGAAATTCAAATTAATATTTTACCTATTCACATATAAAAAGCTACATATATCGAGAAAAAACGAGAAAAAACACCAAAACGAATATAATTTAGCAATGCTAAAGCTTCTTGGTACGAGCTTGTGGGTGAAATGTCTACCGTTTGAGGGTATCAACGCTTTCAAGCTTTAAATTTGTTGTTATTTTGTTGCCAATTTTTTTTGATTTGCTTTTTTAATGATCACATTTTGTTGTTGTGATGGAATTCCCAGCATTAGGCTATTTAAATGTCCAACTAAAATTCCAGTTTTATAGTTTTGTTGTTTTTTGTTGTTGCTTTTGTTATGGTGTAGTGGCTGATGCTGATGCTAAGGCTAGGGTATGTGAATAAAACAATAATATGTTTGGCTTGCAGTTGTTGTTGCAAATGCCAGTTGTCACAATTTAAACAAAATATGGTTAATTGGTGTTAACATTTTCTTCTTCGTTGGCGCATTGCTGTCGTCATAAGCTTAGACGAAGCTTAGTGCTTTTTACGAAAACTATAATATTTAAACGCTTCTGATTGGTGTTGTGGTCTTGTGATTGTACAATCGATTGTGAGCATTTTAGTTTTATAGATCATTAGAATAATAAAATTTTTGAAACATTTAAACTTAATAGAAATCCTGTTTGGAAAATAATATTATTTTAATGAAAATTATAAAATTAAAGCCAATACATTATTAAAAATTATTAAAACAGTGAGTCGTACATATAATCCACTATTTTTTAGAACTGAGTACCTTGTTTGTTTTTTGTTTCTTTCCCTAGTATTAGATATATAATACGTACATTCATCTCAATTCCAATATCGTGGGTACAACGACTTGAAGATGGATTTTAGTTGAGTCAACAATCCTGAGTTAGTATTACATCTCGAGATATGGGGATTTTATATTACAAACTTTTTATATTTTCCTGTTACATTTACATTCTAAGGTTAGTGTTCAATCCATTCTTACTCTCTTATGGAGGTTATTACTTGAATATTTCACTAATACCTAAGTGTAGACATAATTTTATTAGCAAGTTCGTCCGTTTGTTGTCCGTTTCGATATGAGATACAATTTTGTTTGGTAGTGGTTACTATATTTAATAGAAATATGTATATGCTATCAAAATGTAAAGCTGCTTTATAGTCGCAGAGTTCAGTCTTATTTTCTTTTTATATGATTTTTGATTGCTACAAATCTCTAAATGAGATGTCGACGCAGTTCTCTAAGGTATATTTGCGGCAAGTTCTAGGCAGAGGATTGAGCCAGACAGGGTGCTTCAAGTAATCTCCTTCAGGAAATTTTAGAATTCAATTCCAACGAGTTTAATTAAGCTCAACAGGTAAATGAAATGGAACCCAGACTATGCATGAGTAGCTTCACCACATTTGCTCCTTCCTTTCAGTGCAATCATTTTTGGATTGGATTATTCAATAAATTTATATTTAGCTTTATCCCATTAAAATCATCTCTTTGGAATGAATTTAGAAGATTTTCATCAAATTGAAAGCAACAGGCTTAACATCTATTTTCAGTCATATTAAACCTCTGAGTTTTAATAGATTTTCAATTCACATTACGTTTTTGAATATTTCCAGTACATAATTACGCTATATATTGCTATATATATGTTACATATAATGCTATATATATGTGTATAGTAAGCGTATATTCAATATATATTTCCAAACTCTAGTTGAAGTATTAAAATTGTATTTATATAGAGTTGGTTTTATAGCTGACTTTATAATTCGGTTAATACGTCGTTTTATGATACTAAATTTTGGCCTGATGCCGAATCAACTAATTATACATATTTATGCAAATGCCAATAATGGCTATATATCTTAAGTAACTTTAAAGAAAAGATTTCTTTGTTTAGTTTACCGTCAAAAATATAAAATTTACAAGGGTTTTTCTTAGTTAAGCTGTTTTAATAGTCGGCAAAATTTATTTAAATTTTTTAATAGCATAAAATACAATAAACAATAGCATAATAAATTATAAAATTAATTTTTTAAACTAATGTTAGCATTGATTGGTAACATTTAAGTCGCTTAATAATAATGGCTAAAATAATAATGAAATAATAATATTTCATATAAATATTTCATTTTTACTATCAGTCTTTTTAGAAATTTAAATATTGGCTACTGACATTATTTTTTAAGATTCAATAAAAAAGTGATTCATGACGTATGACTATAAGTACATTTAAAAATACAAATTTTTTAAATAAAAATTATATTAAAGTAACTAATAGTTATATTCTTTAACAATTCCTTTTTCAATTTATTATTTTTATATTTTTAAAATTTAAATTTAAATAAAAATAGCATATGACATTTATTATTATTGCTCTAAAAATATTTCCATCTTCTATAAATTTAATTAAACTCTAATAAAGTCTATTGTTTTATATAAACACATATGTCTATATATATATATGTATATATAAACAAGTAACATTGATACAGTTTCGACGATTTAACCTTTATAAATATTATTTTCAGGCCAATATTAATAAAAACAAAACATTTTATAATGATTTTTTTATTTGTTTTTTTTACAATATTTTTGTTGTTGTAATGGAATTCCCAGATATTGACCAGTTTATAGTTTGACCGAAATACCAGTTTCATTGTTAGTTATTCAGTTTTTATTATTGATTATATATTACCATATTATATTATTGAAGAGATTTCACAGCTAAAATCCTATTTGTACATTTTTAAAATTTAAGAATGTTGTGATTGAACCCAAAAGATATAAATAGAAACTATATTTCTTTCAAAACGATAATAGTACTAATAAAAACTGTATATATAATATAATTTTGATGATTTGATTGATAAAAAATAATGAATATACTATGTCATATATTTAAACATTTTTTAAAAGAAATTTTTGTTATTAGCTCAGGCATACGTTTTGCATAATAATTTAAACAATATTCCAAGACGAAAATTTGTACAAAATTAATTTATATTTTAATTTTTCTTTATAATTAAAATTAAACAGTTTAGCTTATTTTGACTTTTGTATTTTTGTTTAAGTATATACATAATAAAGAATGCGGTTCCCATCGCAACAAAGTACTGTGAGTTTACACTATAATGGAGCTTAGCAGAACCTAAGACATTTGATATCTTTCTATTTCAAATTATAATAAATATTGTTGAGACGGTACTTATAATACTACAATTCAATGTTAGGCTTGGACAGATTTATTTCTCTAGTAGCCAGGAATACCGACATGAGAGACAGTGGAGCTTTTAACAGAATTTGAAAAAGGTGCCAATAATGGTTAAGATTGTCAGATATAATCTTGCAAATGTCATTATGAGTGTGCAGTGATTTCTAGGTTTACCAGATGCAAATCCGGTCATTTTTTTACTATACATCTTTGACCGCTTAACGTCAATACTTACTTATATCAGAGTCCTGATATGCTAAAGAAACATTTTTTTTTATGAATGTATGCATATTTTGCTTATAGACTTTTGTGTAAAACACGACTTGTCCATTAGCTTACTCAGAGTTTACTCTAGAGCAGCTCATATGTAAAATTCAAAACAACTTTTAACTAGAACTTTGATTGTTTGCCGAAACTCTTTTTTGTTGGTCCAGTAAATTTCTCGCATTTCTCATTCTACTTGGGAATGAGAAAGGAGATAAATAAGAAAAGAGATTTTTTAAAGTTGATTCCAATGGTTTTAATGGTTAATTATCAAAAGTTCTAGTAAATATAAGTATTAATATATAACAACAAAAATTGATCAAAATTATATAGTTTTCTAATGCTTAAATTAAATTTGTTTATCTATATCACTATGCCTATACCAATCAACATGTCAATTTGTACAAACGCCACTGTCTTCAACTTAGATCAGATTGTTGATCTATATCATTATGTCTACATCAATCTACATGTTAAATTATATCCGCTCCAATGTCTACAACTTAGATCAGATTGTTAATCTGTATCACTATATCTATATCAATCTATATGTCAATTTATACTCACGCCACTGTCTTTAACTTAGATCAGATTGTTAATCTATATAAATTATGTCTACATTAATCTATATATCAATTTGTATCCACTCCACTGTCTTCAACTTAAATTTAGTAATTAACTATCAAAAGTTATATACAAAAGTTTTGAATTAAACTTTTCAATTATTTAACAGCAGATAATCAGAAAACTCAAACTGTAGACATAGAAATGTTAATTAAAACATTTGTTATATTAAAAAACATATTGAACTGTAAAATGGTATGTTAATTTTAGGTAAATTTTAGGTAAACACTTATAAATGATTTTTTATAAAAATTATAAGACCGCTGTTGATGGGTATTTGGCAATACTCGAAACAGCTGTATGGTCAGCCAAAAATTCAATTAATTAAAATTTATATAAAAAGAATTTTTGTTGTTGTAGTTCACTACTGTTCGAAAAATCTCTTTAAAACTAATAAGTATAATTTAAATTATATTTCTTAATTCAATAAAATCAAATTAACTTTTTAAAAGTTTTAATTTTTTATTAATTATTATTATTTGTATATAAGTATATATATATATATATATTTAAGACTATTTCTTTTTGTCAAATTTAAATGCCTCTATCGAGATACGCATTAATTAAGTTAAAACAAACAAAAAAGAAATAAAATATAAAAAAAAAGAATTATAATCAATTTAAATGAAGTTAATTCAGTTACAAAATAATTAAAAATTATATGCAAGCAAACCTTTTTTGTTTATCAGCTCCTATTAGCAAATTAATCATTAATCTCCAAATTACAAAATGTCAACAAATAATTCATTCATAATTCATTTAACAGGTCAAGGCCTATGATTTTGATTTGATTGCCTATGCAAATAAAAAAATCGTACAAGTATCCGTAGTCATCGGCGTTTGTAGTAGCAAAGGCGTTGTATCTTTTAATTTTGTTAATTTTGTTCATTTACGGATTGGATTCATTTACGGATTGGATTCGTTAACGCATTTCATTAGACGACCAAAAAACAAAAAAAAAATTTATTATTTAAATGCGAATTTGTGCCGACAAGAATTTTCTATTGAAACCATTTTGACAATTTTGTTAATATTTAATTTATTTTAAATGCATCCAATTAATAAATTAAAAAAGCAGCGTAGATATTACAAAAACAAAAAAATAAAAAATAGATAAATATACAAATTTAATGAATATACACACAATATTAAATGAAATTAATTAGGCTTTTGTTTTCTGGGCAAATACTATGGAAATGAATTAATTCATTGCATTTGTTAATTAATTTGTTATAAGCATTTATAATAAATAAAATATAATTTTGTTTTCTTGATATATATAAAGTTTATTTGATGGAATTGTAGCTATGATGTGTTTTGATGTTAGAGGAATAAGATTGAAGTCATTAACGCTTTTTGTTGCACAAGTGTATCTCAGAACTGACAGGAGGCGAACTTGCCTAAGGAAAGTTATTTGTTAATAACTTAATAAATACTTTTTAAATGCTTTTTAAAAATTTTTTATAAAATACATGAACTTTTTTTAACTGAACACTTTTGTTATACATAACATCTTAATTAAAGTTTAAATTCATCTGTATTTGTATCTATAAAAGAATTAATATACATATTATTTTGTTTTTCGTTATTTAACTTTTAGGCTTTTGCATATTTAAATATATTTTTATATATTTTTATTAAACATTTTTTATTTATGTGTCTAGAAAGCATAAAACTTATAATTTTTATTTTCATTTTTATTTGTAAGTTGACTTTATTTTTACAACCAAAAACGTTACCTCTTCGGGTATTAAGGTGGCTTTATTGCCTGAAGAGAAGGTCATAAAGTATTATTTTGTGTGGTTTAATTTTAAAACTAAACTTTAATTTTACAATAATTTTATAGCAAATAAGCCAATCAAATGCTTTATTAATATAGTTGAATGTGGTTTTAATGTATAATAAAATTTATTTTGATTATTTTATTAGGAGAAATTGTTAATGTTAATTTATGTAACGACTGCTTCACATGCTATACTATTAGTGCATAATTTAACATGTTTTTAGATCATCTGGGAATTGGATTAATTAGGAAATAAATTATTGGTGTTAATTTATAACTTTTTGATGTAAGAATAAATTTGAATAAAGATTTGTTGGGATTTTATACATTTTAATTATCAGTGAAAATAAACATTTATGCTCAATAAAAAATTTTAAGGTATTTCCCTATTAGGAGTTTAGCAATAGAAGAAGCTTATACCACAGTGATTTGGAATAAATTCGAGTACAGTAGGTTGATATTGGGTTTATGATGTGACCATATTTGTCCATTTCTTAAAGTGGTAAATTTGTCACATTTTCTCATATTCTGAAGATTAGATATTGTTAATTACTTTTTATGAGTTTTAAATGCATAATACCAAATTTCAGTTTTATTGTATTAAGTGCACATTTATTAGTCTTATTTATTTATATAGTGAGATTGGGTATTTTTCTCTTCAGCAATTTGGACCACAACTATTAGTAATCGTAAGAACTTGCATTGAAAGTAATAATGTTTGACTTTAATAATTATTAAAAAACAAAGAAATCCCCCAGACGTTGTATTATTAAGAATTATATGAACTCATGTAAAATTAAATTAAATAGTAATGATAATCAAAATGCTCATATATCAATTTATATAAAAGTCTTTTACCAAACTGTTCTATATTGTAGCTTAGTTT
>NC_051847.1:202742193-202800287 GCF_002237135.1 Teleopsis dalmanni | reverse complement strand
ACTTAGAAAACTCATAAAGTCATGGTTTTGATATAATCTTAATCAAAGCTGTTTCCCATTTTAAATACTTCACCTTAATGTTCAACATTAACGAAATGTTTAACACAACATATCGCATAATTCTTCTGATCCGATACTAATGTATGATTGACCGGATATAAGATTATAATGAAAACAATAATTACAATTATATTATTATAAACTATTTTTGTATAAGTACTTTTTATTTCATAGGTTTGAAGGATACGCATGAGTCGTTACAAAGACCTGTTTTAAAAGGCCATCACATCAATACTGATATATTTTTATTCGGATTAATTAATTTTAAGAGACTAGTATATTTAATGAAAGTACGATGAAAATGCTATCAAATTCGAACGCCCAAGACAGTACTGGACAGAGACACAGGAAGTGTTTGATGGATTCTACATCCTTCTCATCTTGGCAACTCCTGCACAATTCACTTGTAGATACTCACCATCTTTGCAGCATAGGCGTAATGGCAGAGCTCCCCGTTAGTACTCCAGTAAGTAGCTGAAGCCGAAAAGTCTTTTCGTTTTATTTTTGTTTAATCTAAGCTATAATGTTCTAGTGACCGCACAGTCTTTGCGATTAGCTCATAGTTTATTAGTCACCGCATCATTGGTGTTTGTATTGAGAGGTCGGTCTCTCTTATATGCAATTCAAAAACTCTTCCCTTCAATATTACTATGTTCAGGAATCAGTGAAGCGTGACATCTTAATATAATGTTGGATCTAACCGATTTTAATTCAATAGCTTTCAGTGCTGTCTGACTATCTACAGAAACAGTGATATTCGAAGCATGAATTGTAAATAGTTGCATAAAATTGACATATATTTTTTCTCGACCTGAAAGACGCTGCAAATATCAGGGAGACGGTAGGACTGCCTTATATGCATATCTTTCGAGAAGATACCCGCTTACGTACCACACCTACACTGATAGCTCGAAGATGGAGAGTCTTTGAGCTATCAGTGTAGGTGGTTACTCCAAAGTTACCTGTCACAGATCCTAGCTCCCAGCTATCTCTGGTTGGACAGAGAGTAGGAATTCTGGTGTTAAAGTCTAGTATTGGTGTCATGTAGTCTGTATAAACAGTATATTGTAAATATAAAAGATTTAAAAAAAAAGAAGACACCAATGCAAAATCATATTAATTATAAGACATCGAAAAGTATATATACCAAACACTATACTAATTCAATTTTTTTTTTGTTATAAGAAGGAGAAGTTTTTAGTATTACACCGAAATTGTCATGTCATTCATGTTAAAAAATTGAAAAAAAGTCTAGTGGTGATAAATCACATTATCATCTCGCACAAAAATTTCAAAATAGTATATGTTCTATTGATTGTTACTTACGACTATATCCTGTTGCAACTATATATCTTCCATATCCATAACATAGCTTAACATAATATATCATCATGTGACTGTAGCGATCAAAATAACATTTGGTCTCAGCTGTTCAAAATTTTTTTAAGGTATGACGTTATCACATCTCTAAGTCACGATACAGTGACTTTTCGGGGAAGCAATGGTCTTTCACAGTTATATATAGATATAGAAAATATATATAGAAAATGGTCGCATTTTGTAGAGCGAAATAGTTCTGATGACTATAGAAAATTCGATACAAAAAAATTCTAAATACGAAAAATAGTAAGTTTTCACATTTTTTACTATAATTTTTTTTTAACTAAACTAAACTTATTTATTAGAAGAACACAAAACTTTAGTTTCTAATACTAATACAGTGCTGCCAATAAGGACCATGAAATAGATAAACCTTTGTTAGCTACATATGGTACATATATCTATTGCTAACTATAGATACATTGTCAGACTGTGATAGGACAAAAGCATTACGCTTCTTCCTGATTACAAGTATTAATTAGCTGATACGATTTCTTGATTTATAGAATATACGAATAACGTAGTAACCATTTGTTTTTATTTAAATTTGTGTTGTGATGATATGATATTCTATAGTTAAAAATAAAATTTTTTTGTAAACATATTGTTTCATAAATATTTCGAAAGAAAATTTTTAATTTTACTACTCATGTGGTATACGTCATTTTGTATTTAAAATTTTTTTATATTTTTTCTTAGGCATTTTGTTCTATACAATTTTGTAAAATCTTCCGTTCCGTCACTAAATTCACGCTGGAAACCAATTAGAGAGATTCATTATGAATCGCAATCGAAATTTCAATATTTATACAAATAACAGCGGTAGTAACATAACTGCCAACATGGGTGAAACTGGTTCCAGTACTAATTTATTGGCTGGCGGAGATGATAATGTGCAAAATCCAAAATCGAAGTCTAACATTGCTGCACCCATTTCTGATTTGGATGAGATGCCGGTTAGACGTTATACTCGCACGGAACTACTACTACGACGTTATGACCTCTTATCCGTTGAGCACATATGGCAGCATGAGTACGAGAACGATCCATACTATATTGCTGTTGTGAACCGCCTGCATGAACTGGACTTGTGGACAGAAATATCACCTTCGGCTTATGAACCACTCTATAATATGGCTACTTTGGAGGATTGCAGTGATGCTGAATTGGCAAACATAGTACAACAGGTAAATGAGATAAATGCTTCGCCATCAGCACAAGGCTATCGCAATTCCTTTAATCGACGTCGTGGCCGACCATTTAGAAACTATGGCATTACTAATAACAACTTTCAGCCTATCTATCAAAATCCAAATGTTCCCTTCAACTACTCAAATGTCTATTACCCGGCTATTGCACATGTCAATGGTGGATCCATGCCAAATGGAACTACTATACTACCGCAACAGCAGTACCCCCCATCCATATTTATGCCACCACAGTTTTTTAATTACTCAGCAGATGATCAAGCCAATAATGATGTGATGTCCTACTGTTGGTATCCCACCAACAAGCACAACTTTAACGAGAAGCAGTAAATCGTTGTATGGTCGCATGAACACAAGATGTACCACACCAGAATATAGTGTGTAGTACTATTTTGTAGGATCTAACTGTTGTGCTTGTGAAAAGACTTGTGTTCGTGCTCTTTTTGTATTTAAGGTGAGTCACAAAAACTATCTATTGAATAGTTCTATTGGAGATCTGTTGGAGATCTTTTTTATTCTTTTTTTTCTCGTTTCAGTTAATTTTAAAAATTCCAAAAAAAAGGTAAAAAATGATGTTGATGATATTTCTTTTTTCTCTATTGGTTTCCAACTACAAAATTCGTTTGATTGTGTGCTTTTTGAAACCCAAAATTCTGTTTAAATTTGTACTACTGTACGAACTTTTTGTGCACTCACTGTATTTCATCTTTTCTTGTTTGTCTTCTTTTGGCAAATTTGTTGGCGCCAAATTATACAATGTATTATATTTTATAAGTCCACTTCAACAAAATAAAAATAAAACCTTATATATGTTTGTTTATGTAAAAGCAAATTAATGGCCGTTTGCATTCAAATTGTTACAAAGAAAATAATAAAATGGTAATATAATCAGTGACAAAGAAGATGAAAATTAGCGAGTTAAATCTAAACTTATAAGTTTAATAATGATTTAATGGAATTGTTTTGACAGCGATAACCTATACTTAAGGCGGTCCACACATATGTGTAACGAAATTGAGTTATTAGGTGTTGTAAGATTCGAGCACACTTATCTGTCATGCGTTTCGCTATGGGAAGTCAAGATATATACAGCGACCTTGAAGTGCGTACTGATCAATCTTTCGAAAAATAGGAGTAAGATTTATGAGGAGTTGGGTGATACATTGGGCATGCATCTGAACTGGCATATGACAAATTGCAGTTACTCTAATGATTTATGGTATACATAGTTACATAGTACATACAGTGATGGCCTTGAGGTGTACACAGATACTTAATCGATGGGCGAATATAAAATTATCGGGATGAGTTAAGTGATGCATCGAAACAAGTGTTTAAAGTGACACTTAGCAAATTGAAATCACTAATCTATGTTTCTAAAATACCTTTAGTTATCGATTATTTACATATTATTTAATTTTTTTTGTAATATTTACATAGTTGCATACAAAATAAAATAAAATCTTGAATTCATTTTTGCAGTATTACAAAACTTTTGTAATCATGTAATGCCGAAGTGAGACGTGATATTTATTAAAGTAGATTACACAATGCGACAATCTTAATCTCAAGAGGTGTATACGAGTGAAATTTATTGTTTTAGTAAAGACACAAATTACTGTTCGGAACATGGATACATACATACTCATATTATATTTTCACGTGGACATATGAAAATTTTTAAGTTTTTCATTTCATCAAGCCGATATTAGATATTGCACAAATTTATTATAGGTCATATTATTTAATTTTGACCCTTTCTAAAAACCGATGTGCCTGAAGCAATGTGATTTTACTGCAGTCTTCTTCACTCTTACTCAATATATTGTATATTCTAGTTAGATAGGACCCGCACTAGCAAAACTATAATGGAAAATAAAATAACCAATAGTTCTTCTTCACTCTGAAAATATTGTAGGTATATCCTACTTAAAGAGAACTTGCATATAAAAAACAGTAAGAAAAAATATAGTAGGATTTACTAATTATAAACTTGTGTCTAACTATGTGGAAACCAAATTCTGTTTTATATATGGGTAAAGAAAAAACGCCTATAACTCACTCGCAAATAATACTCCGTGTCCCACTGCTCTCCAATGTAGTATTTACATTGTTGTTCTTCTGAAAACTCTGCTTTTCGAGGAAGTGTGGAAGTATATTCATGTGGAATAATATATTTATATTATTATTAGTTTAGAACCAACAATTTATCGGCCTTCATTGGATAACTATTAAATAATAAAAATATTAGACCGCTAGTATCTGTCACAACAAAAAGCTCAAGATTTTCTAAATAAATATTTAAAATACCTTTAAAGTCCACCACTGAATTTATTACATTAATTAGCTATGTAGAGCTATCAGCGGAGAACTATTCAGAAACATGAAAACGAGACATTTTGTGTTGACGACGTAAGAGGTTAGGTTATGCCGGTAAATTAAGGGATCCATTTAAGCCTATTGACCCATTGTGTTACCATATAAAAAAACTTAAAGGTTTAAAAAGCCTCTTGTACCTTTGGTAATGCTTTAAATGCTTTTTAGTGATAGATCCTGGAGTTGGATAAGTTGCTCAAAAAAAAAAACCGCTAAAATATTAAAACGGTACAATAACAAAGCAGATGTAAGACACTTTCATCGTCTTCTTCACAACTGTGATAGGAACAATTATTAGGATTAGCATTGTTCCCTAATCGACTGAGATATGTGATGAAGCCTACCACAAGGCTGATATCTTTACGGTACATCTAAATGACAAAGTAAAAAGAGCCTACAATATTTTTTGTTTAATATTTAATACAACCTTTTAAATGAATACCTAAATCCTAACCTAGATTTAGGCTGAACAAGTTATAGAAGCTTCAAAGCTTCTAGAAGCATTCTAATAGTTTGAATTGTCTATTCTATGTTAATAATAATATCATTCAGTACACGAATGTTGATATAAAAGTTTTAGACAAACTATAAATCTCTTATGGAACTATTAATGGTGTAGAATCAAGGTGACATTTCTAGACACATTTTGGATCATTGAATCATTTTTTGTCATGCGGTCACCATTTTAAATTGATTATTTTTAAATTAAAAATTGTATAAACATTGAAATAGGGAGAGAAGATGACAGCTTTTATTAGGGGACTTACGGGATAAGAAATTTCGTAGGATTTAGATTATAAACATAAAATATTATAATGAACATCTGTATTTCCTGCAATTCTTTTGCAGATGCAGATTTGCTTTAAATGGAAAATATTTTGAGTACTTTGTGCGAAAATTAAATGATATATAATATAAAATGTATGTACGAGTAATATAAAATAATTGAAGACTAGCAATAATAAAAGGGATATTGGTCTATGAGAGCGCCCATTTGACTGTGAGAAATTAGTTTAATTACCAAATACAGATATAATTTAAGGGAATTTTTACGTCTCTAAATATAAATAAATCAATTACTAACTGCTGCTCTTAACTTTTATTACATTATTTACATTTTTATTGAGTAAACTTTGATAAAAAAAATTTGCTTAAATTGATTTGTCAAAGATAATGGATCAACCTATTGTATTGTATACTAAATCCGAAATTGACGATTTTATGATCTCATATAAAATACATTTTTAGATCCTTAACTTTGTAACCAAATGCACTAAATACATAACTAAAGTGTTTGGGCTCTTTCAGTTGTAAATTTCAGTCATTCAATATTTACAATGGCAGAAAGCTGTGATAATGTCTTATGCGAACTGATTAATCAAAAATGTTTACAACCCAATTAAGAGTTGTCATTTTCTATTTAAATGCAAATTTCTTTTGTTGTCTGCATTTCTGCTCGATGTCTATTGCAAAAAGAAATGCATAATAATCAGCCAAAATGAAACTCGCAATGAATTTGGATGAGCGCGATGATTCGAAATAGTTTACGAAAAAATGTCATAAACATTTACTGGTAAAAGTTACAAAATAGTATCGCATCGTCTTAATTCTCCCTATATTTAGTACCATTTAATTGGCTCTTAACCATGATTAACAACCTATTACTATTTATGTGGCACTTAATCGACCATCAAACCACGTTAGCACCGCATTTTCAGTCAGTAAAAGCCACCAATTTTATTGCACAAATTGAAGGGAGAAAGATTTTACAGAAATTATACAAAATTTAGACAAAAAAAAGGCGGAATTAAATTAGCATCAAAATTATAACGAAAAAAGTTAATTTTTGTAATTTTTTATATCCGCGAGTGGTGATGATATATGCGAGCAAATGAAGCTATTGCCAAATTCGTGCCCATGTCAACGTCACTACCTTCGCATGTTATGGGTTAAAATCTAAGCTCCAAATTATAATATTTGCACATTATTTCACTCAGGCTTTTTTTAAGGTGTCCGATACAAGATACCAGCTCGCTAGGTTGCTTCTGTTTTAGTGATTTTTATCGATTGGGCCGTCTGTCAGTTTGTATTTATTGAATGAAATTTATGCAAAGCTGTTGATTTTGTTGTTTATTTTAGCGATAGTATAAAGGTTGTACTATTGTCTCATGTGATTAACAGTTACATTTTAAATTTCATTTAGTAAAGACTTAAGGAGATCATCTCCCTCTGATCTATTAGTATTCCTTCATTCGTTACAAGATGCGCATGATTTTGGTAATTAAAAATATAACTTTTTGATCGTGTTATAGGATGCAAATAGTATTAAAAAAAATATTTGTTTTGAGTTAAAAACCAATAAATATAAAATCGATTTGTACTTCCAATAGGCTTTTTTGTTTTTTGGCGCTGCCTTCGCTGCACCACAAGGTTACAACTACCAGTTAAACATAAATCCAGCAGCAAACAATGACTATAACCTGGAACCACTGAAATCATTGGAACAATTCGCGCAACAGCAACTGCAGCAGCAGCAACAACAACAACAACAGTTACTACAAACACAAACAGTTGCTATTGTTAATGAAGCACCACAACAAGTTGGATTAACACAAGTTCCAAATGCTATCAACTACCAAGTACTTGAACAACCATTGCCACAACAAACGGAACTCGATACCGTATTGACGAATCAAGGATATGAAACTTCCATTCCAGCCGCAGTACCACAATTACAAGTCCAGGAATTGCCATCAGCTCTACAATATAAACCAACAGAAGCGCAAGTGGCACAACCAAGTCCACAAGTGATTATAATACCTAAGGTACAAAACAAACCACATGCACCTGTATCAGTTCCAGCACCAATACCAGCTCCAGTACCAACACTTGTATCCGCACCAGCACCAGCTTTACCCAGACCTAGCCACACATATCAGCAACAGCCGCAACAGCAAGGTGTACAATATAACAAGGAATTCTTTTATCTTTCCGCACCACAAGAAGATTTTGATGATACACAAAATTTCGATCGTCAGTTTGAGCAATTCAAAAAGAATTTACGTGTGATCTTCATCAAAGCACCAGAACAAAATGGTATCACTAAGGCTGCACTACAACTGGCGCAACAATCCGTTGATGCTCAAACTGTGATTTATGTGCTCACTAAGAAACATGATGCCAACGATTTGGCCAATAAATTACAACAAATTCGTACTGGTGCACAAAATAAGCCCGAAGTCGTTTTTGTCAAATACCGTACGCCAGAGGAGGCTGCACATGCCCAACGCACTATACAAGCACAATATGAGCATTTGGATGGACCAAATCACTTCAACTATGAGGCGCCTTCTGCCAGTGTTTTGCCCTTCACTGGTTCAACTGATGTCGATCCACGTAAAAATAAAAGTACCCAAACAAAAGCTGAGGAAGTGAGTGCAACATCGAATACACAATATCTGCCGCCAAATAAAACTAAATAAATAGTATAGTCTACTTTTAGTTATAGTTAAATTATATATTTTCAAAGCATACATCACAGCAAACTCTCCCAGAGAAAATTTTATTCATATAGTTTGTTTTTAAGTGTTGCATATTTTTCAGCGTTATTTAATTATTTGCATTTTATATGATCAATAAACATAAACATATTCATTTTATATATAAATTTTATTTAAATTTTTTTTTTTAATTTTAATACGAAATTCATTTTAGTACTTTGAACTAAAAGTACTAAGTATGTACCTAATATTATGCTGGAGATGAAATCATAAAAAAACATCACAAATCTCAACCCTGTAAAGCAGCTCTTTAAGTTGTTTAATGCCGCATGTTGGTTAGTAGTTTTTCCCGACACTGATGCATAAGTGAAAGAAGTAGCTAACTAGACACCTCATATCTAAGTAGAAGTAGTTGGACTTGGAGAAACACTTCGAGTTCATAAGAAGTGTAAAAATAATAAGAACTCTACATAATAACAACTATAAATGTAATGAGTTCGTTCCAAATTACATGTATTCATGACTGATTTAATTATGAATAGCATTCACTTTATTTTATGTTGTTAATATATAAATTCAAGATACAAAAAATGATCGTGCAGCGTCTACCATATAAGTTCATAAAAGCATCAGAGATGCTAAACTCATTAAGTAAAGTTCCAGCTCTATATGTGGAGAGTTCATTGCACGAAGAGTTCATGAATCTACAATACTATACTAAACTATTGAACTTCAAAAACACACTAATAGAGTTCATCATTAATAATGTTTATTAATGTAAAACTAAGGACATAAAACTTCGTTAGAATAGCTTCTATATGCATATAGACAACTTATTAAAAACTCGTGTTTCTGTATAAGATTATTGAGGTTTATAAAGTCAGAAAATGGGGGCAGCCAATGGAACAAGTGTAGTACAGAAGAAACTTTAAATTGCCGACAAAGCCATAGAACAACCACAATTCATATTTGAACTCTGTTAACCATACGTTATTGCAGTTTTACATTTATCGCCGAATATTCATAATGAACGAGAAGTATACGTCTGTTGACTACCACAATACATTAAAAAGCAGATCATGTTCAATTTAGTTTGCTATATTCTCCATACGACTAAATCAGTAACATTTTGATTAGGTCAATGATTTTGAATAATGTATGAAAATTTTTGCTTAATATGATAAATTCAACATAAAAAAAGTAAATGACTTTAAAACATAATGAGTTAGAGCCAAGGAGCATAGAAAAAAATACACAGTCCATAGCTTTTTTAACTTGATAAAATGATTTGTTAAAATGATTTGATGAAATGATTTGATGAAATGATTTGATGAAATGATTGATAATCACAATTGAAACTACACATTACGCTGCTCTTCATATATGTATCAATATAATGCAACTGCAACCTATTGGAATATTAGATGCTATCGCTGATTCCAATTAAAACAACACGTTTGGCCATAGTTTTATCTTTGGAAGAAAACGGAACCCATCTAATACTCCTAATGTGCTTTGGAGCACAGCATCCGGTTGAAAGTAATGAATACAGTCATTCTACCCATTTAATTTTTGTGTGGTTTTAACCATAGTAAACACGATATTTTTATTAATATTTCTATTAAAGGCGCCAATCTCATTTGATCTGGACAGCAGAATCTATGGACCCTGACTGCGTGGTACTCGATTTACCTCCTTCGGTCGAGTACCGCAAGTGTCGTATTATAAATATTGGTCGATGCCTACCACTATTTCCATGAATAGTATGCCTCTAACGTAAGAAATATTCCAATCACTTTCCATCGAAGGTCATAAAATTTTACAGGCGTAACCTAATTCTTATACATGATATTAGAATTACGCTGACGTAGTTCTTCTCCAGAAGATAAAGTTTTCTCACCTTTGGATTCAATCACGATAATGAACCTTATTAATTATTCTTTGAACGCTAGAGATTATATTACATTTACTGACTAATGTTTTAGTCTTTTAAATTCTAACAAAGGTGTCTTATTGATACCATTCAAATTCAATCGAAGGATGGACATAATTTCGAAAATTTTAAATCAAATCAAATTGATGACGTTAATGTTGGAAAAAAAACATTACATAAAGAAATCGTTGACGCATAAATATGTACATAAATATTTATGTATACATACATGTCATATATACATATGTAAATATATTTTATGATATATGTATGAAAATGTAAATGAAAAAGATATCTTCATATATATCTACTTAAAAAATTGATCAAACCACTAATCGCTTTTTATGAATTATATTTACATAAATTTTTTCTACATTTTAAAACTATTCAACAAAAGATGAAACAATAAAAAGAGGGAAAGATAAAGAAAGACTAAGAAGAGATAACAAAAATAAAAAGAAAAGAAAAATAAAAATAAAAAGTAATGACTTAAACTAAACAAAAATTAACGACAATTGATTAACAATCAGTCAGTTTGCTTAGAACCTTCTGTTTGGTGGCAAATACGCGCTTGGTCCGGGTGCTGGTGCTGGAGCTGGTGCTAAGTAGCCTGAGGATGGAGCTGGAGCTGCCTTTGAAGCGAAGTCCAAAACTGGAGCAGAACCAGCATTATGATTGCTTGATGGGCCAGGCAATGAATCGTATTGTGACTGAATGGTACGTTGAGCATTGTCAGCATCAGCTGGAGTCCTATACTTAACGAAGTGCACTTCTGGTTTGTTGGCATTGCTACTTTTAAGATTTTGTAATTGATTGGCCAAATTGGAGATATCAGCTTGTTTGTTGAGCACATAAATTGCGGTACGATCATCAGAAGCAGATTTGGCCAATTGCAAAGCAGCATTCTCAAGACCAGAGTTTTCTGGTCCCTTAATGAAAACTACACGCAAGTTACGTTTTAATGAGTTTGCAATCTGTTCGTTGGCACCACCATCTTCAAATTCTTGTTCTGGAGCGGAATAGGAATAAAATTCCTTGCTGAATTCATTTGAAGGTTGAATGGGTTGAGATAGTTGTGCGGCGCCACTGATACCACCAATACTTTGTGCTTCATCCTGGGCTACTGGGCTGTAATCGTATTGAGCTGCAGCAACAGCAATCAAACAAAATACCTGAAATTAGATAATTTTTTTAGTGAACAAGTAAGATAGTTATAGTTTTGTATACTAACCACCAAAGCGCGCATTTTACACTTAATATTTTTTCACTTCAAAAGGTTAACTGCTCTGACTTCTCAACTAACTGTGTGAGTGTCGTATCGTTTGTGTCTCAAAACCTAAACCTTTCACACTATTTATACCACAAACTAAAACAAAAAAAAAAAAAAATAATCTGTAACAGATAAAGCCTATAATGCAATTCTACACCATTTGTTAAATACAAAAAAAAAAACAAAAAAAAACTAGTTTCAGTCAATTTAATTTCATTAACTGGAAATATTTTTCCTAACGAAATTGTTACAAAATTGCAATTTAAAATATTGTTGTAATTAAGCCTACAAATTTTGTGTCAATTTGTTGGTTTTTTCCTTTTCTCGTTTTTGTTGTAACCCCCACAAAATCCAATACCAAAGATGCCCTTTTTATGAATTTGCGGCTGAGCAAGCATAAATTTGCATAAAATATTGACTGCATTTTTACTACAAAATTAAAAATAAAACTCAATTTATATGCATAAGCTGCCTAAAGATGTCCAAAAATAACCAAAAATGCACATGAGATACCACAGACAAGGTCGTGTAGAGCGGGTGAAATTTAAGTGCATTTTATCAAAATATCTGCATTTTTAACTAACTGAACTGAATTTTTCGATTTATTTTATAAACCAATATTTATGAAAATATATGTAACTTATTTCCAAAATGTATATATGTAGATGTACTATAAAGAGATATATAATACATACACAAAAAAAAATTCTATGTAATTCAAGTAGAAATCGAAGCAATTTTTTTTTTGATTTCAATATTTAATTTATTTAAATTTTTAACCAATCAACATTTTGCTCTTCTTTGATTTGTTAAAGTTTTTAACATTATGTGCCGCCACTCATGCACCCTAAAACTATGCAATATTTTAATTGCAAATTCGCTTTTGCACAATTTGCAAGTGTGCAAAAATTGTTAAAAATAATAAAATAAATTATTAATAAATTTTTTCCGTTGTATGCAAATACATAGACAATCTCAGCTATGCACTACAAAATGGTTGTTCCGTGCTGATCCATCACAAATATTTTATTTTATTTGTTTTTCTTCTAGTTGATTCAGTAGGCATTTCCGCATTATTCGCACAGAAGACCGTGAATGAGTCGAACTCATATTTAATTCAGATCAAAATAGAATTCAATAAAATGATTTAGATAATATTTATTTATAGAGGTGCGTCATATAACACTGGAAATGTCGTAAAAATTTGATATGTTTTCAAAGATCTCTACTATGTTCATTGATTCTTATGTTAATTCAAAACAATACCCTAAGGCATACTAAAATAAATATTGTTAAAAAAACTGTACAAAAATAAATTAAAATAAAATCTTAAAGTAATGAATTTCAACACTACTTCCTTTATTTATATTTTTAGTTTTCTCACAATATTTTTTTTTTTGGATAATTTTGTGTTAATGAATTATTTTATTTAAGTTCTTAAAATATACTTTTAAGATTATTATACATTATTTATAAGTTTTTCTAATTACTTTTCGTTATTCATTTTATTATTTGTTTTACTTATTTTTTGTACTTCTTTTGTAATAATTATGCTTTTGTATAATTAATGTAAATTAACTGATTAATTATATTCAAAGTACAAACTTGATCAAGTATGATCAAGCATAATCAACATAATCAACAAAAAGATGTTTGATTCGGTATCCACTGATGGAAAACACAGTAGGATCGCACGCATCTGCAGTGGAAGGACCAGATGATTAACGATATGAAGGCACTTGATACTACCATCTGACAACAGCAACACATTGTTCAAGCTAACTGGCGGAGGATACTGAACGCAGCCAAAAACGATAGAGAACCAAGTGACAATACCTATATAATAATAAACATTAACCTCATATTAAAAATATTTATAATTTGTAAATCGAAAGTGGTGGTAACTAGAAGAAGTGTCCATAATATTAATAAAAACATTCTTTAATTATTAATATTTTATTTACACATAAATTTGTTAAATAAACAGGAATTGACTTAAACTTAAGTCAAAATATTGATATCCCTGGACATGTTGGAAAAAAATAAACGAAACGTCGGATGAAAAAATGAAATAAATTTAATTTTTATTTGCATCCCAATCACAAGACCAGAGTAGCCAAATAAAAATTATAATTTAGAAATTTTTGTTGTTGTTCTTTACTACTTTTCAAAATGACTTTACCAAAATTGTTTCAATTAACGTACGGCTTATTTAAATCTTTATGTCTGCTCTCTTTAACAACTATAACGCAGTCAATTATTTCCATTGAATTATTAGACTGAAAAGCTTCTTCACCTTCTTCACTTCAGCTAAACTTAAATGTAGTAAGCCAATTTTAATTTGAATTAATACAAAGAACTGGTGTTTAAACTAGAAACCCATTTATGCTTGATCCATATAATAGTTGTCTTTACATTACAATAGTTGTTATTATAGTAGCATAATATAATCATTTTAGGATCTCAAGAAGTGTGTCTTTAGGTGGGTCGTGCGCACTGCAGTTGATGAATTTGATTATAAAGAGGAATAATTTGACATATCACTAATGTTACTTCCCTTGTTAATTTTGAATTATGCTAAGCGAACAGTCCCGGTTTTTAAATATATTCTTTTGTCATTTGTCTGCTCATATCCATATGTTATTTTATTACAAGTATTTTATTTCTTAAGAAGGTCTTTATACTATGTAGTATACACAGGAATATTTAAGTCTTCTAAAACAACAATAGAAAACAAAAATTTTTGGAAACATTGATCTAAGTACGTTTATTTTTCAAACCTGTTATATACGAAAATTTTTAAAAAATCGGGAAAGCATACTACATAAAGGAATATTTATAATCAGTTTCTAGGAATATCTAATTAACATTGAAGAAAACTAATGTGTTTAGCGCATGGAAAGATTATATTCAATTACTCCCAATCTTTCTGCACTATAAAAATGCAACCTTTACCACTATCTTAAAAGAGATTTTGTAGTTGACATTAGGTAATATCGAAAACTTAGCTACAATATAAAACAGTTTAGTAAAAGACTTTTATATAAATTGATTTATGAGCATTTCGATTATCATTACTATTTAATTTAATTTTATATGAGTTCATAAAACTCTTTATAATACAACTTCTGCAAAATTTCTTCAAGCTTTTTAATTATTATTAAAGTCAAACATTATTACTTTCAATGCAAGTTCTTACGATTACTAATAGTTGTGGTCCAAATTGCTGAAGAGAAAAATACCCAATCTCACTATATAAATAAATAAGACTAATAAATGTGCACTTAATACAATAAAACTGAAATTTAGTATTATACGTTTAAAATACATAAAAAGTAATTAACAATATCTAATCTTCAGAATATGAGAAAATGTGACAAATTCACCACTTTAAGAAATGGACAAATATGGTCACATCATAAACCCAATATCAACCTACTGTACTCGAATTTATTCCAAATCACTGTGGTATAAGCTTCTTCTATTGCTAAACTCCTAATAGGGAAATACCTTAAAATTTTTTATTGAGCATAAATGTTTATTTTCACTGATAATTAAAATGTATAAAATCCCAACAAATCTTTATTCAAATTTATTCTTACATCAAAAAGTTATAAATTAACACCAATAATTTATTTCCTAATTAATCCAATTCCCAGATGATCTAAAAACATGTTAAATTATGCACTAATAGTATAGCATGTGAAGCAGTCGTTACATAAATTAACATTAACAATTTCTCCTAATAAAATAATCAAAATAAATTTTATTATACATTAAAACCACATTCAACTATATTAATAAAGCATCTGATTGGCTTATTTGCTATAAAATTATTGTAAAATTAAAGTTTAGTTTTAAAATTAAACCACACAAAATAATACTTTATGACCTTCTCTTCAGGCAATAAAGCCACCTTAATACCCGAAGAGGTAACGTTTTTGGTTGTAAAAATAAAGTCAACTTACAAATAAAAATGAAAATAAAAATTATAAGTTTTATGCTTTCTAGACACATAAATAAAAAATGTTTAATAAAAATATATAAAAATATATTTAAATATGCAAAAGCCTAAAAGTTAAATAACGAAAAACAAAATAATATGTATATTAATTCTTTTATAGATACAAATACAGATGAATTTAAACTTTAATTAAGATGTTATGTATAACAAAAGTGTTCAGTTAAAAAAAGTTCATGTATTTTATAAAAAATTTTTAAAAAGCATTTAAAAAGTATTTATTAAGTTATTAACAAATAACTTTCCTTAGGCAAGTTCGCCTCCTGTCAGTTCTGAGATACACTTGTGCAACAAAAAGCGTTAATGACTTCAATCTTATTCCTCTAACATCAAAACACATCATAGCTACAATTCCATCAAATAAACTTTATATATATCAAGAAAACAAAATTATATTTTATTTATTATAAATGCTTATAACAAATTAATTAACAAATGCAATGAATTAATTCATTTCCATAGTATTTGCCCAGAAAACAAAAGCCTAATTAATTTCATTTAATATTGTGTGTATATTCATTAAATTTGTATATTTATCTATTTTTTATTTTTTTGTTTTTGTAATATCTACGCTGCTTTTTTAATTTATTAATTGGATGCATTTAAAATAAATTAAATATTAACAAAATTGTCAAAATGGTTTCAATAGAAAATTCTTGTCGGCACAAATTCGCATTTAAATAATAAATTTTTTTTTTGTTTTTTGGTCGTCTAATGAAATGCGTTAACGAATCCAATCCGTAAATGAATCCAATCCGTAAATGAACAAAATTAACAAAATTAAAAGATACAACGCCTTTGCTACTACAAACGCCGATGACTACGGATACTTGTACGATTTTTTTATTTGCATAGGCAATCAAATCAAAATCATAGGCCTTGACCTGTTAAATGAATTATGAATGAATTATTTGTTGACATTTTGTAATTTGGAGATTAATGATTAATTTGCTAATAGGAGCTGATAAACAAAAAAGGTTTGCTTGCATATAATTTTTAATTATTTTGTAACTGAATTAACTTCATTTAAATTGATTATAATTCTTTTTTTTTATATTTTATTTCTTTTTTTGTTTTGTTTTAACTTAATTTATGCGTATCTGATAGAGGCATTTTAATTTGACAAAAAGAAATAGTCTTAAATATATATATATATATATATTTATATACAAATAATAAGCATACAATTAATAAAAAATTAAAACTTTTAAAAAGTTAATTTGTTTTTATTGAATTAAGAAATATAATTTAAATTATACTTACTATTTTTAAAGAGGTTTTTCGAACAGTAGTGAACTACAACAACAAAAATTCTTTTTATATTATTTTTAATTAATTGAATTTTTGGTTGACCATACAGCTGTTTCGAGTATTGCCAAATACCCATCAACAGTGGTCTTATAATTTTTATAAAAAATCATTTATAAGTGTTTACCTAAAATTTACCTAAAATTAACATACCATTTTACAGTTCAATATGTTTTTTAATATAACAAATATTTTAATTAACATTTCTATGTCTACAGTTTGTGTTTTCTGATTATCTGCTGTTAAATAATTGAAAAGTTTAATTTAAAACTTTTGTATATAAGTTTTAATAGTTAAATACTAAATTTAAGTTAAAGACAGTGGAGTGGATATAAATAAACATATAGATTGGTATAGACATAGTGATACATATTAACAATCTGATTTAAGTTGAAAACAGTGGCGGGGATATAAATTGACATATAGATTGATATAGATATAGTGATATAGATTAACAATCTGATCTAAGTTGTAGACATTGGAGTGGACATAATTTAACATGTAGATTGATGTAGACATAATGATAGAGATCAACAATCTGATCTAAGTTGAAGACACTGGCGTTTGTACAAATTGACATGTTGATTGGTATAGGCATAGTGATATAGATAAACAAATTTAATTTAAGCATAAGAAAACTATATAATTTTGATCAATTTTTGTTGTTATATATTAATACTTATATTTACTAGAACTTTTGATAATTAACCATTAAAACCATTGGAATCAACTTTAAAAAATCTCTTTTCTTATTTAGCTTCTTTCTCATTCCCAAGTAGAATGAGAAATGGGAGAAATTTACTGGACCAACAAAAAAGTGTTTCGGCAAACCATCAAAGTTCTAGTTAAAAATTGTTTCGAATTTTACATATGAGCTGCTCTAGAGTAAACTCTGAGTAAGCTAATGGACAAGTCGTGTTTTGCACAAAATTCTATAAGCAGAATATGCATACATTCATAAAAAAAAAGGTTTCTTTAGCATACCAGGACTCTGATATAAGTAAGTATTGACGTTAAGCGGTCAAAGATGTATAGTAAAAAATTGACCGGATTTGCATCTGGTAAACCTAGAAATCATTGCACACTCACAATGACATTTGCAAGATTATATCTGACAATCTTAGCCATTATTGGCACCTTTTTCAAATTCTGTTAAAAGCTCCACTCTCTCTCTCATGTTCGTATCCCTGGCTACTAAAACACTTTCGAAATTTTTTGGTGGTAAACATTCGTGTCTTGCAACCGTGTCCGGCCGCATCGCAGATGTCACCATTTACCGTCAAGGGTGCCTTAATAATCACAAAATGAGGCCTTAGATTTCTGGTAGACACTCGTATAACATCTATGCTGAATGAATTTAATCGATTTGTGTATTTGCGAATTGCTAACCCGTGTAATTTTTTCCATCTGATAAAATAGTGTTCGGCAACTGTACAAGCATGACATTCTCTTCACTTGATTGAATCTAATTAATTTTTGATATCTATAAACTAGAAAGATTTTAAGTGAATCACATCTTAATTATTCTTTGCACGCCTATTTTCGACATTTTCAACTTAGCAATCATGGGTCTTTTATTCCAGTGCGGATTTTGTTCAATATAAGTCTTAAGTAATTCACGGGACAATAAATATTACTTAACAGACTATTGACATAAGTGTAATTTAAAAGAAATTAAGTAACAACAGTTAGACAAGTAGAAAGACATCAAATGTCTTAGGTTCTGCTAAGCTCCATTGTAGTGTAAACTCACAGTACTTTGTTGCGATGGGAACCGCATTCTTTATTATATATATACTTAAATACAAATACAAAAATCAAAATAAGCTAAACTGTTTAATTTTAATTATAAATAAAAATTAAAATATAATTTAATTTTGTACAAATTTTCGTCTTGGAATATTGTTTAAATTATTATGCAAAACGTATGTCTGAGCATATAACAAAAATTTCTTTTAAAAAATGTTTAAATATATGACATAGTATATTCATTATTTTTTATCAATCAAATCATCAAAATTATATTATATATACAGTTTTTATTAGTACTATTATCGTTTTGAAAGAAATATAGTTTCTATTTATATCTTTTGGGTTCAATCACAACATTCTTAAATTTTAAAAATTTACAAATAGGATTTTAGCTGTGAAATCTCTTCAATAATATAATATGGTAATATATAATCAATAATAAAAACTGAATAACTAACAATGAAACTGGTATTTCGGTCAAACTATAAACTGGTCAATATCTGGGAATTCCATTACAACAACAAAAACATTGTAAAAAAAAACAAATAAAAAAAATCATTATAAAATGTTTTGTTTTTATTAATATTGGCCTGAAAATAATATTTATAAAGGTTAAATCGTCGAAACTGTATCAATGTTACTTGTTTATATATACATTTACATATATAGATATATGTGTTTATATAAAACAATAGATTTTATTAGAGTTTAATTAAATTTATAGAAGATGGTCACATTTTTAGAGCAACAATAATAAATGTCATATGTTATTTTTATTTATTTTCAAATTTTAAAAATATAAAAATAGTAAATTGAAAACGGAATTGTTAAAGAATATCACTACTAGTTACTTAAATATAATTTTTATTTAAAAAATTTGTATTTTTAAATGTACTTATAGTCATACATCATGAATCACTTTTTTATTGAATCTTAAAAAATAATGTCAGTAGCCAATATTTAAATTTCTAAAAAGACTGATAGTAAAAATGAAATATTTATATGAAATATTATTATTTCATTATTATTTTAACCATTATTATTAAGCGACTTAAATGTTACCAATCAATGCTAACATTAGTTTAAAAAATTAATTTTATAATTTATTATGCTATTGTTTATTGTATTTTATGCTATTAAAAAATTTAAATAAATTTTGCCGACTATTAAAACAGCTTAACTAAGAAAAACCCTTGTAAATTTTATATTTTTGACGGTAAACTAAACAAAGAAATCTTTTCTTTAAAGTTACTTAAGATATATAGCCATTATTGGCATTTGCATAAATATGTATAATTAGTTGATTCGGCATCAGGCCAAAATTTAGTAGCATAAAACGACATATTAACCGAATTATAAAGTCAGCTATAAAACCAACTCTATATAAATACAATTTTAATACTTCAACTAGAGTTTGGAAATATATATTGAATATACGCTTACTATACACATATATATAGCATTATATGTAACATATGTGTAGCAATATGTAGCGTAATTATGTACTGGAAATATAGAAAAACGTAATGTAAATTGAAAATCTTTTAAAACTCAGAGGTTTAATATGACTGAAAATAGATGTTAAGCCTGGGTTCCATTCAATTTAACTCTTGAGTTTTATTGAACTTGTTTGAATTGAGTTCTAAAATTGCCTGAAGCAGATTACTTGAAGCACCCTATGTGGCTCAATCTTCTGCCTAGAAGTTGCCGCAAATATATCTTAGAGAAATGTGAAACTGCATCGACATCTCATTTAGAGATTTGTAGCAATCAAAAATCATCCAAAATGAAAATTAAACTGAACTTAGGAACTATAAAACAGGTTTGCTCTTTAATAGTATATATATATATATTCCTATTAAATATGGTATCCACTCCAAAACAAAACTGTATCTTTTATCGAAACGAACAACGAATTTTTGACGGAAAATAAATTCATGTAAAGCCACAATTAATTATCATTAAAATCTAAAGATTTCTTTAGTTGAAGTAATGTAACTCAAATTTTTATCTTTAACTAAATAATAATATAAATAAATAATTATATTCCAAAGTAGTCCATATAAACTTAGTGAACGACACTCGACTTCATTTATTATAATAATGAGTATATTTTGTACTAAGTATGAGAAAACTAAAGAACCATAAATGAAACTACTGTCTAGTAAACGAAATTAAAAATACTCTTGACTTTACTTGCTAATCAAAATATACGACACGATTCCGATTTGTGTAAAGATTGCTATTTCGAACAACTTTTTTTAATATTCTGTATGAGTTCAAATTTACTCAGACATTGGATTTTAAATATCTATATTTTTACGTGAAAATATTTAATATTAAATAAACGGGTTTCACTCTCTATTAATTGCCGTTTGTATAATCTATGTAAAAATACATATCCCAATTGACACTGGATGGGCGGTATGATTTTTTTATTAGTGTAATCAATTGTAAATGCTCTATACTCAAACATATAAAGGCTGAAAGCATTAAAATGTGTACTAGGGAAAAATGCCTCTTCGATACTTTGAATACACACCAGAATGCAGAATTTAACGTCTTGAAAACTATTATTCCTTTTGTCTCCAGTGATAAATATACTTTAAAGATTGATGTCAAAAGAAGTGAATTTGCTATTAACACTTAGGTACTAGTGTATTATCCAAGTAATAACTTCCATAAAAGAGTAAGAATGGATTAAACACTAACACTTGAATATAAATATAAGAGAAAAATATGAAAACTTTATAATGTAAAAACCCCATATCTCAAGATGTAAACAATAACGGTATATGGCGTAGTGAAATAGTGCCTCAGGATAGCTGACTCTACCAAAATCCAATCTCAAGTCGTCGTACCCGCAATATTGGAATTGAACCAAATTTACGTATTATATATCTAGTACTAGGATAAGAAATCAAACAAATAAGGTACTCAGTTCTAAAAAATAGTCGGTTATACCACTGTTTTAATAATTTTTGAGTATTGAGACTTATTTACTCCAATTTTATTTATTTTTTATTAAAATAATATTATTTTCCAAACAACCATAAATATATAAATAATTTAGAATTACTATTGACTTTAAATGCTTCTAAAATATTATTGTTCTAATGATCTATAAAACTAAAATGCTCACAATCGATTGTACAATCACAAGACCACAACACCAATCAGAAGCGTTTAAATATTATAGTTTTCGTAAAAAGCACTAAGCTTCGTCTAAGCTTATGACGACAGCAATGCGCCAACGAAGAAGAAAATGTTAACACCAATTAACCATATTTTGTTTAAATTGTGACAACTGGCATTTGCAACAACAACTGCAAGCCAAACATATTATTGTTTTATTCACATACCCTAGCCTTAGCATCGGCATCAGCATCAGCCACTACACCATAACAAAAGCAACAACAAAAAACAACAAAACTATAAAACTGGAATTTTAGTTGGACATTTAAATAGCCTAATGCTGGGAATTCCATTACAACAACAAAATGTGATCATTAAAAAAGCAAATCAAAAAAAATTGGCAACAAAATAACAACAAATTTAAAGCTTGAAAGCGTTGATACCCTCAAACGGTAGACATTTCACCCACAAGCTCGTACCAAGAAGCTTTAGCATTGCTAAATTTTATTCGTTTTGGCGTTTTTTCTCGTTTTTTCTCGATATATGTAGCTTTTTATATGTGAATAGTTAAAATATTAATTTGAATTTCGCATATTTGAAGACAGTTTAAAAAAACAACAATTTTCTATTGAATGGTATTGTTTTTGTTGTTGCTACATGCCGCTTGTTGCGGTAGGTTGCGGCTGTTGTGTGGTGTATTGTGTGTTTTTAGGATTTCATAGTTTTAAATTAGCATAAAAATTTTTGTGCATAAATTAATTAAGTAAATGGGAATGAGTTAAATGAGTGTAAGCAAGATAGCAATATTAATAGTGTTTGTGCATTTAAAGACATTTCTATTATATGTAATTTAATTTGGAGAGAGCACTACACTTAAAAAATTTCCTTGGTTATTATATTTAAAAAAATATATTTCTATAATCATAACTATGAATTTTAAAATAATTAATTTTAATAGTTTAAAAATTAAACTATTTTAATTATTCTTAAATAGAAGCATTTACAACAATCGCAACAAAAATATTAAATATTATGAGCATAATATTATCATACTATAATATAAATATTAGACAATAAATATAATATAAAGGTTTAATCTTAATTTGACCTTAGTTCGACTATACATAATATATTATCAAGTTATCACATTTACCAAATCGTTACTTTTTTTGTTTAAATAACTAATTTACCGAATAAATGCCTTTGAGTATCTATTATGGCTTGTATATTGCTCAAAAAACTTACATTAAGACCGAAAAGTTTTCGGAAATTCTCATTTAAAATTCGCGCGCTGTATATTTTTCGATATTTTAAGTTTATGTAGTTTGGCAGCACTGTCCTTAATTACTATGCCAAAAATGAGCGCGATCTGTCAGACAGTTCGTTTACGGCAGCTGTTGAAACCAGTTCCCCTCAGTAGTGCGTTGCGAAAAAAACAATGGAAAAAAATATTGAACAAAGAGTTTGCATCAAATTTTGTGTTTCGAACGAAATTTCGTGTGCAGAATCGTTGCGAATGCTACAAAAGGCTTATGGGGAATCAGTTTTATCGAAAACTCAAGTTTATGAGTGGTACAAAGCCTTTCAGTACGGTCGTACGACCGTCGAAGACATTTCGCAACGCACTACTGAGGTGAACTGGTTTCAACAGCTGCCGTAAACGAACTGTCTGACAGATCGCGCTCATTTTTTGCATAGTAATTAAGGACAGTGCTGCCAAACTACATAAACTTAAAATATCGAAAAATATACAGCGCGCGAATTTTAAATGAGAATTTCCGAAAACTTTTCAGTCTTAATGTATGTTCTAGGCCCTAAGCCAGAAGTTTATTCCCAAAAGACTTTCAAATCATTTCAGAAAAATAGAAAAATTAATATATCTTATTCAACAATGCTGATGCATTTATAATAAATACACGTTTGTGAAAATATGATCTGACATTTCATTTTGCTTTCTTCAGTCTCTCATTCCCCTAACCATGTGTCTATTATGTTCTAATTATTATCGGTTCATTTGTACTATTTAAGATACTTGACATAGGTAAGCTTCCAATAAATAGTTTCATAACTTCTTTGATTACTTGAGACTTCAGTTTTATTTTTTCGCAGTACTTAAAGAGGCCACGAGAGTGAAAGACATTTTCTTTTTTTAAAATATAAATTCGAATTTATTCGACCATTTGCAAGTGAGAACCCAAAATCTGTATATATGATAAACTAAATATTACTTCCATACCTGAGTGACACGATCTATAATGTTTCATTGTACCAAATTGTTTATTATTTAGAATAATTATTAGTAGGAGTCATAATTCATAGAGGCCAAAACTTGTTAGTTTAACTTATACTGGTTATATATATGAAATATTTTCTACTCTAATTCTATTCTACTTTACTCTATGCTACTACTAATTTTGATAAAACACTAATCAAATAAAAAAATATAAAAATTATTTATTCTAAAGGATCATCTAGTTAATGTTAAAGAATTAGTAACAACGAAGTGAACATTTAGTAATTAAAACAAATTGCCGAACAGTAAACAAAGCTCGTAAAACGTGTGAAAACCGCAGTATTGACAAACATACGGAACACCAGAACAACCTACGGTTTATTAGCGTTCTATGAAAACAACATTTATTCATTGTAAAATAATTCTTTATTGCTCTTACTTAAATTTTTTCTTTTTTTTAATAAATTTTCTATTTTAGTCGTAGCGAAACATATACAACCATATTAGTTGCAAATAGTTAAGAAAATTTATTAATAGCACTGATAGATTGTAGACCCTTTTAGCAATATAAGTAAATCCATTTTTTCATCATAGTCAATGGTATTGGGTGGTTTTGGGTTAGGCTTAGGCCCCTATGCACTGCGACCAGTTTGATCTATTGTGCACCCACAGATTTCTCATCATATAATTCCTATATTATTAGATCAACACTATAGATAGAACTACCTATCCAGCAGATATTTTCAATAATATATGTGTTAATTTTTAATTTATTGTTTTCTTTTTTTATATGTTACAAAGTATGTAATATAAAATTAAATTTCTATGTAAGGGCCTTTGCTATATATTTATGTGATTCTTTGTGATATTTTAATTTATTTAAATTTAATTTTCAATAGTTTTATATACACACCTAATGACTTTCTGGGCTTTCAATAGTTACCACTAATGTGTTAATATTGCCGACTCCAACTAAATGCCATATGATCGAATTCATATAAATTAAATGAAGTGTCTATTAATCTATTACTCAAATCCTTTTGTAAAATAGTACATTTATAATTGGAATATAAAAAAAAAATAAAATAAAACATAATCACAAGTTTGTTGTACCTTTAGAGTCCTTTGGAATAAAATGTGTATTATATGTACATAAGAAAAACTCCAGAATTCAATATCGTGGCTCCACATTTAATAGAGAATATATGTATATCTAAAATATATATTAATATATCCATAAATTATGACTGCTATATATGAAATTCTTTTCGCCATTTTTGATAGTAGTATCATGCAAATTATTCTTTTATGTTAGATAATTAAGAATTAAAATTATTAAGAAATATTTTATATTAGGAATATTAGAGATTATACACTAATCTGTAATAAGAAAAATATAATTATAAGTAATAATTTTTAGATATTAATTAATTTTTAGATATTAATTTTTTTTATATTACTTTTTTTGAAATTTGATAAGTAACGAATAAAATCTAATTAATATAAAAATTTGTCATAAAAAGTTTCATCAAATTTGTATAATTTTTATCATAATTTCAAAATCTATAACCCCGCAAGTTTTTTTTAATAAATTCTTCCATATTCTTCTTGCATACCACATAAATCAAAAATTAATAATCCACAATTGTTGACAGTGTAAAACTTTCTTTGAAAATATTTTTATACAACTAATCGAATACATGATATGCTCCCTTTGAATAAGTTCAAAAATTCAGTTTTATTTGTAAACTATTTATATAAAACTATTTTTTTTTTCAAAACTTAACTGGAAATATATGCAAAATATAGCATTTCAGAGACATAATTTAATACTGAAAAGAGTCGTACTTGAACTTGGCATATCTCGTACATCTAAAATCCAATGTTAAAGTGCTGAAGCCACACAATCGCACTATGTTGACATCCAATACGAATGTCATATCGAAATAACTTGATTAGTATAAAGATGGCAGCATCAGCCGAAATTAAGTCATAATCAATTCAACACTCAATCAAAACTGATTTACCTGCTACAAGCCTGAAGATGCGTATTTTTGTGGTACGTATCAAGAAAAATAGTTGGAATAATACAAACAAGGACTAAAACACAAACAAGGATTAACTAATTTTTATTTATTTTTTTTGTTTTTCTAATTTTATTAGGTTTTATGTTTAATTGCTGTTGCAGCCGCTCAATATGACTATGCTCCACAAACAGCTGGTCATGATGATAGCGCTCCTTTACGTGGCGATGATCAATTATCTCAACCAATTCAACCATCAAGCGAATTTAATAAGGAATTTTATTCTTACTCCGCACCTGAACATGAATTCGATGATGGTGGTGCCAATGATCAAATTGCTAACTCTTTGAAGAAGAATCTCCGTGTTGTCTTCATCAAGGGACCAGAAAACTCAGGACTTGAAAATGCTGCCTTACAATTGGCCAAATCTGCTTCTGATGATCGTACTGCAATTTATGTACTCAGCAAACAGGCTGATGTCTCCAACTTGGCTAACAAATTGAATCAATTGAAGAGCAGCAATGCCAACAAACCCGAAGTTCACTTTGTCAAATACAGGACACCAGCTGATGCCGAAAATGCTCAACGCACAATTCAATCTCAATACGATTCATTGCCCGGTTCATCCGTTAGCAACAATGGCGGACATGCTCCAGTTTTGGATTTCGCTTCTAAGGCACCAATTCGTCAATCTGCTCCAGCTGCTTCCCTACCAGCTGCTCCATCCAGCTCTTACATTCCACCACAATCATCGTATTTGCCACCTGGCAGAAGATTCTAAGTTTGTGATTTGTTGTTTTGATTGTTATTTAGTTTTAGTAAACTCTCTCTTATTCGTTATTTGTTACATGAACTTTATACGAAATATAAAGAAAATTTAAAAATAATTGCAAATTGTGTTGTTTCTTTAAGTGAAAGATATTGAATATGATAGCAAAACCCCTACAAAAGTGAAAATTCTTATCAATTTTAGTAGTGAACAGTGCCGCTGTATAAGGACTCATTTTCGTAAAATTTTGAAATGTTTTTAAAATTAAAATTAGTTAAAAATAAAAATAATTTTTAACTTAAAAAAATATTAAAATTAATAGAAATAAGACTTGAAAACAAATCTTAAACAAAATTTGTTAACAGGATAAAACATACATATGTAAAAACATATAATAAGTCTTACTTAGTCACATAAGACAATAAATAATATGCAGTTAAATATATTAAAAATATTTACAGACAAACCAATTATAATCAAACATTTTTATTAATACAAAAAAATTTATTATAAAATTATTTTATTTATATTATTAACTGCTCAACAAAAGTGCGCAATACAAAAGTATCTCTTGTCCCATATGACATATGATTTATCACAACTTCGAACATTTAAAAATAAAGCAGAACAGTTTATTAATTTATTAAAATATTAAAATGTGTTCTAAGGTTAACTTTAAAAAAATATTAAATATAATAGCTTCAATACCATTGCATCAACTGTCTATTACTAGATGGGACACGTGGCCTACAATTTTTTAGCACCGCAATAATTCTGTAGTTATTTCTAGGAGATTTATATCTACTCACTTGTAGTAAAACATAAAAATAATAAATTCATTAAAAGAATCTGTTATTATCACTCCATGAATATAGTTAGATGTCAATTTGTATGGATAACGGCTTATGAGAGATGTAGTTATAGCACGAAATGAAATCGTATATTCGAAAACATTTATGGAACTATTTTTCAAATTTTATGGAAAATGTATACATTCATAATGAAGTAATATTTTGTAAAAAAAGTAATACTATTATTAGTAGTAGTAATATTAGTAATACTAATATAAATAACACAAGTACGAAATATATAGATTGAATCTTGAATGTAAGTATTGGACCAAATTTTGTTATATTATAAATATCTCCTTAAGAAAAGTACTTATAAAACATTTTCAATATCAATTAATAACTATGTTGTAATTGCAAGTCTTTATATCAACAACTTTATTGCTGTTAATATTACTCAATTACAAACTATATAAAATTATAAAATTTGTTTTCTTAGTATAAAATTATTTCTATCAAATTGATTTCTTCAAGGCATACTGCGTTATCACCACAACTACAACAACAACAAGTTGTATAGACTTAAGTTCCATTGGTCGTTTAGGATTGGAATTAAATGCACCATACACAGATGCGTCTGCTTTAAAAACTAAAATAAATGAAAAACTGATTGTAGTTAATATAAACATCGCACTCATAATTCATATCAATTATATTAGTGCAGTAATACTAAATGAAAACTGGTATCTTTTTTGAGTTATTCAAATGTTACTCTAATTAAGGTAATTAAAGACGTGTGCGAGTTAGGCTAAATTGCGTTTTAAATGAGGGAAATTCTAAGTTGTGCCGATAACGAAGTGATGTGTCGATGCGTGTTGATAAATGGCTAAATGTGTTCAGCCCAAAAAATCTCCCATTTAGTTTAGCATCAACTTAGCCTAACTCGCACACGTCCTAAGTTTTAAAATATAAATGGTTTTTATACATTTATACGATACTTTAGTTATAGCTTTGACTGCATCACACATCAACAGCTTCTTAGCAAAAGACATTCATTAGATATTATTCTGTTTTTTAACAACCTGTTTGTGTATCTTTTATTTATTTATTTATTTAATGTCACAACTATTTTGTAAAGTGTGAATAAAAATATCATCCTTCTCAATATTATGTCTACGTATGATATTATCCTTGAAATATTATATCTATATATGATATTTATATAAGTAATATAAGATCATCACACATTTAAACTCTTTTGGCTGCAGTCGCTGAACTTTAGTAAACATGAAGCCGCAGCTTTGTTTCTTTTTATCTCTTTTAGAAGTTCTGTATACGTCCGAAACGGCTACATTGAAGATTTTAATCCAGCATTTCTTAGTTACAACTTTTGCGGGCCTATGTATATGTAGAGTATATACTTATATTTTCGTGTCAGTATATCTTATGTAATTCGTAGTTACTTTAAACTGAGCCCTAACTCCATATTATTGATATTTTGTTTGGCCAGAACATTTCTATAATACGACAATAAGTTCGATTAACAAATTTATACAGAAGTCGGGAGCTACTGTTTAGGAATAATCGCCGATTATATTTCAGCCTTTATTTTCATACAAAAATGAAGCTTTAAAACATTTTTATTTTGGAGCCATAACGGATCTTCAGAGATTTCCATATTCTTTTAGATTTTCCAAAGGCTTATTTTATATGTCTCGTTGACTATCTCCATACTCCAAAATTTAGATACTTAATTAGAAATATATTCGAAGTCAAAAATATCTATTAGTTATGCCACATATTGCAGTGTTTCGATAAAACATAATTAAAAAATTAAAAGCAATAATTATTTCTCTTAATTTTTGTAAAGAAAATATGTACAATTTCAAAAATTAGCCCTTTACTAAATATCCTGTATTTATATTGAAAATCCTTCATAATTTTATTATGCCAAATAACAGATATTTTTTATGTTTAAAATTATTAAAATTTATAAACAATATAAATTTAATATTTACTAAATATTCAAAATTAAGCACAAAAATCTTATTAAACACTTTCCTTTCTCTTTTTATCTATGGCTTTCTATGGCTTTAAATGGCATTTTTATATGCACTATTTTTAACATCAAAGAAGCCCCGCTAAGTCATAAAATCAAAATGAAGAAGTTGAACAAAAAATTTTATTTATATATATCAATAGCTTTATCTGAATAAATTTATATGGAATTTTTATGAATGACGACATTGTCATAAAAATATTCAAATGAAATATTCAAATTAGAATGTATAAATCTGATATAAAAAAAAATAGCGTAAAATATACCATACAAAGTAAATAGTTTTACATAAGCACAATAAACTTTAATTTAAATTAATATAGGAGAAAAAATATTCAATTATTATCAAAACTAAAAGAAATTCAATTGGTATTAATAAATATATTTTAATCAAAAGAATAAATAATAAATAGATACAATAGATCTTCAGATACTAAATTGAATTAAAGTTCATTATACTTTTGTACTGTTCTTTACTTCAGAAACTTCTATAATTTTTAATTGCAATTCTTATAATGGATCATTATATTAAAAATGTATAGTTACATTTTTCAGTAAAGTAAAACTAAATTGTATCTTTACTCATATTAACGAACAATTTCACAAAAAATTAATTCAAAAATTCTAGAACTACTACTCTACTGTAGAGCTATGATGACAAAAGTAAACAATATTTCCTGCTGTTATTTTAAATTAATAAATCATCATAATTAAGTATGTATAATATACACAGAAATAAAATAATATATACCTAAAATATAATACTATTTAAATATTATACAAAACTTCTGACCCTGCACTTCTTAACTTAAACGTAAAAGTTCACCTTAAGAGAATCGAAAGATGCACTACATTTTGATTGCTCCTAATTGGTGATAATAAATTCAAATAATGTATTAAAATGACGGACGAAGTAAATTTATTCTCTTTTCGGCAGATAATAGTAAGGCACAGTGTGCAGTAGTTGTTCACATAAACCTTTTAAGATATTAACATTTTCTTAAGTCAGATTGATTATAAGCATTTTATATGTGTGTATATGATATCTATTTATTGCAAGCAATATACGTCCGAGTTAAATTTTGAAATAAATCGTTTTGATATTTTAGTCTAATATATATTCAACTTTTTTGCCTACTGTATCTGAATAAATTAAGCATAAATTAATATAGACTAGAAAAATATAGGGAGACGGCGCCAACCAAACTGGAAACTGAAAAATAAAGTGTTAATGTCCAAACCAATCAAAACGAAAATACAACAAAACTAAAAAACCTGCAATAAAGACTTTTAAGGAGCACTACACTCATCTATACCATATATGGTAACATATGTAATATACTTTATATATATATTTTTTAAGATTTGTGCTTTGTCTTTTAATTTATTTATTATATTTTTTATCGACTATAATATCATATAAGCGAGTAATATAGTAATTCATACTATGAATCTTATTAAGTTGTACTATTTTATGTTAAGTTACAATATAGGTCATTATAGAAATTTAAAAGTATATAGATTGGTTTAAAAATCAATAATTTAGATCACAATACTACACCTGAGTTTATTGTTTCACAAAAAGCCAACAAAATATTTTATCATATCATTTTATTATACAGAATAAATTACTATTTATTGTTTTGATCCAAAATTTGATTAATCACTAGACCATAATGCATTAGAAAAACCACAAAACCGGTTGTCCGGCAAAAGATTTTGGTACTTCTTGCCCAAATGTAAGAAGCATTTTGCTGTTTTAATAAAGTCATGAACAAATTATTAGATATTATAAAGCAGAATATAAGTATAAGTTTATTGGAGTTTCCATCGCGAACTAAAATCCCATTGGACAAAAACCAACACCGTAACGGTAAAACGCGTGGGAGCTGAGAGATCACTTGTCAGGGAGCAACTATAATAAAAAATTTGATAACTCCCTAGCCCAGAAATAAAAATGCTGTTATTTTTTAATATTTATGCAAAATTATTAATGTTGTAAAAACTTCTTTTATTTACTGATTGCTTTAAGTTTTTTTAAAATTTTGTAAACACAGTCAAACTTCCATAACTCGAACTTCTATAATTCGAATTTTCTATAACTCGAACCAAAAACAGTGCACCAAGGTTTTAGAGAGGAAATTACATTCAATTATGCTTTCATAACTCGAACTTCTATAACTCAAATTTCTCTATAACTCGAACAAAAATTTTGTGTCGTGCCAATAGGTATATGGAAAACTGCATTCTATAAGTCGAATTTTTTTTTGAAGTATAAATGCATTTTGGTATTAGGGAAAGTCCTTTATTCCGAACCAAATGTTTATTTTTTCTTTCATATGCTGCTTCTTTGTGCAAACGCTAGTCGCTGGCAGCGTGGTTTAAAGTAAATAAAATAACGTCCAATGCTACTCTTAGCCCTTATATTGAGCTTGACAATAAAATTTGTACATCAAGATTTCCTACAGAAATCTATAGCCTTAATTACTGGATCCAACTCTAAGCACAACGGAAAATGATGATGAGGATTCGGTGGATGTTAGTGTTCATCAGCCTTCCAAGAATGAAGTAGACGACTAATTTAAAATTCTGAATTTATATTTGCAAACGAATGCTACTACAATATATCATCACTATAAGAGCATGAATAAAGTGGAATCTCTTTTTGATTGCAAAGAAATAAATATCTTAAAATGTAGTTCTAGTTAACTCGAAGTCTCCATAAGTCGAACCTTTACTTTGCAAAATTTGATTTCGAGTTATGGAAGTTTGACTTTATGTATATATATCATACAGGAAACCAATGCGTTTAATGAAATTTTTAATGCAGTCACCTACATTAGTACTTATTTGACGTGGTGTTATTCCAAAATGCCTACAAAGAACTTTATAGAAATCAGACAAATCATGACACAAGAAGAGCTTTGATAAGCTCTTATCAATATTAAAGATCATTATGATAGAATTCTGTTTTACGAGAGAATATGATGTATTTTTAATTTGTCAGCAAGTATAACTAGAAAATGTCGTACATAAAGCAGGTTGCCACAGGCGATTTATCTGAAGCTTCGAACCAAAACATTAATACAAGAAAATAAAATGGAACGTAGAGCAATTTATAGACTAAAAGAGTGGCTACCCATAAAATGCCAAAACGAAATAATATTACTTATGTTCAATACCATCTCGCTTGATATAGTGGGCTTTCTTGTCATTTTAACTATGTCATGAGGTATTGATAAAAGTCAAACTACTTCACAAATACTGAAATAATGTATCATTCTCCGTCTCTAGAAAGGAAGTTCTATATACAACATAGAATATTCTTTTCAACTTTGGCTGAAAGAAACATATATAAGATATGTTAGATCAATATGATAAACTTCAAATATATTTTTATATAATATATGTATTTTTATAATAAATACCAAATTTTTACCAACTTTAAATATCAGATATTAGTATTGCCAAAATCAGAGTGATACATTTGCAAAGTTATATATCAACGTAAACTGTACCGCAAAATAAATTAAAATTTATATTTTTACAAAAAGCGAACTATATTTTCAGTTCACAGTTTCAACAAATAAAAGAAAGAAGACAATTTATCTAAACTTTGGACTTTTTATGCATATTAATAATTTGATGAAATCTTGTAATGCTTTTGATAACGCCAAGGATAAATTTGACACATTCAGCGCAGATTTTGCATTTATTGTGGAATTTGTTATATTAAAATTTCGTTATTATTATTACAATTTGTTGCAATTGCAAATAAATTTGCACAAATAAGTTAGTTAATATTATGCATATTTATAAATTTGCAATTTACGCAAAAATGGTATATAAAAGTGAAGGCAATTTAAGAGACAACAAACAGTTTATCAGTTAACATTCGACTTCGTACATCGAAAAAAAAAACAATATGCGTGCTTTTGTGGTAAAATAAAATATATTTATATAAATAAATTAAAAGAAAATATTAAATTAAATTTCTATTTAAAATGGACAGATACTATCCTGTTTGAGCGTAGCCTATGGAGCTAGTTTAGGATATGACTATTCACGAAATACTGCCGTACAGAGCGGTCATGACAACTTAAGTGGTCCCATCTCACCATACAACAAAGAATTTTACACCTTTTCCGCACCTGAAGCTAGTTTTGATGATGGTGGCCTTAACCAACAACTTTCGAATTCTCTCAAGAAAAATCTACGCGTTATATTTGTAAAAGGACCAGAAAGTTCAGGATTAGAAAATGCCGCATTACAATTAGCTAAATCTGCAACTGATGATCGTACTGCTATTTATGTATTACAGAAACAAGCTGATACCTCACAACTGGCACAGAAATTGAATTCTTTAAACAATAATAATGCCAATAGACCAGAGGTGCACTTCGTTAAGTACAGAACACCAGCAGATGCAGCTAATGCACAACGTACCATTCAAGCGCAATATGACAACTTGGGCGGCAGAACAAGCAGCCATAATGGAGGCGTTGCACCTGTATTGGATTTCTCATCAAAACCACAAAATGTTGGAGTAGGTAGCGTTTCAAACTTTGGTGGCTTATCAGTACCATCGGGCACATATTTACCTCCACACAAACGCATCTAAACTTCTTCTCATTTAGTGTATGAGTGCACATCTTTTTTTAAGAAATTCTAAATCAAAATATTTTGTAGTAACTTTAAGTTGTAACATTTTAAAGCCAAATATATAAAGATAAATACGAAAAAAATTGAATAAATACTTAAATTCCACATTAAATTTATTATAAATTGGTTAACGCATAAATGGTGAATTCAGTATCTAACTCAACTCTACTGAAATGTATCATTTTATTAGCCAAAAAACTAGCTGATCAGTAGCACAGACCTGCCAAAATAAGATTAATTATATTATTTTAGAAAAAGAAAAAAAATTTTGACTATGTGTAAAATTCCAAAAAAAAAATAATAATAAATATGTATTCCAACATATAGTATTAAATCTTATTGTTTAAAATTAAGATGATTGCATTTCTTCATTTTCCGGGCAACATCTATAATTTTATTGTTATTATGTAGTAACAACTTAAATTTTTGTTAAAAATAATATTTTTATAGATACTTTATTTATAAAACGTGAATAAATCGGCAAAAAATATGTTAAAATATTATATTTTATATAAATACAAAAAAACAAAAATTATTCAATTCAAATTAAATATTGCATAGTTTTAGACTGAATTAATTTTTAATTCCACGGTTCCAAAGAGTTTGAGATACATAAGTCATCTGTGTCATTGTAGCTATCACTTTCCAATACACTCATTTCCAGATGTTTATCCAGACCATTATTGAACATAAATTTCAATTTTTAAGTAACCAATTTTAATGGTTGTTTTGAAACTTTTTCAAAGCAATGTTCGCTAAAAGATACTGATAAAGAAAACTATTTGTATCTGTAATCCAAAACAGTTCACACGTTCTCACTCTTACCCATCAGAATACTAATATTGTTACGCATATCAAGTTTTTTGTATAGTAGTTAAGGAAAGTGACATACGTTGTAAATCGAATACATTTCTAGTCCATTCACATGGATTAGACAAGCATGGAAGACAAGCAAAGAGCGATTTCCATATTCTTGTCCTATATTAATTAAACCAAAAAAGTATTATGACATCAATTTATTTTAATTAATTTATATATTATTCAATAGATAACTTTTATGGCTGTAGATGCTTTAATACTACAAAAAGTTAAATAAATACTTATAGCTAATAATGGCTTCATCCATAATATAATGATTTGCCACCAGACCAATAATCGTAAAGCACTATACATATATGAAAAAATTCGTGAGAGATTATTCTTTTCATTCATATAAAGCTGTAAAAATAAACTGAAGGAAACAAAAGTTATGAACTTTTTAAAAAAATGCTATTATACAATTATACAATATATAATACAACAGTATTATACAACCAATTAAAAAAATTGTATGACTTTTATTTTTGTGAAAAATATTAGCCTAATTATAATACAATAATTTCATATAAAATTAATAAATAATTTTAATTGTAAATAACTTTATGATCTTTTTAATGCCATTTATATAGCAATACTGAAGTGGGATTTTTTAAAACTAAAATTGTAATATAATTAAATTAAATTAAGAATTCTGTTTCATGTAATTAAATTAAATTAAATTAATAACTCTATTTCATTTAAATTAATTAAATTAAGTTAATAATTCTATTTTATGTAATCATATTAAGTTAAATTAATAATTTTAGTTAATACGATTATATTAAATTTAGTGTATAATTCTATTGTACACGATTTAAGTAATAAAATTTAGTTAATAAATCTATTTTATATGATTTAACTAAATAACATGTAATGCGTAATATTTAAAATATAATTAAAAGATTAAACATAATGTTTATCAATATACTCTGTGATATCATTGCTACTAAAAGTCATAACCACGGTTGCCACTTATGGTACTTTAGTACCAAAATTGGTACTTTTTTTTCCGTTTGGTACTCTGGTACTCATGTTCAAAAAATGGTACATTTTCGGCGACCCAACTTTATTGTGGATATTGTATTGTTTTATACTTTTTGTACATTTTATATAAATTGTATTTTCTTATAAAAAGACAATAGAAAAATTTTGGACCTTTTTTTACAGAAATGGTACCTTTTTAAACCAATTTTGGTACAGAAAAAAATTTTCAAGTGGCAACCGTGGTCATAACAATGTCGTCACTACCAAGCATATTAATAGCTTTAATACTAACAACAACTATGGTTGCGCTACTGCCGGTGTTTGCTCATTTCATAATAATCAAACCTCAAATATATTCACGAGGCCAGTAAAACAGTTTATGCACGAGGCCAGTCTCAACAGTTTTATTTAAGAGCATATCATTAATTAAAGCATAAGCTAAAGTTATTAATATTATTATAGGTATCTATATGCATTACTGGTAATATGTGACAATTAACCATGCATATGCTATCGAAATGTATGCGCATAATGATTTAATAAAGTCAGGAAATGGAAAAATATTCACATCATTGTAATTTCATGCCAGTTACCATAAATTTTCACGATATAATGGATTCATTCCTGCTAACTCAACTAAAATTTTGGAATTTTCTAACACATCTGACAGGCGTTAATCCGTTTGTCTATGATTCGCAAAAGAAGAGTTTCGTAAAATCTGGAATTCTTTGGACTTATGTTAAGATACTTCATATTTTTATATTACTACCATGTAAAATAGCTATTAGTACTCTCCTGCCTCATTTTTTAAGACAAGTAGTAGTACATCAAAATTCCATTGAACTAAATATGGTATTCTACTATATGGTGTGTGTCTATATTCATGGTGTCATCTATCACACTACACTAACATACGATATAATTTGCGATGGTGTTGGCATGAGAAAGTGTCTTAATTTATATGTTAAATTGTTTAAACAATACCATAATATTTGTGCTGATAAATTTACAATTAATTTGTTTTGTTATATTTTACTAATAACGCGATATATAATATTTTTTTTAATATTCTACTCCTTTGAAATGGAATTTATTAAAAATACTTTTTTGATGATAATGTTTTACATACCACATCTGACAATATCTATGATTGCGGCATTGGGACTTTTGATTTATATGGAACTGATGGCGAAGTTATCACAAACTGCGCCTACACTTAAATTTGTTACTAAAAATGAAAATATTACGTTAATAGACTTTTTAAACTTCTATCGAACTATACTCAAGTTACGCCCTTTGATTGAGAGATATTTTGCTGCAACTCTTGTGCTGGAGATGTGTATTCTTCTTTATTTTATGTCTTATTATGTACAAGTATTCTACTTAAGCAGAGATAGATTAAAAATGGGTTATATTGCTTTTATGCTTGGATTTGGACTAATTTGCTCAGTTTACACAGTGACTATTACATATGTTAGCGAAAATGTTGCTAACTATGAAGTAAAAATACAAAACTTTTTTCTTACATCAGACTTTAATAGTTTCGGCTGGAGGAATACAAGCTGGCAGCTGAAACTGGTAAGTATTGCAAAAACAAGTATTCGCCAATGAAAGTGTTAAAATTGTTCTTCTTACAGGTAAATCAGTTTTACATTGAAAAGCTAATCCTTCCAACAAACTATTTAACAATTTGGAATTACTTTGAAGTGCGAAAATCCTTGCTTTTAGATATTGCAACTATTTGTTGGTGTAATGGAGTACTTATGGCCTCCATAAAATTGTCAAGTCAAGTTATGAAGCTATGAAAATATATAATTTATTACAAGGACTAATTAAATTAATTATAAAGTTATTTCAATTTGGTAGCAAAACATTTAAAGTTCTGATTAGTAAAGTTAAAAACTAACGATGTAGAATATTAACTGAACTTTACTAGATGTTGTGTATTTGATATTATTTTAAATAATAATAATATATGCCTAATTAAAGTAAGTTTATTTAATTCGTTAACAATCAATTTTACTGACCGAGTTCATGCAAAAGAACAACTAAATTAGTTCATTTACTTAATTTCCTGTAGCTCGGTACAATTATACTCGTAGCTCCGAAATTCAATATCTGAGTATCTCAATAGTTAAGAACTCATTTTATATATATTTTATATATATACATAAAAAATTACCATGTGCTAACAGTTTCCTTAACTAGTTTCCACGATTTTTGCGTTATAGCCTTGATCAGATTACATTGGCTTTTCCATAGCATCAATTTCTGTTTCGATTATATCCACTATGGTAATAGCCCTAAATTTGGACATAGCCCAAATTCAATTCAATAAGATATCAACTTCGAAACTGTTTTTAACAAATCTTCCCAATTCTTTTATTGTGTGAAATTTCTAACTCTATCCAGACTAATGCTTATTTTTGATAATTTACTGGACTCATCAGGCAAATTTCAACAATTTCATTTCATTCTTTCATTTCTATTACAAAAGGGGTTAGACTGTGAAGTTAGTTTAAATACAAAGATTTAATCCAATATTGCACTGGAAGTGCACTCAGAACTATCCATATATTTTACAAAAAGTTTGATATATGAAACGTTCTTATTAATCGGTTATTGTAAATCTGTCAATACATACTTAAGTGAAAAGTATGTATTGAAATTCAAAAAAGATTTAATTATAAAAAATTTAAATTTGACTATAAATTTTTTTTGGTAAAACTTTTGGTATTATTTTCAAAATTTCTTTGGGTTTACTGCAATACCGTATTCGCAATTGGTGCTCCAGACAACAACTGTACCAGTAATTCCCCACTGACCAGAAGACTGATGCACTGACAAGAAATTTTCTAGAAGTAAGCGGATTGCAACAATGTTATCTTTTCAATAATTTTTCGAATCAGTAAGGTTATGTGTATTATTAATTATTAGAAAAAGCTAGAATTGGGAACTTAAAAAGTTTAAATAATATTTATTAAACAAAAACTCTTGATAGCTTTGTTGAGGTTGTGAATGGATCGTTATAATACAGCATAAATAAAACTGCTTTAAACTCCTGAGTGTAAAACAAAAGATTAGTTAAAAAAGTTGAGTGGTCATACCTTTCATTTTATTCTAAAGCTAAGCATGGTTTAATAATATGTTAGTTATCTTAAGTTTAAAGTACTATTTTCATAAAAATGTTTAAAAAAATACGTAGAATTTGTTTATTGGAAGATATAAGCTAGCACATTCTTGATAACAATAATGGAAATTAAAATCAGATATAAATGTATATATATGATACATTTTTCTTTTGTTTAATTCATTCTTCATTAAATTTAACGTTTATTTATGATATTTGTGGTTTATTGATTCCTCTACTTATATCTAATTGTTATATCATTTGCTTACTTCATATTAATATTTGTAGCGCTTCATTCTATCTGAAGAAGTAAAATGGAAAATGAAGAAAATGCTCAACCAAATAATTCGGAACCAACTCCGGCAAGTAGTCCGGAAAATAGTCCGGAAATAAACCAAAACAATGATACCAGTGATAATTATTCAGGAGGGGAAGAAAATGGATGTTTTAGAAAAATGATGGCTAAGATGACCCAAAAGCCTTATCCTAACATGCTATTAGCTACTATATTCTTTATTTTGGGTATATTTACGATAAAGAGAGCGCATATTCTTGTTCAGGAACTTATGTAGTATTCACTGGCATCTGGACATATAACATAAAGGTCACATTATGTTGAACTTACATTTAATTTAACAGTAACTCTGCCGATGCGAATGTTGAGAGAAATTGTAGTTGATATTTACAAAATTTGGAACTTTGTCATTGTTATTCAAAAATACACAAATATCGAACACCAGTATACAAAGTTTTTCTCTACATCTTATAAATTTTATTAAAAGTTTATTTTAAAAAAATTAATAATAGTTAAAATTTCTATTTTTTATTTTTTATTCTCTTTTATTGCATTTGTTATATTTATTAGCATGGCTTTCTCCGTAAAGCCAACAAAACTCAAACGTCGAACATATAAGTCAAGTACGGTTTTGGGTCAGTCGACTAATGAACTCTGACTCTGAGTTTCAAATTTGGCAGGGTACGAGTTCAACTCTTGATACTTGCAATTTCAAAAAATTAATTATCAAATAAAAAATAATAATAAGAAATAATTCCAAGACCATTGATGATGGGTATTAGGCAATATCGAAACAGCTGTATGATCAGTCAAAAATACAATTAATTAAAAAAACAAAAAAAATAATGTAATAAGAATTTTTGTTGTTATAGTTCACATTTTTTCAAAACCTCTTAATTAAGAAACCTACCAAAAACTCTGTCGTTGTTAACAAAGCAGGATAACTTCCCCACATAATTAATGTGTATTCATTCTATAATTATGCTTATATCCTGTATAGCACTGGCTACCACGCTAAAAGAAGATAGTCTAACGATATCTCAGTAGTCGACAATTTTTCTAAATTGAAAAAGTTTTCAAAATTCCACTGAGAAAATGATTAACAATTGAACTAATTAATAAATCAATTTGAAATTTAAAAATAAAAACTTGATGTTTTAAATTATTAGCAAAGGCCAATATTTATTCAATATTTACTCAAATAACATACATAGTTCCATTATTAAAGTTACTTTTAATAATGGATTTCCTTCTCAGGATTATTTACAGCATATCCATAGGAGCTCAAAGTACAACTGTAAAAAGGGATTTCAATTTCAATTAACTTGAAAACTGTGTATGAAAATGATATAATTGTCGTATTTTAGGAAGGAATCAATAATAATGATTGGCAACGGCAAACTTAATATCTGAACATATATTTATACAATTACTAAAATAACTGAAAATGTTAAAATGTATTCAATTACATTTAGTAATTATTTTAGCTATAAACTTATAAGAATGACTGCCCGGACTAGTCGTCTGTTAGATTGAATATATATATACAGACATATATATTTCTCAAATATATTAATTCTTACACTTAAATATGAATTTACTTCGTACGTATCACTTAAACTGCTAATCATTAATAATTAACGACAGTCATTAATGGCATTGTGCTCAACATTTAAATTCAAAGTACAAAATTGTGCTTTATTGAGCAAAATTCCATTTTTCAAATCAAACAATTATCAGTTTTATTTGACAAACAAAAGCTACAAGTCTTCTTGTCTTCATAGGTATACGTAGAAATGGTTACGGTATTACAAATTCAATTGAAAATTCTCCATTTCACATTACAAATGATGGGATTGTGTCCTTTTAGTTACGATAAAGATACACAACAATTTGTGAGAACGCACTCTCTTTGGAAGTATGTGAAGTTCAATCTATGTGGAGTACTCTTACCATTAACACTGACTTCATGTGGGGTCTGCTTAGTAATTGGAGGTACCGCATTTCATAACTCCAATGATGCATTTAAAATTGTGGCTCTTGCAATGTATATCTATTTTTTTGCGAAAGTCTGTTTATTTAACTTATGTACTATTTACCACATAATATTTGGAAACAATGAATTGAATATATTTATGAATTTATTTTTGGAATTATTTCGCAATCACATTAAGATGTTTCAAACAGAACCACATATCAATTGGCTTATCTTCTTGGTGCTATTTTGGCGATCGACTTCCTTTATGTGCATATTAATCATTCACAAGCCCACCTTCATTACCTTAGTCCTGCAGGTATTATGTTTGCCTACGATTGTGATTCCCTTTTTGAGTGGTTTACTTTTGATAATATATAATGGAATACTACAAGATATATCGGATCTGTTAGATGCAATGTATACTAATTTCACAAAAGCGCAGTTACCTGTGAGAGATTTTCTCAAATTGTACAAAAATGCTATGAAACTCCGACCTTATATGGAGAAATTCCTAGCTGCTTCAATACTGCATGAAATTTCAGCTGAAATGGTTCTGTACACGTGTATTATGCAAGTATTTTTTTCTAAAAAAATAAAAATAAAAAATTTGGTAATTATAGCTTTGGGCACGTTTCTGCTCCTAAGTTATACTTTTATTATTACGACTACTTGTCAAAATATAGCAGATAGCGAGGTGTGCATACAAACTGTTTTGTTACGGTTGCAATTTAAGAAATCAAAATTTCAGGGTAACAAATGGAAACTAAGAATGGTAAATGTATTTTATATAAATACTGAATATTAATTATAATCACATACTTTATTCACTTACAGCTGGATCTATTCTATATTAAACGAATCACATGTAGTGACAAATATCTCACAATATGGAACTACATTCCTTTAAGCAAGAATTTATATCTTCAAATGTTATCTGCGATGTTTTCAAATATTTACATAATAGCAAGTATGGGTTTATCCGGAAATCGCAACATATATGATATATTTCGCTATAAATCAAAATAATTATTTGATCATTAAAATAAACTAAATTTTGAAAAATATAAAATATATATTATTAGCTAAAAAATTTACATAAGCTGTTATTATTGTACGTATGGGCATGTAAATTATCATGGGCTGAAGTCACCTCTTTACTGCTAGTGCTCTGCTAACTCATCCTTTATTTAGTTAATATAAAAAATTCTAAATTAATGAACACCAAATCAGCCTAAATTATATATACCTTGAAGTAAATCACATTTGAGTTAAAAAAATGAGAACAGAAAAAAAATCAATTTTATTTGTGGTACCTAAAAAAAAAACTTACAGTTATGTAGACACAATAACCATCATTTTTTAAAAATTTTTTTTCGTGACACCTAAACTTTTAGGTTATTAGATTTAGGTTTTACCCTGCCAAATTTGAATATCAGAGTCAGCGTTCATTAGCCAATTAACACAAAGCCGTACTTGACTTGTTTGTTCGCACTTGCAGTTTTGTTAATTTGCTGTAACAGTTCATTAACAAATTCATTAACTGTGGTTTATTAGAATGAAATCCATTTTGCGGAAATATTTATTGAGTCCAAGCTATCATATGAAGAGAACACATCTTCGCTTGTGATCGTCGAGTCACCCAATTACTGATGAAGAAAGCGTCACTCAGTTAAAATCTAAAATTGCTGAATATTCAAGACTGACTCAGGAAATAATAACTAATAAACTAGGTTTGAATGCCATGGCCGTATTGCGAGGATAATCCAATCATCTTGTATACACGAAAAAGTAGTACCAAGGATCGAATTTTAACTGAAGTGTTTTTGTTTTCCCTAATATTTTCCACATAAATGTAAAAATGGAGGGTATAACAACTTCAAAAAAATCGTAAGAAGTAAGTTTGGTTCAACAAGTACAACCAATAAACCAAAAATAGACAACAAAGCGCTACCCTTGACTCTGAAAACAGATCGACTTCAGTGCGTTTTCAGTGATTGAAGAAATTCATATAATAACAATTGCAATGTAAAAACACTATCTTCGGTCATTTATCTTCGATCTTTGGTAATGGTGAGTGCAGTTAACTTCAAAGTTGCAAATCTTCAACCTTGAGGACTGTTTTAAAAAGTTTAGTCCACACCGGCTTCAAAATGCAAACGGACGAAATATATTGAAAAATGAAAAAGTTATAAACTTAATATTATTTTTATACATTATTTTTGTGGTTAGCAAAGAAAAGTTTTGTTAGTCCCCTCGTATATGTATAATTGCCGTAATAAAATTTATTTCAAATAAAGTGTGAATAATATCTAATGTATTTTTGCATGCATCACATAAACTGGTAAGCATCAACAATTAATACTAATTATTGAAGTTATTAAGAACTAGGTCAATACAATTACTAGAATTATATACTTTACTTTATTTCATAAATAGAAAAATTCTACTATATATAAAAAAATAAAATATTTTAGGCAAAAAAATTTTAGTATCTTCACAACTAGATATGGTTACACTACTACAAACTCAATTAAAAATCCTACATCTAATATTGCAGATGATGGGATTGTGTCCTTTTAGTTACGACAAAGCAAAGCAGCGATTTGTGAAATCACCTCAACTTTGGAAATATGTCAAAATATGTCTATTTGGTGTTTGCTTACCAGTAACAATTATTTCAAATGGAATTTGCTTAGTTTTTGGATGCTTTGCTTATTTTAAAACTGACACAGTTTTTATTAAAGCATTGCTTACACTATTTATATATTTCATTACCAAATGCAGTTTTTTTAACATATTTTCCGCTTACCATATAATATCAAAAAACAATGAGTTGCACATATTTATGAATTTATTTTTGGAAGTATATCGGAATCATTTCAGTATTTTTAGAATGGATCCACATATCAATTGGATTGCCTACATCGCAATAATTTTACGTGCTGGCATTTTTATAAATATGTTCTTCTTTAAATACTACACTTTAAAGACATTTCTTTGGATATTAATCACTTGTTCACCGACAATAGTGTTCCCCTTCGTCAGTGCAGTTATATTAATGATATATAATGGAATTCTACAGGATATATCATGTCTATTAAATGCAATATATAAAAATTTCACGGAAACACAGTTACCTCTTCAGGATTTTCTGAAACTGTACAGAAATGTTTTAAGACTCCGTCTTTATATGGAGAAATTTTTAGGTGTTTCAATATTGCATGAGATTTCATTTGAAGTGCTTTTGTACACCTACATGATGCAAATATTTTTTGCTAAAAACAAGACTTTATTTAGAATAGTATTTACTTTTCTTACTTTTTTCGTAATTTTGAGCTATTCATTTATTGTGAATATTATTTGTCAAAATATATCAGACAGGGAACTGCACATAGAGAATGTTTTACTGCGATTACAATTTGAAAAATCTAAATTTCTGGATAATAATTGGAAACTGAAACTGGTGAGCTTACAATAACTTATACAAAAATATTGATATTTTTTTAACTTTTACTATATTTACAGTTGGATATAATCTATATCGAACGAATCACATTTTATCCAAGATATTTAACATTATGGAACTACTTTCCGTTAGGAAAGCAATTATATCTGCAAATGTTAGCTGCCATCTTTTCAAACGTTTATTTGATGGCTAGCATGGGTTTGTCAGAGAATGAGAATATATATGATTTGATTACTATAAGGAAGAAAATATAAAAATTAATACCTGGCAAATTAAAATTTTGTACTTATAATAAAATTTTAATATCAAGTTTTTTATTAAAACTCTTGAAATTATTGTATGCAAAATAAAATCTCTAATTATCAGTTATTAATAGATTTTGTCGGCGTTGTATTTATAAGGTTTCAATATTGTATTATTTTCAATATTCCATTTGTATAGATTGTCAACACATCCTACAATAACATTAAAGAAGTTTAAAACTGGATCTGTATACAGAAGTTTTCGTTGTGATTATTCAATCATATTCAATCATTAATCATATCTAACCTTACACTAAAATTCAATCATAAAAATTTATTAATCTGTTATATTAGTAATGAGTAATGAATAAAGTAATAAGTATTATTTAGAGCTATATATTATAGTACATTTCATGCTCCATGTTTTGTGATTTATTTATCCCTCTAAAATATGCCCATTATTTTAAGTAATAAGGAAATATTTGAATAAAATAATAATATTATTAATAAATTATAATATATCAAAACGTATTTATAATATATCTTTCAGCGATTGAAGTTTAACCTCTGTTCTCCTTCGGTTCTTTCGGTAAAAAATAAATGGTGAAACATTTTAATCTACTGCTTTAATTTATTTAATTAGTGCTGTTTTCGATCATACTATTATTTAACGCACCTGAACGTACTTACATTATACTCAATCAAAACAACTTGATTAAATTGGTTATTTAAAAGTAAACTCTATGTTAGGGATTATTGAATTTATCGAATTAAATTTATCGGATTTGTGGCCTAAGCATCTAGTGCAATTCTCTTTAAATTCTTTTATTCTTTTTACTTTTATATGGTACATATTTTGAGAGAGAAATAGTGAATAAACACACTTGTTAACGAGCTACGACAACACACCTTATGGACCATATAGCATGTTCATCCTGGCCCAAAATGCATTCACCCTCCTCTTTTTCTTGGAAACCAACTGATTAAAATTAAATGCCTATAAATTAATATCGCTTGAGTCTAGATATTTCTGGGCAAAGGCACATGAACAATTATCCAGAACTTAAACTTAATTGTATGCCAAAGGAATAATAAAGGAATATACAATAACTTCCGTGTTAAATTCATGCTACCATATGCAAATCTGACATTTTAAATACGATTAGTCAATTTTGTGGCTCAAATAAACCTCTCGCTGACATAACTTATTTCGAAAGTGTTATCTGATACTAACTTGTAAAATTAATTTTTTTTCTTAAAATCTCTGCTAGAAATTATTAATATACACTGAAATATGGTGATCCCTATTCGTTTCAGACACCAATAATAGCACCCACCCGTGTACAGTGCCTGAAATGGTATTGTGGTTATTTTCGCTTTTCAGTACTTTGCTACCTGCATTACTGTTGATCACCTAAAGAGTCTTCTTGCTCACATTGGTCACTAGGATATATTCACACTGAAAAAACTGTATAAGTCTTGCGGCATAGATAAAAGATCATATCATGCACAGCGACAGCTTATGTCCCAGTTTTTTAAGTCATAAAGGATATTATTTAATCATACATATAACACAAGTCATTTACCATAAGCATAAAAATAAACAATTATCAATTATTACCCATCACACCATCCTATCTCATTGATTAACTTGGTGAGGAAATTGCATGAAAATGTCATACAAAGCAAACTGAAAACATTAATTGTTGAGAATAATATTTCGCTTAATTCGCAGTACTGTTTCAAAACCAAAAAGTTGACGACAGAAGCTTTGTACCAAACTTAAAGTGTGGAATATCCAACAAGGAATAACAGTTCATTGCTCGATCGCGAATTTAATGACACCCCTATTACAGCCTGCTGTCATGTCTTAGAGTTATGCAGCAGCTTCTTTACCTCTAAAACCCTTCAATCTGGATTTAGCTCCCACCAGGCATCAGAGCCTTTGAAAAAAGTGTTCTTCTTGATTATATCCATTAATAGACCAAATTTAGAGGCAAGCACCATCCAAATTCCTTTATAAACAACATTTCTAAAGTAACTTACATGAACAGAATTACATACTTACTCTCCCTTGTCAAAAAATATTCAACATCCGACTCTTGACTTCCTTCAAGGTTGATACTAGTCCTGAAATTCATAGCATAGTCCGACCGTGATCTTGTTTTCACCCCACCTCTTTAGTACTGCTTTTTTTTACTTTCTGGCTTATATGAATTTAAAATGCTGAATATTCAGTATATTAATTCGCAATTCTGTTCGTGATTACAAGAACTCTTTTTTACTACTGATCGACAACAACCAGTGATCATTTAACATTTAGTGTTAGAGAACATTGTAACAGTAATATCACATTAATCAAAAATAAAGAGAAATAAATTAATTTATATGTATTTTTTCCTATATAATTGCACAATTCCCAATGATATTTGTTTATTCATCACATTTAATTACTAAGCAACAACAATTAATATTAAACATTGAAGTCATAAAATATAAAGGTAATATAATTACCACAATTATGTGTTTCACTTTATTTCATAAATAGAAAAATTTTACTATTTTAGGCAAAAAAATTTTAGTATCTTCACAACTAGTTATGGTTACACTACTACAAATTCAATTAAAAATCCTACATCTAATATTGCAGATGATGGGATTCTGTCCTTTTATTTACGACAAAACTAAGCAGCGGTTTGTGAGATCACCAATACTTTGGATGTGCGTAAAGCTATATTTATGTGGTGTTGTCTTACCAGTAACAATTATTTCAAATGGAATTTGTTTAGTTTTTGGATGCTTTGCCTATTTTAAAACTGACGAAGTTTTCTTTAAAGTAGTGTTTTTACTATTTATATATTTTATCACCAAATGCTGTTTATTTAACATAGTTGCAGCTTACCATATTATATCAGACAATGAAGAGCTACGTGTATTTATGAACTTATTTTTGGAAGTATATCGGAATCATTTCAGTATTTTTAGAATGGATCCACATATCAATTGGTTTGCCTACATCGCATTAGTATTACGAGCTACCGTTTTTTTAAATATGTTCATATTTACTTGTTCTAGCTCTAAGATGTTTTTGTTGGAATTAATCACTTGTTCACCAACTATAGTGTTACCCTTCGTCAGTGCAGTTATATTAATGATATATAATGGAATTCTACAGGATGTATCATGTCTATTAAATGCAATATATAAAAATTTCACGAAAGCACAGTTACCTTTAAAGGATTTTCTTAAACTGTACAGAAATGTTTTAAGACTCCGTCCTTATATGGAGAAATTTTTAGGTGCTTCAATTTTGAATGAGATTTCATTTGAAGTGGCTTTGTACACCTACATTTTGCAAATATTTTTTGCTAAAAACGTTATTGTATTTAAAATTGTATTAACTGGTCTTACTTTTTTCGTAATTCTATGCTATTCGTTTATTGTTAATATTATTTGTGAAAATATATCAGACAGGGAATTGCACATAGAGAACGTTTTGCTACGATTACAATTTGAAAAATCGAACTTTCTGGATAATAATTGGAAACTGAAACTGGTGAACTTACAATAACCAATATAAAAAACTGGACTTTTATTTATTTTACTTTACTTTACTTTTACTATATTTACAGTTGGATATAATCTATATTGAGCGAATCACATTTTATCCAAAATACTTGACATTATGGAACCACTTTCCGTTAGGAAAGAATTCATATCTGCAAATGTTAGCTGCCATCTTTTCAAACGTTTATTTGGTGGCAAGTATGGGTTTGTCACAGAATAGGACTATATATGATTTGTTTGCTGCAAAGAATAAAGTATAAAAAATAAAACCACATCACATCTTATCCAATATTGTTAAAATTTTTTACTAAAAATTACAGTTTAATGTAATTGATATTAATCAGTGAAGTATGTATAAAAAATAAAATATCATCAATTGTCAATCACCAATGGTTCAGCGTTGTATCCATAGTGTGCAAGTTTTAACATTTCATTTGTTTTAGTATTTTAAGAATAATTTAAATTTTATATTCTTCTGGAAGAAATATTTTATCGTTCAACAATCAGTAACCAATGGAGAAATAATAAATAGAATTTTATATCGATGAGGAGATATAACTTAAATTATCAACTCACTTCCTAACAAATATATTTGTATTGTTATAATCTAGTTTAGAAATTCGAGCAATAAGATTATAGCGATACACCGTTGTTTTTTTTTAAATTATCGCTAACCTACAATTATGTAGGGAAATTAGAAGTATAAGGTGATTTCAAAGTATTATTGAAGTTCACTGAATGTTGATAAATTTGAAATCCACTTAACAAGTTGGGCTATACAAACATTTTAGCACCTCTTTTACCTTAAATGGTCATGACCTTTTAAATGGTCATGACTTTTAAATGGTTTTTTAAATAGTCATGACCTTAACTTCTAAAATAAATCGCCCATTTAAAAGAAATAATTGGCAACCCTTGATTTACGGCCTTGATTTGGATTTAATAAGGCACGGAAAACTATTTTCAAACGTCTTCAATCATCGGAATATTCTTTTCCGAAGACCGTTTCAACTATTATTGACATTTGTATGGATATTCGTACAATAACAAATTAAAAAGAAGCGTGTGTATTCATTGAACGCGGACTCCAAATCCAATTATTCAATGGAGTGAAATTCACATTAACAACATAATAATAGTAATAATAATAATAATAACAATCATACATATTCAATATAATCATCTAACCATAATTTTGTATTAATGTAATAAATAATTAATTATCACCTAAGAGAGGGAAATGTTTTTAATATATAGATCATAATGGCAGAGTATTAAAAACAACTCATATATGAGTTATTTTTTCCTAAATAAAATTAATTTTTAGCAGAGAACCTGACTATATTCTACATAATTAGAAGGCATCAACAATTAATATTAATCATTGAAGTCATTAAATACAAAGTGGATATAATTACTACAAGTACGAATTTATTTTATTTCAATATATATAAAAATTCTGGTAACATTGTAAAAATATTTTAGTATCTTCACAACTAGATATGGTTACACTACTACAAAGTCAATTGAAAATCTTACACTTTGGATTGCTGGTGATGGGGTATTGTCCATTTAGTTACGACGAAACAAAACAGCGATTTGTGAGATCACCTAAACTTTGGAAATATGTGAAAGTATGTCTATATGGTGTTGTCTTACCAGTAACAATCGTTTCAAGTGGAATCCTCTCCGGCTTTGTGTGCTATGCATATTTTAAAGCTGATCAGGTTTTTCCACAAGTAATGCTTATACTACTTTTATATATGCTTATCAAATACGGTTTATTCAATATATATACCGTTTACCATATAATATCAGATAACAATGAGATGCATATGTTTATGAATTTATTTTTGGAAGTATATCACAATCACTTCAGTTTATTTGGCATGGACCCACATATCAATTTGTTTGGCTACATCGCATTACTTTTCCGAACTATCGCTTTTATGTATATGCTCATCTTTTACTATTTTAATTCAATCGTGTTTCTTTTGGAATTAATCACTTGTCTACCAACGATAATATTACCCTTCCTCAGTGCATTTATATTGATGATATATAATGGAATTCTACAAGAAATGTCGGATCTATTAGATAACATGTATACTAACTACGCGGAAACAAATTTTCTTGTCAAGGATTTTCTTAAGCTCTATAAAAACGTTTTGAAACTTCGGCGTTACATAGAGAAGTTTTTAGCTGCTTCAATAATGCACGAACTATCATTTGAAGTGGTCTTGTATACCTACATGATGCAAGTGTTTTTTACTAAGTATTTCAAAATAGTTCAAATATTATATGTTTTCGTCACTTTTATCTTGCTTACGTGCTATTCGTTTATTGTTAATATTATTTGTCAAAGTATATCAGATAATGAGCTGCACATAGAAAATGTTTTGCTTCAGTTGCAATTTGAAAAATCAAAATATTGGAAGTTAAAAATGGTGAGCTTTTTTAACTAATATTAAAAAATTTGACATTATTTTTACTTTATTTATTTACAGTTTGATATGATCTATATTGAACGAATTACTTGTAGTGGACAATATCTTACCCTGTGGAACTTCTTTCCCTTAGGAAAGAATTTTTATCTTGAAATGTTGGCTTTAATTTTTTCAAATGTTTATTTAATGGCTAGTATGGGTTTGTCAGATAATCAGAATATATATGATTTGCTTTCAACGAATAAAAAAATTTAAAAAATAATACACGCCAAGTATGTAAAAATATTATACTATAATAAACTTCATTTATAGCTTTATATAATATGAATTTGTTATTAATATCTTTTATATTAAGAAATAAGGAATTGCAAACAAAAATGCTGAATGCTGAAAACTAAATACTGAAAAATGCTAGAGTATTTTTAATTTGACAAACTGTTCTTCTAAAAACAAATTAAAAAAGACAAGCTAGGCAAGCACTTGAGCATCCTAGACGATTTTAAATAATTGCAAGCTTAATCTTTACAAGAAATTGTCAATTGATAGGCAAATAATGAGCCACCTTAGCTCATGGCTATATTGCTCTTCACTAGGCTTCGAAAACTATACTTGAAGGCCTCCTTCCATCAAATACCAGAACACTATCTTTTCTGAAGACCATTTTCAATGCTTTTAAAACATACATAATGAGGATACATTGCTCTTTACAAGACTCCGAAAACTATACTTGAACGCCTACTTCCATCAAATACCAGAACACTATCTTTTCTGAAAACCATTTCCAATGCTACATATGAGATACATATGAGGATAAATCATAATATAAAGTTTAAATGTTGTCTTTAATGTCATATGATTTTAACGAAAGAACATACAATGATTTTAAACTCTTAACGACTATTATAACCTTGAAACAAGAGCTTATTAAAAAAATTTATATTGCAATATTTATATATAATATAAAACTTTATTAACCAAAATTTTTAATATTTAAACATATTGGTTTCATATACTTTACGGCATGATATAATCAAACCAATTTATTTAGAAAATTAATTTTTTCTGGTTTGATAATGAAAATAAATTGATTTATTGTGTAAGCCTTCTCCAACTGTGCTCGCATTTGATAAAGTTCTTGCACATCCGTAGAACTTCGAGTATCTAATTAAATTATATTAAATGTTATTTTAATTAATAGGATTATTTTTTGAAGATTAATTACTCTTTACCTTTGGCTAAATGTGTTGGTATGATATAAGCATTTTTCTGAGACTTAACTATAACCACATCAGTATTATTTAATTGTTTACCATCATGGAGAGAGCCCGATTCAATTTCTTGTGCACCACTGAAATCTTCCAAAGGTGGTTCGCCATTTGCTTCCAACAATGTGGATGCCAAAAGTTTTGCAGCTTCAATTGTATTATTTTGACTCGAGGTTAGCAGCGATGCAGGTTCTTCAACCATGAGAACTGCATCATTTGTTTGCTCTTGCTGATTGTCATCAGATGTTGATAATTGTTCTAATACCGATTTAGGTATTAATGAGGGTAGAAGAAATTTATTGTTTGTTTGCGGTCCAGTATATTGAAATGCTGTTTGTCCTGACGGTGGCGGCCCATAAGAATTAAAATTTTTGCTTTGTTGTATATTAGATTTCTTATGACTTAGTTGATTATTATTGAAGAAAGCTTCTGTATTGTGATGTTGTATATGAGTTTTATCACCTAAGTTTATAAACAAAGAATAAGAAGAAAAATGTGTTAATGTAGCAATTAAATTTATAATATATATAAATATATAAATATACAGGTGTCAGCAAAAAATTCAATTAATTAAATTAATATAAAAAATTAATTTTTGTTGTTGTAGTTCACTGCTATGCGAAAAACCTTTTGATAAAGAAAATATATAAAAACATATAAATAATATTAGATCTGAATTCAAGTTTAGGAAAAAAAACTCTACATATAAAAATTAATTCAGGCTTTTTTAGTTTCATACAATTGTATGAAATAAGATTAAGGTTTAAATCTATAGTTTATATAAGCTCGTTCCAATTTACAACGCGGCAAGTGCTTTAGTTAGTATCACTTAAAAAATTAAAAATTGGAAAAAAAAACAAATTGGAACTTGAGCATTGAAAGTTTGTGAAGCCTTGGCTACTAGTGAATGTCTAAGCATCCTAGACAGGCTCGAGTTCTAAGCCTGACACTTACAGTCCAAACAAATTATATACGAACTATAAACTAATTAAAAAGAAATTTGAATATTTTCTACGACCACTGATGATGAGTGCTTGACTATACTCGAAACATTGTTGTATGATCAACCAAATATCAATAAATTAAATAAAAGTTTTGTTGTTGTCTTTTTGTTTCTATTGGAACCGTTCTAGATTTTAAATAGTTTATTTTCGTTATAAGATGCATCAATTTTGACAAAAAGAAACTAACGATTGGAAGTAAAGTTGATTTAATAGCCCGCAATAGCACTAAACACTAAATTTAAAATATATTTTTGATTATAAAAAACAAAATTTTTAAAAATTAATAAGATAATTTACAATTAGAAAAAATATACCTTTGTGCTGGTTATTATAATGTAAGTGATTATAATATAAGAAAATCATCAGTAGCTCGTTTATGTAAAATTCTCACTTCGTTTTCTCGAACGATTTTCTCACTTATGACAATTACTCACTTGAAGCACGGTTGCCACTTATGGTACTTTAGTACCAAAATTGGTACTTTTTTTCGGTTTGGTACTCTGGTACTCATGTTCAAAAAATGGTACATTTTCGGCGACCCAACTTTATTTTGGATATTGTATTGTTTTATACTTTTTGTACATTTTATATAAATTGTATTTTCTTATAAAAAGACAATAGAAAAATTTTGGACCTTTTTTTACAGAAATGGTACCTTTTTAAACCAATTTTGGTACAGAAAAAAATTTTCAAGTGGCAACCGTGACTAGAAGTGTTTATGTAACTGTGGTGAATTGTTTTCTCACTTTTTTTCGTTCGAGTTTTTGTCACCTGTCAAATTGCTTGCGAGAAGTTTTGAATTTTGAATGAAAAAAAGTGAGTTAAAGTGAATAAATTTAAATTTTTGGTACAAGTGCTATTTGCAAGCACTAAGCAACCTTTTAAAATTGTTTTATTTTCGTTCAATTTTTTCAAAAAACGTTCCATTTTTTCAAAAAACGTTCCATTTTTTCAAAAAACGTTCCATTTTCATCAGTTTCTCTCATCACACCATAACGTTCTCGTGTGGTGAATTTTTCATGTTACATAAACAGCAAACTCGAAAGAAGTGAGAAAAAGCAAGTGAGAACTTTTCGAAAGAAATCGTTCGAGTTAAACTCGAACGATTTACATAAACGAGCTACTGATCTCAAGTATTCATATATTTTATTTGACTACTATTATTTGATTTAGATTCAAAAATCAAAAAGCCATTTGGAAATCAAATGAGTTTCTTTGCACATAATCTCATTATACTTTACTAAACTTTTTTAAAATTTCCAAATCATTAGGATTCTTGGAATTATCCAAAATCGAAACATTAAGGAAGCACTTAATGTTTTTGATGCCAAACCAAAAATGTATTAATAGTAAAGCAAAAATTAAAAATGTCTATACAACTGATATACAGGATATAGTAGTTCCACTATAATTTTTCTCCGAATTCATGAAATCTAGTTATGAAGAACACACACATTTCTTCATCAAAAGGTATGAATATATCGCAATTCGTTATTGAGTCAATTTGACTCAGTAAAAGCTCATTTTAATTGGATTCCGTGCAATTAGTTGGAATAATATTTTTTCTTTTGAAGGTAAGTGATGTGAATTATATTACATTAAGACCGAAAAGTTTTCGGAAATTCTCATTTAAAATTCGCGCGCTGTATATTTTTCGATATTTTAAGTTTATGTAGTTTGGCAGCACTGTCCTTAATTACTATGCCAAAAATGAGCGCGATCTGTCAGACAGTTCGTTTACGGCAGCTGTTGAAACCAGTTCACCTCAGTAGTGCGTTGCGAAAAAAACAATGGAAAAAAATATTGAACAAAGAGTTTGCATCAAATTTTGTGTTTCGAACGAAATTTCGTGTGCAGAATCGTTGCGAATGCTACAAAAGGCTTATGGGGAATCAGTTTTATCGAAAACTCAAGTTTATGAGTGGTACAAAGCCTTCCAGGACGGTCGTACGACCGTCGAAGACATTTCGCAACGCACTACTGAGGTGAACTGGTTTCAACAGCTGCCGTAAACGAACTGTCTGACAGATCGAGCTCATTTTTGGCATAGTAATTAAGGACAGTGCTGCCAAACTACATAAACTTAAAATATCGAAAAATATACAGCGCGCGAATTTTAAATGAGAATTTCCGAAAACTTTTCAGTCTTAATGTATATGTTACATATTTCAAATAATTTTATGATTAAAATAAAGTAGAATATTCAGTGATTTTCTTCGTTCTTTTTTTGCAATTGTGAATTAACAGGTCTAATACCTAAATCTGATTTGCACCCAAATAAAAGAGGTCGACTATTAGAATTAAAGAACTTATCAATAAATCTCCATTTAAAATTTTCTTAAAGAATAGCACGAATTTTTAAATAGTTTAAAAGTAATAATTATTTCACGAATACTTTAGTTTGGTGAAAGAACATCAGTATAATAAATATATATATATATATATATATAATGACAATATTAATATTCTTAAAAACGATCTGCCAATTTGTGTACACAAACTTTGATCAATAACATTTTAGTAAATTATTTTTGCAAAATCAAAATTCTGTTTTATATAAATAATTAATAGCTTTCAATCATTTTGTAACGTAATTTATTTTTTATTTGTTTTTTTTTTTATACAAAATTAATTAATCATCATCATTGTTAGCGTAAAAATATCCGAAGAACATATTCACATTGCAAATCCATTAATAAATGTTTTTCACTCAATTATTTCATAAATTCAATATTTAAGCATAAATATAAAAACACAAATAAATGCTCTATTATTTCATAAAATTATTAAATTATTAATTAATTAATTACATAATTTTGTTGTTGTAGTTCACCACTTTTCGAAACCTCTCTATAAAATTATATCTATTTTTAATAAAATTCTTTTAATTACCAAAATTCGGTGTTGGATAGGGTGGTAAATAACCTTTGGTTTGTAATCTACGAGGATATCGCCCACTGTTTACATTAGAAATTGTGCCAGCATTCACAATTAAAAAGAGTTGGTATAGAAAGGAAACCGAAATTAAGACTTTCATATTAAACGCCTACAAAATAAATTTTTATAGAAATATTGTAAAATAAATTCAATAATTTGATTACCATTTTCAAACTGAAAATTTATGTATTTTTCTTTAATATTTTATTACAATACACTTTATTATGTTATGTATTATTATTTTATGTATTTTAAACCACAAGCGTTGCTAATTGTTAGATGTGAACACGTATCGATCGAAAAGATAACAAAATTATACTAAACCAAAACGTTTAACATCAAGATAATTTATAAATTATTTTGTAAAATTTGTTTATTAAAAACATTTTTTCAACACATTCATATGAAGAGGAAATCATAAATATGCCTAGACTAAATTTGTACAAAAACTTCAATAAAAAAAAATTATTTTTGTAAAACATAAGTTAAATACTGAAATACAAATGAAACTGTCAAACGACCCTGGCATCCATTCAAAGGAAACATCTTAACAGCAGCCAAAAACAACCGCAACATGAAGACGAGCTCAGCACTGCAATCATCAACGTCAACAGCACTTCATAGTTCGACATTTGTCCAACGTTCATTGATCTCCTCTATGAGACCCAAACTGTTACCAAATCAAAAAGATACATTAAAGTTATAATTACTTGTAAGTTTATACATTAAAAATAATTGAAACAATTTTGGGCACTGAATGCGCTAAAAAGCGGCAAGATACGCCGCCTGTGAGACCTCCCGTTGCTCCTATTTCTTTTGATAATTGTTGTTATTTTTGGTGGCTGAAGTATCTCTCAAACTTAAGTACGCACTTCGTTAAAAAGCACCGAAATTTAAGTTGCTTTATACAGTTTTTTTCCTACTGATTAATTTGAACCGTTGATGAATATTTAGTGTTGAATATTTAGTGATGTACAATCATTTGTTTGAGTGTACGGTCAAATTGTTTTAAATTAAGCAAGAAGACAAGATAATAATGACACCAAGAAAGGCATCCAAAAAAAAAACCAAGCAAAAACGAAGATGGTAATAATTTGGGTCTTGTGTCTTAAAAACGGTTAATAATTTTATGCGCATGCAGTTCAAAAGTTTCAACTGCGATAAACGACCTCAAGTAAAAGTGCGAGTACTTCTTGAGGTTAGTGGTATTGAGACTTTTTGTTAATAAATATTGAGTTGTTTAACAATTGCTATTGATTCAACCTTGCTCGAAATATTGAAAAATATACAAACAAAAATTTATATAATAGAATATATTTAATTTATTTAATTTGATTTTTATTAGCATTTTATTTTGTACTTTATCATATTTAAGTCGTATTACAATTTTTAAAATTCAGGAGAGTAGCAAATACTTCGAAAACTTCTGTTCCGTTAGTTGAT
>NC_051847.1:202735622-202742093 GCF_002237135.1 Teleopsis dalmanni | reverse complement strand
AAATAATTGCAAATTGTTTGTTTCTTTAAGTGAAAAATATTGAATATGATAGCAAAACCCCTACAAAAGTGAAACATCTTATCAATTTTAATGGTGAACAGTGCCGCTGTATAAGGACTCATTTTAGTAAAATTTTGAAATGTTTTTAAAATTAAAATTAGTTAAAAATAAAAATAATTTTTAACTTAAAAAAATAGTAAAATTAATAGAAATAAGACTTGAAAACAAATCTTAAACATAATTTGATAACAGGATAAAACATACATATGTAAAAACATATAATAAGTCTTACTTAGTCACATAAAACAATAAATAATATGCAGTTAAATATATTAAAAATATTTACAGAAAAAACAATTATAAATAATCAAAAATTTTTATTAAAAAAAAAAAACTATTATAAAATTATTTTATTTATATCAGCAACTGCTTAACAAAAGTGCTCAATGCAAAAGTATCTCTTGTCCCATACGACATATGATTCATCACAACTTCGAACATTTAAAAATAAAGCAGAACAGTTTATTAATTTATTAAAATATTAAAATGTGTTCTAAGGTTAACTTTAAAAAAATATTAAATATAATAGCTTCAATACTATTGCATCAACTGTCTATTACTAGATGAGACACGGGGCCCACAATTTTTTTAGCACCGCAATAATTCTGTAGTTATTTCTAGGAGATTTATATCTACTCACTTATAGTAAAATATATAAATAATAAATTCATTAAAAGAATCTGTTATTATCACTATGCACTGCTCCATGAATATAGTTAGATGTCAATTTGTATGGATAACGGCTTATGAGAGATGTAGTTATAGCTATATAACTACATATATATAATATATATATATAGTTAATGAAATCGTATATTCAAAAACATTTATGGAACTATTTTTCAAATTTTATGGAAAATGTATACATTCATAACAAAATAATATTTTACAGTTCGATTTTTTATTAAATGGTTTATTAAATTTAAATTTAATTAATTTTCTTGTCACAAAATATGAAAGAAGATAATCGTGCCGTGCGTTAAAAAAGTAATACTATTATTAGTAGTAGTAATATTAGTAATACTAATTTAATAAAAATAATAGAAGTATATGGAATATATAGATTGAATCTTCAATGTAAGCATTGGACCAAATTTTTTTATATTATAAATATCTTCTTAAGAAAAGTACATGTAAAATATTTTCAATTTCATTAAATAAATACAACAATAAAGAATTTAACAAGTTGTATGAACTCAAGCCCCCATTGGTCATTTAAGATTAGACAATGCTGAGGAATTAAATGCACCATACACAGCTATATCTGGAAGCTGTGGAAACTAATTTTACTAAATATAAACATAACACTCATAATCCATATCAACTATTTTAGTGTAGTAACCCCAACGAAAATAATGTCTTTTTTAAATTATTCAAATGTTACTCTAATTAAGTTTTAAAAATATAATAGTAAAATGTATTTATACACTTATACGATACTTTAGTTATAGCTTTGACAGCATCACACATCAACAGCTTCTTAACAAAAGACATTCATTAGATATTATTCTGTTTTTTAACAACCTGTTTGTGTACCTTCTATTTATTTAATGTCACAACTATTATGTAAAGTGTGAATAAAAATATCATCCTTCTCAATATTATGTCTACGTATGATATTATCCTTGAAATATTATATCTATATATGATATTTATATAAGTAATATAAGATCATCACACATTTAAACTCTTTTGACTCCAGTCGCTGAACTTTAGTAAACATGAAGCCGCAGCTTTGTTTCTTTTTATCTGTTTTATAAGTTCTGTATACGTCCGAAATGGTTACATTGAAGATTTTAATCCAGAATTTCTTAGTTACAACTTTTGCGGGCCTATGTATATGTAATTCGTGTAATTCGTGGTTACTTTAAACTGAACCCTAACTCCATATTTGATATTTTGTTTGGCCAGAAAATTTCTATAATACGACAATAAGTTCGACTAACAAATTTATGCAGAAGTCGGGAGCTACTGTTTAGGAATAATCGCCGATTATATTTCAGCCCTTATTTTCATACAAAAATGAAGCTTTAAAACATTTTTATTTTGGAGCCATAACGGATCTTCAGAGACTTCCATATTCTTTTAGATTTTCCAAAGGCTTATTTTGTATGTCTCGTTGACTATTCAGAATTTAGATACTTAATTAAGAATACATTCAAAGTCGAAAATATCTAATACTTATTCCACTTATTGTAGTCTTTAGATAAAACATAATTAAAAAATTAAAGCAATAATTATTTCTCTTGAATTTTGTAAAGAAAATATGTACAATTTCAAAAATTAGCCCTTTACTAAATATCCTGTATTTATATTGAAAATCCTTCATAATTTTATTATGCCAAATAACAGATATTTTTTATGTTTAAAATTATTAAAATTTATAAACAATATAAATTTAATATTTACTAAATATTCAAAATTAAGCACAAAAATCTTATTAAACACTTTCCTTTCTCTTTTTATCTATGGCTTTCTATGGCTTTAAATGGCATTTTTATATGCACTATTTTTAACATCAAAGAAGCCCCGCTAAGTCATAAAATCAAAATGAAGAAGTTGAACAAAAAATTTTATTTATATATATCAATAGCTTTATCTGAATAAATTTATATGGAATTTTTATGAATGACGACATTGTCATAAAAATATTCAAATGAAATATTCAAATTAGAATGTATAAATCTGATAAAAAAAAAAAATAGCGTAAAATATACCATACAAAGTAAATAGTTTTACATAAGCACAATAAACTTTAATTTAAATTAATATAGGAGAAAAAATATTCAATTATTATCAAAACTAAAAGAAATTCAATTGGTATTAATAAATATATTTTAATCAAAAGAATAAATAATAAATAGATACAATAGATCTTCAGATACTAAATTGAATTAAAGTTCATTATACTTTTGTACTGTTCTTTACTTCAGAAACTTCTATAATTTTTAATTGCAATTCTTATAATGGATCATTATATTAAAAATGTATAGTTACATTTTTCAGTAAAGTAAAACTAAATTGTATCTTTACTCATATTAAATAACAATTTCACAAAAAATTAATTAAAAAATTCTAGAACTACTACTCTACTGTAGAGCTACGATGACAAAAGTAAACAATATTTCCTGCTGTTATTTTAAATTAATAAATCATCATAATTAAGTATGCATAATATACACAGAAATAAAATAATATATACCTAAGATATAATACTATTTAAATATTATACAAAACTTCTGACCCTGCACTTCTTAACTTAAACGTAAAAGTTCACCTTAAGAGAATCGAAAGATGCACTACATTTTGATTGCTCCTAATTGGTGATAATAAATTCAAATAATGTATTAAAATGACGGACGAAGTAAATTTATTCTCTTTTCGGCAGATAATAGTAAGTCACAGTGTGCAGTAGTTGTTCACATAAACCTTTTAAGATATTAACATTTTCTTAAGTCAGATTGATTATAAGCATTTTATATGTGTGTATATGATATCTATTTATTGCGAGCAATATACGCCCGAGTTAAATTTTGAAATAAATCGTTTTGATATTTTAGTCTAATATATATTCAACTTTTTTGCCTACTGTATCTGAATAAATTAAGCATAAATTAATATAGACTAGAAAAATATAGGGAGACGGCGCCAACCAAACTGGAAACTGAAAAATAAAGTGTTAATGTCCAAACCAATCAAAACGAAAATACAACAAAACTAAAAAACCTGCAATAAAGACTTTTAAGAAGCACTACACTCATCTATATATGGTAACATATGTAATATACTTTATATATATATTTTTTAAGATTTGTGCTTCGTCTTTTATTCTATTTATTATATTTTTTATCGACTATAATATCATATAAGCGAGTAACATAGTAATTCATACTATGAGTCTTATTAAGTTGTATAATTTTATGTTATGCTACAATATAGGTCATTATGTCATTAATATCAATAATTTAGATCACAATACTACACCTGAGTTTATTGTTTCACAAAAAGCCAACAAAATATTTTATCATATCATTTTATTATACAGAATAAATTACTATTTATTGTTTTGATCCAAAATTTGATTAATCACTAGACCATAATGCATTAGAAAAACCACAAAACCGGTTGTCCGGCAAAAGATTTTGGTACTTCTTGCCCAAATGTAAGAAGCATTTTGCTGTTTTAATAAAGTCATGAACAAATTATTAGATATTATAAAGCCGAATATAAGTATAAGTTTATTGGAGTTTCCATCGCGAACTAAAATCCCATTGGACAAAAACCAACACCGTAACGGTAAAACGCGTGGGAGCTGAGAGATCACTTGTCAGGAAGCAACTATGATAAAAAATTTGATAACTCCCTAGCCCAGAAATAAAAATGATGTAATTTTTTAATATTTATGCAAAATTATTAATGTTGTAAAAACTTCTTTTATTCACTGATTGCTTCAAGTTTTTTTAAAGTTTTGTAAATACAGTCAAACTTCCATAACTCGAACTTCTATAACTCGAATTTTCTATAACTCGAACCAAAAACAGTGCACCAAGGTTTTAGAGAGCAAATTACATTCAATTCTGCTTTCATAACTCGAACTTCTATAACTCAAATTTCTCTATAACTCGAACAAAAATTTTGTTCCGTGCCAATAGGTATATGGGAAACTGCATTCTATAAGTCGAATTTTTGTTTGAATTGGAAATGCATTTTGCTATTAGGGGAAGTCATTTATTCCGAACCAAATGTTTAATTTTTTCTTTCATATGCAGCTTCTTTGTGCAAATGCTAGTCGCTGGCAGCGTGGTTTAAAGTAAATAAAATAACGTCCAATGCTACTCTTAGCCCTTATATTGAGCTTGACAATAAAATTTGTACATCAAGATTTCCTACAGAAATCTATAGCCTTAATTACTGGATCCCACTCTAAGCGCAACGAAAAATGATGATGAGGGTTCGGTGGATGTTAGTGTTCATCAGCCTTCCAAGGATAAAGTAGACGACTAATTTAAAATTCTGAATTTATATTTGCAAACGAATGCTACTACAATTGATCATCACTATAAGAGTATGAAGAAAGTGGAATCTGTTTTTGATTGCAAATAAATAATTATCTTAAAATATAGTTCTAGTTTCCATTAAAACTAAAAAAAAAATAAAAAAATTCTCTAATTCGAAATCTCCATAAGTCGAACCTTCACTTTGCAAAATTTGACTTCGAGTTATGGAAGTTTGACTTTATGTATATATATCATACAGGAAACCAATGCGTTTAATAAAATTTTTAATGCAGTCACCTACATTAGTACTTATTTGACGTGGTGTTATTCCAAAATGCCTACAAAGGACTTTATAGGAATCAAACAAATCACGACACAAGATGTGCTTTGATAGGCTCTTATCAATATTAAAGAACATTATGTTTGAATTCTGTATTACGAGAGAATATGAGGTATTTTTAATTCGTCAGCAAGTATAACTAGAAAATGTCGTACATAAAGCAGGTTGCCACAGGCGATTTATCTGAAGCTTCGAACCAAAACATTAATACAAGAAAATAAAATGGAACGTAGAGCAATTTATAGACTAAAAGAGTGGCTACCCATAAAATGCCAAAACGAAATAATATTACTTATGTTCAATACCATCTCGCTTGATATAGTGGGCTTTCTTGTCATTTTAACTATGTCATGAGGTATTGATAAAAGTCAAACTACTTCACAAATACTGAAATAATGTATCATTCTCCGTCTCTAGAAAGGAAGTTCTATATACAACATAGAATATTCTTTTCAACTTTGGCTGAAAGAAACATATATAAGATATGTTAGATCAATATGATAAACTTCAAATATATTTTTATATAATATATGTATTTTTATAATAAATACCAAATTTTTATCAACTTTAAATATCAGATATTAGTATTGCCAAAATCAGAGTGATACATTTGCAAAGTTATATATCAACGTAAACTGTACCGCAAAATAAATTAAAATTTATATTTTTACAAAAAGCGAACTATATTTTCAGTTCACAGTTTCAACAAATAAAAGAAAGAAGACAATTTATCTAAACTTTGGACTTTTTATGCATATTAATAATTTGATGAAATCTTGTAATGCTTTTGATAACGCCAAGGATAAATTTGACACATTCAGCGCAGATTTTGCATTTATTGTGGAATTTGTTATATTAAAATTTCGTTATTATTATTACAATTTGTTGCAATTGCAAATAAATTTGCACAAATAAGTTAGTTAATATTATGCATATTTATAAATTTGCAATTTACGCAAAAATGGTATATAAAAGTGAAGGCAATTTAAGAGACAACAAACAGTTTATCAGTTAACATTCGACTTCGTACATCGAAAAAAAAAACAATATGCGTGCTTTTGTGGTAAAATAAAA
>NC_051847.1:202725963-202735522 GCF_002237135.1 Teleopsis dalmanni | reverse complement strand
TTATATACGGAGTATAAACAAAGCAAGAAATTCGAATATAACCTAAGACCACTTATAATGAGTACTTGGCAATACTCAAAACAGTGTTGTATGGTCAGCCAAATTTTATTAAATTAAATAAAATTTTTTTCATTGTCTTTTCTTTGCTATTCGAATCTGTCTACAAATTGTTATATTTTTTGAAATTTCAAAGATACAAATATGTAAAAGGTACTTATAGTAATACTTATAGGATTTTTTATATGAGTAACTATGGTAAGACATTAAAAATCCTTTATTAATACTAAATATGTTAATATACACATTTCCTGTATTTTTATATTTTTCAGATTTTTCTCTCTATTTTTTACAGTATACCAATTCCCATTTCAACCTTTATGCTTTCGATTTTTAGATGCTGTAGACTGGCACTTTAACTTTAGTTTTTATTAGTGTTTAGATTTATGATATGATCAAGTAGTAACTGCAATTTAGAAAGAAGTGACGGAGTTTATTTTATTATTCTTATAATTCTAATTCATTATGGGTATAAATTCTATTTCTTAGAGCAATTTAAATACAATAAGCAGTTTTAATACTTGATTTAATTATTTAAGTAAAAATTGTTGAATTTTTTTAATATTTAATACATTTATATTAAAGAATCATATTTAAATCCTAAAGTATCATTTTCGTAACTCTTTACAATTAAACAGAATGCTCAGACAATCAACATGATATATCTTATCAACATTTTCTTTTCTCAAATATTTATTTATTCTATTTTAAAGATAAACAAACAACTAAATTATTTAATTTTTAATTTTGAAATATTTGAACAAATATCAGCTAATATGAATACACTATATACGTGTACACTATCCGTTGACGTCGTTGTGACATAATGAAATTTTTAATACGTAGGCTACGAGTTGGTAACAGATTTCTTATTACCGTATTCAGATTCAATGGTACTATGTATGTGTGTTATAATTGTTATTAAAATAAAAAAAAATAAAGCATAAATTAATAATATTAATATATAAACTATGAATATTTTAATAAATTTTTGCTAAATCGAATGCATTGTTTTTATTGTGTGTATGTAAATAAAAATGAAATTAAGTAGTATATGGCAATGACAATTCTTAATTTATGACTTTTTAATTTGTATGCAAATATTTGAAAATTTAAAAAAAAAACTGTGCTCATTTATGGAAATATTTTCACAATCAAGCACGCATTTGTGAAACAAATTCTAAACAAATACTCTCTACTTGGTTCTTTCAATAACTGCCTTTATGAAGCCACAACTAAAGCTGAATAATCCATAACAATTATAAAAACAAAATAAAGGAATCTAGAATGCATTTATTTGCAATACAACAAATATGCAATACTTATGCGCTTAAAAACTTTTTACATGTCCCTCAAGTCCCTCTTGGCACATTTGAAAACTGCTACATACCCTGGCTCTTTGCAAACATGCTCACAAACCCGCTCGTCCTGCGTAAGTGCAGTTTGGGTGCGTTTTGCATTGTAAATTTGCAACATGCAATGGCAATAATAACGAGTAAAAACCGCAAAATGTCATGCAATAAAAGGTAAATGTTTCATATTTATTAGTTTTTACACAATAAGTAATAAATAACAAGAGGAAATACATTGCCATATTAAAATAAAAACAAAATATTATTGCAAAAATTTAAATGTAAATATGAATGTGTGTGAACATGTATTATTTGTATTATTGGCACTTTACATGCTCAGCAATGAAGATTCATTCATTTGCATTTTAATGGCTTTCAATTTAAAGTTTCGCACAGAATAAAGGAAATTAAGTAAAATTATGCATTTTAAATTACTGGTGTGCAAGAGTTTATAATTTCGTTACACGTTATTGGTTTGATGTGCATAAACGGAAACTAATTTCACAAAACTTACCGGAAATATACACCGGGCGTACGTTGGTCGATATCAGTTGCGTAGATGCGTCCGACACGACACTTCGAAAACCAAATACCAATGAAGGATGGATCATTCTTTTTAGGCCAATCTTTAACGGGGAATACCAAAGGATATGTCAAGTATTCTGGTGGATCTGAGAACTCCAAATAACCATTAAGTGATAGCTGCAATAAAAAAAGTCATTTATATATTTTAATTTATATTATTTATGATTATTTATATTTTATTTAAATTGAACTTACTCGTGTGTAATTGAAACGGAAACCAAAGAACGGCAGCTGGAAATTCAAGTTTTTGTGTATTTGTGTCATTGAAGCGTGTATATCAAATTGATAGTCGCCACGTCCGCCATACATATCCTGATCGAAATACCAATACATGAAGTAAGAACGTATTTCCGCTAACCGTGCCTGAGATATCGTATAACCACCAGCAGCATGTGAGGGCATAACGGGTGGTGCAATTGGATTATCAGGTGCTGTGAAAAAAAGGACATGTAAACGTCTATAAATTTTAAATACAAAATTTTTAAAATCCTTAAAAAATGTTTATTAAATTTAATAAATTTTTAAATAAATAAATGTAAATTAAATAAATTTATTTAATTGTGTAATAATCATTATTAAGAGGTTAGTAAAAAATTTATTTTGTTTTGACATAATAAAATATAATATTTAGAGTAAAATTAAGCTGTATTTATAAGTATTTTTATTCTAATTCAATTTTAATACAATTTAAGCTCTTAATGCAGCTATGATATATGTAATAATCAATAGGTCATTTTTATTTTACTTTGCCAGTTACGAAAAACTTCATTCAATGATTATTAGAGTAATACATTAACATATATCACTTCAATAAACTTTTTTTTTCTACTGTCTAAAAATATTATATGTATCCTTTATACATCATCGACTTCACTGCACCCAACTTCCTTTTAAAATTTTTACTCCTTTCATATACAAAAATTCATTGAAATCTTTGAAGTGGACCTCTGTTTCGGCGACTACTACTTTATTCAAAACAAATTTCGTTTCTTATGGCATTCTTTTAGAGATTTGCAAGTTACTATTATATGCTGAGGACTAGATCTCGAGAATTCGATACATCAATAAGCAATTCATAAAACAATTCAATTCATAAAACAATTTGGCTATTGTTATCATCAAATTGGGACACGAAAAAAAAATTTTTTTATGTGTATATATTCTCATTCTGAATGTAGCAATAATACTATATAGTATTTGATACTAAAATTTTTATCCTTTTCAGCGTATATAATATTTGAATGTTGTGGAATGCACTTTTTAGTCGAGTGTTTCGCTTTCATTGGATTTCTCTTATTGCTGTCCTCTCAGTTAATTCCCGATTTACTACTCCCGAATTAATGCCAAACCTAAATATTGGTGTAGTGTCTTTTTTTTGAATTAACAATTTAAGGTCAATTGCTTGACAATTTTTTGAATTTTGTTATGTTTATGTGATACCTAAAGACATTGAGTGTCATTTATATCTGCACGACTTTGTTCAAGTTAAGTTCAATAAAACAATAAGTCATTCTTTTGCTTCAAGAATATTTTTATTTGTCAAAAGCTAACTCTTAATATAAGTATAAAAGCATCACTATTTTTTTTTTGAAAATTAGTGACTTTTGCTGTCAACTAATTGCTGAGTTACGGTAAGACTTTGACACATACTTTATTAGTGAGAGGTAGCTTTTCTCTAAAAACCTCCCATATACATCTATTCAATTATGCAATGATATGAAATAAAGTAATTAAATATAACTAATATATTGAACCAACAATTTTATATCGCAGCACAAAAGATTAACCATGGTTGCAGTGCTCCGCTCCGTTGGGAGCTGGTACCCCGTTTATTCCTATTCCAAAAGATTAACAATGGTCGCAGTGCTCCGCTCCATTGGGAGCTGGGTTTATTCCCATTCCTATTTCGGTTTTTATTTTAATTTTGTATAAAATATTTTATTACATTGTATTAAGTATTGTTTTATAATAGATATTATTAATTTATTTATATATTCTTTAAGTACACACATCAATTTTCAACTACTTCCACTTACACTCATAAAAGTTCTACCAGAAAATCTCTATTAAATTAAATTCACATTAATAATTAAGTCAATTTTAAAGAGCTAATTTGATTTTAATTAATTTTATCCAAAATCAGTTCAAATTAATTTTCTACTTATAACATTTAAACTTACCAATTGACATTGATTGATAAATATTTTGCCTATTGATGTAGAAAAATACCAGAGTTAAAAGGCTGACACAAAAATTTTATAAATTTTTTTAAACGATATATGGTATACATATATATATATGTACATTTACTGTCATAAGTGCAGTAGAGAAAATCGCCAACTAAGCACAATCCACATTTTACTGCCACTAAATCAGCATAATTATAAATTCTCTATTTAATGCACTTAATCCGGTGATTTGGTTTCAATTTTGTATCTGCCTATGTACTTTTAATGTAAACCACAATATATAGTCGAATTTAATTTCTATAAAATCCAATTTGCATATTCAAAGCACCTGCGTTTCGATTAAGTAACGTTGGGTGGAAGGATAGAAAAACAGCAGGCAAAAATATTTCAAATGCTGTGTATTTTATATTGATATATATTATATGAATAATACTTTACATACAAAAAGTAATTAAATGAATATTACAAATATTTTGCATTAATGTAATCGGCCAAAAATTAATTTCTATTAGCACCAAATCTATTTTTCTTAATCTATTTTATATTCTATTTTTCTTTCTATTAGCACCAAAACCAGATCTATTTTCTTAACTGTAATATATCATGTCCAAATAATACATTGAAATGATATAGATTTGAAGTCAGTAACGGTAAAAACGGAAGTACAAAATAAAGACATTTCTACTTTAATACACAATTGATCTAATTAGATCATAGTGCTTTGTGGTCTTCAATATTTAATACTTTGATACTTAGCAGCAATATGGTAGTGCTGCTTAAACTGTAGAATCATAATGGTGCCATTGATATTTATCATGTGAGAATCTACAAAGTAATACAACGATTTACTTGTTTTTATAAACTATAAATACCTATAATATATAGTATTAATATAATAGTACTAAACATAAATATATTTAAGAAAAATTGAGTCCAATTTCATTTTGAAAGCATTAGAAAAAATGGGGCTCGAAACCCTGTTCCTTTATTATTATTTTTTTTTATAAATGAGCTAAAAATAATTTTAACTCAAAAAAACTTTAAAAACTTAGAATTATTATTAGAATAATAATATTCGTATATTTTTGCAAAAGCAAGTAAAATTGTATAAATATTTATACTATTCAAATACTATTCAAATGATATGTATGTTTTCTATGCCTACGTATTTTAGGATAATTAACCAAGTTATTTAAGATTAATTCTTAACAACAACAAAGCGAACAAGCAAAACAGCGAATATGGAAGCGAATATGGTAGTTGCAAACCACTGCTTGGTAAGTACTCTCCGTTACCAATTGTGATTAATTTGTGACCAGAGCAACAAAACTGGCTTACACCTAAGATATATAAAATCAACAATTTATTTTTGTATAAAACATATAAGACTTGGACTCTAACAACTGGTTTTCGAAATTAACAACCCCGAGTTACAGACCAATGAGTTGCTATCTCGGTCAGTATGCCAAATCGTGGGTACTCTCTCATTTTTCTAGGAACGTAATTTTAAAATCTTTAAGCAATATTTATATCATCCAAACAAAATAAAATACAAAATAAAATACATCTTACATTATTTCTCAAACGAATAAAAAAAAGTTCAATTATTGTGGGAGTTTCATTTCATAGTTCCAATGATGTTGCTTTAACATTTGGGTGTTAAAAAAGGTTTAAAATATTGAAAATTGCATTCATCATACATTTTCTCTTAATTATAGAACTCTTTTCTGAATAATTATATTTTCTGTATGAATAATAAATTCTATGAAATCGTCAATTGTAATCATAGAAAATAAAATAGATAGATTTAAAATAGATAGATTGTATTCAAGATCTTAATCTTAATTATCTCATTCGAATGATGTAATTACAATAAAATGCCATTATTTATAAATTCAAGTGTTATTTTTATTTGAAGAAAAGTAATGTACATTATGGTATGCTTGATACCTTCAAAGTATTACATTATGGTATACAAAAGGTTACATATTTAAATTATTCCACATTATTACACATAGGTTGTTTATAGATGTTGCTTTATAGATGCACATAAATGTCAAAAGTTTTTAATTACATTCTTTGAGTCTTAAACAATTGTTAACGTGTTTAAACCATCGAAATCCGGCTGTATTATATCTTCAGCTCTACACATTTGTCTTCAAAGATTTGTATTATAGCACTGCATAATAAACTATAATGTAAAGACATTATAGTTTATTCACTTCTGTTACATATTCTGAAAAATGGACTGTTCAGTTCAAGTTGCTTAATTTTTTTTTCATTATTTTATAGTTCCATAAATTATTAATTAAGTTCTTTAACTTAAAACCATTAGTGTTTTTAAGCCATCGAAATGCGTCTTTCATACTCAGCTACTCTGAGTCTAACGGGAACAACTAAATCAAGATCCTCCATAGCTGCATGCATTTGAGGTTTTGCTCCATTGATACTCTGTACAGTATTCAAACGTTTGGTTGAGCTCTTCGTTGGATTTCTCATTCCATTAATGAAAGATGAACCAGAAAACTTTTGAGGTGTTGGTGTTTTCATCAAGGGTGTTGATGTTAATTGATCATATGATTGAAAAAAGCTACTCAAGTTATTACTTCCTTCAGGCCGTTTCATTGGAGTATTAATGCGATTGTTATTGACAGCACGAGTGGACCATTCATTTAGTGTTTTATATTTATAATTTCTGGTAGTTTTGGTGAAGTATTATAAAAAAAGACGATTTTATTTTCATGATCTATGGAATTCCATTTTCATTATGTCTTCAGTGTTTTTGCACCGATATGCTGTGAGAAGTACTGTAGCTTGGTGTAGTGATGTTGCTGTTTGCATGAGGGATGACTGATCAGCAAATGAACCAGAATTTCTTTTAGACATTTCCAAAATTTTCTCACGTAATTCCAAAGATGAGTTTGTTTTTACTGCACTAGATTCGTGATGTTGTGCTTTTGCTGTATTGGTGGTACTGGATGAATTATTGCTCATGGCCTTAATTTTAGTGCGAAATCGAACTTTAGGGTTTTCACAAGCTACCATATTTGTTGGAAGATTTCTCTCAAAAACCGCAGGCTGTTTTGGAATTTCTTTATTCTCGTCGATAGTAAACGTGTCATGACCTGTCTGCAAATTATTACCATTATGATCGATATTATCCATATCAACATCCATGTCATCATCATAATCGAGTTCTCTATTTGTTGGCATTTTGTATGAGTAGAATTGAAAATTAAACGTTGTAACTCTCATTTTGAAAGATTCTTAATTTCTTTAACAAACTTTACGTGTATGTTGGACAAAAGTTCAAATACATTTGATGAAATGTTTGAACTATGTAGTCTTATTTATACCACAAAATTGTAAATTCAGGTAACGCAATTAACATAAAATCTTTTGGGATCGTACTTTATTCACACCTTAGAAAAATATGAAGAAATGCGATTCATTTGTTAATAGACCTTACTACCAAATTTAGGTACTCAAAGCTATAAAAATCAAACAATTTTCGTAAAAATTCTCATTTAATTTGAATGATCATATACCACTTAGAGACAAAGGTAGGAATGATCACAATTTAAGAATATTTGGATGATTTACTGAGTTTGATGGGTATTGTCTCTAAGAATGCCTGAATTTTTATGATTCTAGAACTACACAATGTTTTCATAACTCAGATTTGTTATAATATAACTCAGATTTCATAACTCAGATTTGTTATAATATAACGAATTAATTCAGTATCTCGAAGTTTGAAATTAAAAGAAAAATAGATATAATTTTAGAAAGTTTCTCTATCACGAGTCTATTAACAATTTTCAGTAGAGTAAGTAACGCAATAACCATTAAAGAATTATTAATTTTATAATCAATACAAGATGATACGTTCACTTTTAGTGAAGTACATACTGTAGAATTACTTGCGTCTTTCACAATAAAATACTATCATAAATTCTATATATATGTATATCAATCCTTTAATGTTCCGAAATAGATATTTTAAGTCGCAGTGTAATATCCCTTTTACTAATAATAATGTGCTAGAATAGTCTCAAATTGAATATCAACAGGTAACACTACCCTTTATAGAGCAAAATAATGCAGCTGTTATAGTTATTTGGTGCTAACCAAAAAGGAAGACTCGTTTGAGTAAAGCCCATAATATTCCTCGAAACAGAGCTTCTACCTGCCAAAATTAGCATCCATATATATCAAGGTCATGTATGGGAAGAGAAACTCTAACATTTATACTTTTAAATAAATCCCTGTTATCCCCTGATTAGCTATGCTTAGTTCTGTAATCCTTATCCATTATTTGAATAATTCCTATATAAGGTTTCTTTTATCTAATTTAACTTAAACCTTGAAATCAAACTTTATTCTATTATTAACACAACTGAATTTTTGGCTATGTTAGGAGTCTTAAATTTTGTTTAAAGCAAGTATTTTTATTAGTACCTTGAAGTCTTTGAACATTAGGTGCTGGAGTAACTTGTGTATACTTGAATTCAAATATTTGAATTAAGGGCATAGTATGTTCCAACTGTCTTAAGTTAAATTTTTTTTTTGTTTGGGTCTATAAAAATTCAAATGTTCAAACGTCAATTGATCTTCGAACATTTTCAAGTGGGTTGCAGTGTTGTAGCAACATGCTCGAACATCAATATGGTTGAAGCTTCACACAATTCGTATAATATTTGATGTCCTAATTTATATATCTATAAATGCAAATCTGAGCAAATTTTATGGTACACATTTATGTACAACTAAATTACATACATATCAAAAAATTCAATAGAATTTCATTTTACTACACTATCCCAAGCTGTAAAATTTCACATTTTACGCCACTTTAACCTTGTGATATTCCATAAACCAATACAAACTATAATATTCGCACATAAATCTGAAAATTACATATCTACATGTGCATAATTGAATTTATACGTTAATCCCTTTTATGATGCCAACAGTGTGCATGACACACTATCATCGTAAAATGCATAAATGGATGCAAATATCACTAGGTAGCTGCTTAGCTACCTATGTGCTTAGGTTTAATATGAAATTTTCCACAACTGCTTGGCGTTGAAATACTGACAAGCAAATGCAATATTACAGAAAAAATTAAAAAATATAGTAAAAGAATTTTTTTTTCTTTTTTCAGTGAAGGTGACATTCAAAATTAAATGAAAAACACTTTGATAGGTATTAGTCGAGCGATGATATCATGTCTAACCAATATCAGAAAATCACATACATATAAATCAGATATAAATATCGAACAAGTGTAGGTACTACAATTTCAAAGAAGTAAATGAATTATAAATTACTTTAACTTGAGTTCAGTTCACTTTGTTTTATTTTATTTAT
>NC_051847.1:202703419-202725863 GCF_002237135.1 Teleopsis dalmanni | reverse complement strand
AATTTAGGTACTCAAAGCTATAAAAATCAAACAATTTTCGTAAAAATTCTCATTTAATTTGAATGATCATATACCACTTAGAGATAAAGTTTCTACCTTTATCACAATTTACATGAACACAATTTAAGAATATTTGGATGATTTACTGAGTTTGATGGGTATGATCTCTAAGAATGCCTGAATTGTTATGATTCTAGAACTACACAATGTTTTCATAACTCAGATTTGTTATAATATAACGAATTAATTCAGTGTCTCGAAGTTTGAAATTAAAAGAAAAATAGATATAATTTTAGAAAGTTTCTCTATCACGAGTCTATTAACAATTTTCAGTAGAGTAAGTAACGCAATAACCATTAAAGAATTATTAATTTTATAATCAATACAAGATGATACGTTTACTTTTAGTGAAGTATTTACAGTAGAATTACTTGCGTCTTTCACAATAAAATAATATCATATATTCTACATATATATGTATGTCAATTCCTTAATGTTCTAGAATAGATATTTTAAGTCGCAGTGTACTATCCCTTTTACTAATAATAATGTGCTAGAATAGTCTCAAATTGAATATCTACAGGTAACACTACCCTTTATAGAGCAAAATAATGCAGCTGTCATAGTTATTTGGTGCTAACCAAAAAGGAAGACTCGTTTGAGTAAAGCCCATAATATTCTTCGAAACAGAGCTTCTACCTGCCAATATTAGCATCCATATATATCAAGGTCACATATGGGAAGAGAAACTCTAACATTTAGACTTTTAAATAAATCCCTGATTAGCTATGCTTTGTAGTGTAATCCTTATCCATTATTTGAATAATTCCTATATAATGTTTCTTTTATCTAATTTAACTTAAACCTTAAAATCAAACTTGATTCTATTATTAAGAAAACTGAATTTTTGGCTATGTTAGGAGTCTTAAATTTTGTTTAAAGGAAGTATTTTTATTAATACCTTGAAGTCTTTGAACATTAGATGCTGGAGTAACTTGTATATACTTGAATTCAAATATTTGAATCAAAGACATGGTATGTTCCAACTGTCTTAAGTTAAATTTTTTTTTTGTTTGGGTCTATAAAAATTCAAATGTTCAAACGTCAATTGATCTTCGAACATTTTCAAGTGGGTTGCAGTGTTGTAGCAACATGCTCGAACATCAATATGGTTGAAGCTTCACACAATTCGTATAATATTTGATGTCCTAATTTATATATCTATAAATGCAAATCTGAGCAAATTTTATGGTACACATTTATGTACAACTAAATTACATACATATCAAAAAATTCAATAGAATTTCATTTTACTACACTATCCCAAGCTGTAAAATTTCACATTTTACGCCACTTTAACCTTGTGATATTCCATAAACCAATACAAACTATAATATTCGCACATAAATCTGAAAATTACATATCTACATGTGCATAATTGAATTTATACGTTAATCCCTTTTATGATGCCAACAGTGTGCATGACACACTATCATCGTAAAATGCATAAATGGATGCAAATATCACTAGGTAGCTGCTTAGCTACCTATGTGCTTAGGTTTAATATGAAATTTTCCACAACTGCTTGGCGTTGAAATACTGACAAGCAAATGCAATATTACAGAAAAAATTAAAAAATATAGTAAAAGAATTTTTTTTTCTTTTTTCAGTGAAGGTGACATTCAAAATTAAATGAAAAACACTTTGATAGGTATTAGTCGAGCGATGATATCATGTCTAACCAATATCAGAAAATCACATACATATAAATCAGATATAAATATCGAACAAGTGTAGGTACTACAATTTCAAAGAAGTAAATGAATTATAAATTACTTTAACTTGAGTTCAGTTCACTTTGTTTTATTTTATTTATTATGGTTTTTATATACTCGTAGATACTCGTACATGTTAACAGGTTCTATGCAAACAAACTTATCTCAAATTAAAAATCGTTATTAAATACTCAATCAAAGGCAGCAATTTTTTAAGCAGAATTTGCTGTTTTACAACCATTCAAAAATGTTAGATAAAGTATTTTAATTTTTTCAACTTGCTTACTAAGCTGATAGTAAGCATTTTACTGAAGTAACAACAGTAATGTTTAGTGTTTGTTAGAAATTTGATTAGACAGTCGACTTATATTCTAAAATCTAATTATACTGATATAATATAATATGATTACTTTATTTAAAAATATATGTTGTCAAAAGGTATTAGAAACTTATATTAAGAAGTTCAAGGCAAGGTAATATTAGAAAGATGAGCAGTGTTTCTATGTATTCTAAAAAGAAATTTTAAACGACTTGTCTAAAATTTTTAGTTTTTAATTTTTAATATTAGTAACACTATATTTTTTGCTAAAATAATTTTTTAAAAAATATAATATTTTCTATATATCTTCTTTTGATAGTACAGCGCTAGCAGTATAACTAGCAGGCAGGTCTTTTATATTCAGTATAACAGATACTTAAAAGAGTTTAATAAACTATATAATACTTACATAAGGCAAAGGACATAGAAGTTCAGTTTCTTATTCATAGTTTACTTTAAAATTAATTAAATCACATTAAATAATACTTAATTAATTTTCGTACTAGTAGTCTATGATACTGTTGAGAGTAACTAAAAACGTAAAATAATGGTAAAAGTTTATTTTCAGTTATATCTAATTCTTTGATATCTATTCTAAGTACACAATATAAGTATATTAATAATAATTTGTATGTTATTAAGCATTAAAAAAATCAAAATTCTAGACATACATATATAAGTTAATATATATATATTAATTTATATTAATAACTATCAATATTATAATTAAGATTTTTTTAAAATCTATACAAGTTTTTGGTTTCTATACTAAATCATACAACATATTATTACTAATTTACATATTACATTTATAACATATAAACATTTTAAGTAGAACTCAAATATCTCGGTATATATAACCTATAATTATGAACACTGACAAGATTTCAAGTATCTAAACGTCATTATTTATTATAGCCGTTATTCAATTCACTAGTGGGAGTTATTCATCGATTATTATACACGTCTTTAGTAATATAAGTCGAAACTTTTATCAAGTGAAAAAAAATTGAAATATATAAAATGGTTTAATTCTTAAGAACACCTAAGTTCAAGGCTCAAGATTTAAGAGGACAAACAATCTTAGATAGAAAATTATTTAACAAAATTAATGGTTTCTTAAATCTCGATGTAGATAATTTTAAACTCCTATACTGCGCCGAAATGGAACAGCTGTCCAACAATGCACATATAAGGCCTGCTACAGTACAACCTTTAAGATATCTTGGCTAAGTTATCTAAAAATCGAATGAGAACACACTTGAAATCGATCCTTGAAACAGAAGAAAACGAAAATGTCTGAAGTGCAATTTAAAGGTATAGGAATCTATGGTTCAGTGTAGTAGAAGCAGACCTTAGGATTATGGAAATCAAAATTCACAAAATTTGGTATTGGACTAACACTGTGAAGCAGACTGTGACCTAAAGATATATCTAAACTGTCATGAAAGATATTCAAATGTATAAATAGTTCAACGAATATAATTAACATTATATTAACATTATAACATTATAATTAACATTATATGTAATAATTGAAGAAGTAGCTCAAAGCTTATGTTTATTAAAACCTGTCTACTATAAAGCGTTGATGGTACTAAAACCGGAACTGTTAGTAGAATGATAAAACTGTATTTTGACATTTATGCATATATGTAAGTTAAATATATATTCTGTAAATTAAAATTTTTTGAATAATATCAATGAGTAAGTCATTAGAGAATTTAATTTCGTTATATTATATTATAATAATAATAACATATATTATTATATTATTAGTAACAAAATATTATATTTTTTAGTTACCAATTTCTACTTTATTTTACCATTATATGTACATATAAATGATAATTTATTAAAAAATTTTTTCAAGGTGTGACATATTAATTTTCTTGAGTGTAAGTATTTGTTGTTTCATCACAATTGTAATATATATTTTGGCCTAAAAATAATGCGTTGACTGTGCCAATAAGACCTGCAAAGCTATTTAAGTTCTTATCTTATCGGTACAAAATGAAATCGTTTGTATGTTTGTAGGTTTAGTTTTTACAATAAGCTTCATACTAACGGTTAGGCAAGTTGACAGGTAAATATGAGTTACTTTCCTGAATCAATAGATAAGATAATGCTTAATAAATGTGTGCACATAAATACGCCAATTAAATATGACTAAGACAACAAAGTCAATAAAAGAATAATTTAGAAAAAAAAATTCATACTAAATAAATATTAAAATATTTCTTGGTATATGCAATTTTACAGGTGTATTGGAAGTATTCAAAAAATGTGTCATTAATTATATAATGAACTAAAAAATATATATAATTTGCTGTCTATACATATAAAATAAAATTTATTATTAACTTAAATTATGTCACACCTAAACAGCAAATAATAATAAATACATTATAATGGTATTAATGGTATGTGTCTCCCTGAAGTACTAAGCCTATGGTTCAGTTATACATAATTTCAATAATATAAATTAATTTATGTAGCATATTCTGTACTTACACCAATTGTAACCGTTATCATTGTAGACGTCATAACCCAATTCTCCCATGTAATCATCGAAGTTTAACATTTTAAGTGCACCGGAACGTTGCTCAAATGTTTGAGACTTTGTGATATTTTTGTAACTTTGCACTAAAAGGTTACTGGCTTTGGCCAAGATTGGCTTAACATTAGCGTTCACTTTGGGTGCAACGGGATTTACTTGTACATTAGCTTTAGCAGTCGATGGCTGCTTCACAATATTCACTTTTTCACTGTTCACTGGCACCACGGGCGCAATTTCCACAAATTCAGCGGCACTTGAGATTTTTTTATTGACATTGTTACTTGAATTTATTAATATAGCATCATTTTCTTGTTCCAAAGATATATTTTCATTTGCTATTACATAGGCTATGAAGCCACATGCCAGTAAACTGGCTAAAAATAATTTAAAACGCATCGTCTAATCGTTTTCTATTCGAATTTTCGTTAAAAATTTTGTTCGTTTTGTGTTGTAACGCTAATATTTTACTAAAAATGCAAGAAATAATAATTTAAATACACATATTAATTTTATATTTATTGAAAAATGTAGTAATTTTCACATTATGACATCATTGTTCTATTAATTTGGCTAATCTTATCAGCCAAATGTTTTTATCACAAAAATTTTAATTTAAAATTCTCTGGTCTTTACCACTTTGGGAAAAATGCGTCCAACACGGCTCTACGGAAAAAATGTTACTAAAGTCGGGGCGTTGGTTGAATTTTTCATTTGGCTCATTTTTCACCTGCTATTGTGAAACTTTATGCTACTTTATCTCAAAAATGTTAACTATCTTATCATTATAAGACTTTTTTTTATAATTGATAAAAAAAATTGTACAGCAAAAAAAGCGGTTTTAGGGCTAAAATATATTTATCGCATAAAAAAGTTAAGAAATATTTTGAAAACAAAGCAATTTTTTTCAATTTAATTCTATACAATTTGTATATATATTCAATGTGATTCACTTAATCATTTGTAGTTGTATCAATTGAGATATATGACGAGATATGAAAACCGTGTTATCACCGGTACATTTGTATTGAATGTTGTATGAATAATGCGACATTCCTAGAACAAATTTCTTTTAATCGTTGTAATTTTTACATCCGCTATTTATTTATAAAACATTAAAGTCATAGTAGTATGAGAATGTGATAAAAACGCAATCATTAGATACTTCATTTCGCAGGATAGTGAAATCCAAAAAAAATAAACAATAATAAAGAAAGAAATTAAATACTAACAAAGCCATTCACTAACCAAAAAAATGTATAGTATAGAATATTTCCAAAAAAAACGAAATGATCTTTTATACTTAAATATTATAAAGAATTTGGAACTCTGATATATTGTGCGAACTTACAGTATTGCAGATTAAACTATAATCAAACTACTTCAATGAAAATACACTCCGAAAAACATAAGTGAACGTACAATTTTTGAATTCCAAATTGAACTGCTTAGACTCAAATATGCTCTTTACGAAAGTCACGGAAGACATCTATCGTTTCATTGCAATCTGTGCAGTTTTAAAGGAAATAAGACTAATGTCTTGCTTTTACTAAGTCATTTTGAATGACAATTATAATTGACTGGTGTGTCGAATGCGTTTTCTTTACATGACAAGAATGCGAATATGATATCATATGACTACATATGACAATATTTGACATTGAAAATGACATAATGATAACGAAGCTTATTGTACTTATTGTAAAAGAAGTGAATCGCAAATAGACTTAAAACTGCAAGCCGCTGGTCCAGAACACTCTCATATCAAGAAAAGCTTACTGGGCTCTGGATAGAGTAGTCGCTGCTAACAGGATAAAAACTTCACACTGAAAACTTCAAACTAAATGACAAAGTTGGCAGTAAAATATTTCTAATACTTAGAAAATAGTTAATCTTAGTATCTCACTTTAACTGCCGTATCTTCTGATATTCATTAGTATTGTCCCTCTCTCTTGTTTAAGAATTTTGGGCTTCTCTTATGAGTTGCTCAGTTTCGCTTTCTGAATGTTGCAAGCATCTTGAATAGGAAACTGCACTGAAAACTCTAATGTCCGATAGAGTTGTTTTTCTTGTACTTCCAGAATACCAAGCTTCTCCCAATATGTTTTATAGGCTTCTGTATTCTGTATACTCATATGGGTACCTAGATACAAATATATATCGGATAACTATAAATCGAGCGAACTTGCCAAAGCAGCTAATTTTTTTCCTTTAAATTGTTATTTCTCTTGCAGTAGCTAAACTGACAATTAAATATAAATACCTGGTCACTGCATATTAAGGACTGCAATAAGACTGACTTAAACATCTAACGGCTTTTATTGGGGTGGTGGTTCTGTGGATAAGAAGAAAACTGTGATTCATTATTCATGCATCAAATTCAAAATCGTTTAGCCCATTTTTTAACTGATCTGATATAGCTTTTATTCTTTCAAGTTACGGATATAGTCAAGTTTATAGAGTTAACAGATTCCATTCTACTAGATTGGGAACTCACATCTTCTCATATGGAAGCTGTTTGTGGACTAGATGTAAGGAAGTTTCATCTTTTGAGTGGTGCTTCAAGTTTGACGTAACTGACAGTATTCATCCCTAATATAAAAACTGATTAATATATGTGCTTAAATGAGATTTACTGTACAAGGCTGTCACTTCAACCTAACATAACCTATGACTGAGAATACTATAAAAACTAAAAGTTATTATTAAAATTTTTGATAAAAGGGACGTTGAAATGTTTGTTCTTGTTATGTTAAGAAATAAACATAACAAAAAAAGGTAAAGTTTAAGAAATCAAAGTCACGAAATCGACAAAATATACCTAAACACCTGTTTTCTAATCTCCTGATAACTTAGTATTGTCCATATAAGGTTGCTTTTTCTATTGAGTTACAAATCTGCATCTACACAGTTGTAGCACTTTGATATGATCTAAAATGATATGAATTTATATATTTATAATATATTTATTAAGAAATATATTAAACTAAATATATAGTATACATACTATATTTATTTTTAGTAAAAATAATTATGTGTTTTGTTTAATAATATTAATACTTATATTTTAAATATTTAAATAAGCACAACGGCGGTATTTACGTCACGGTGCGCAGGGAATATTTTAATAATAGAAAAAACAGAAAAGCATAGCATACCATGGTTCTACGTCTTCATGTGCCAGAAGGAATACGATTTCAACGACTCCAAGAATAACTATTGCTTCTCTTCCAACAGAATTCCTAGTCGAATGACAATGACTGAATAACGTAAATTTATTTTTATTTTTATTTGGTGTATGTAAATTTTACAATATATTTAGTACTAACATATTGTATATTTTTATTTGAACTATTTATTAGAACTAATAACTAATTAGAACTAATTTTATTAGAACTAATAAAGTATAAACAAAAAAAACAACGACGACAACGAAACCGTTCGTTACAACTTCAACCGATAATAAAGGAATCACTGGTATCACAGAACAATTAGACTTCACTCATAAGTCTAAAATGATGTGTCATTTGTATCTACCAAACTCAGTCTAAGGAAATTGAGATCTAAATTTATTGAAATAAGTATTAATAAATTTTTATCAATACATGCTTTTAAGTGATTACTGTAAATACACTATATTAATTTTCCTAATATAAACTTTATGTTGACTTTATAGTAAACTAACTCATTCAGATGGTATAGCTTCAAGCAATATTTCTTAAAAAGTTTATGTTTAAAATATCTTTGAATTTTTATATATAATATTTATAAAGAGGCTTTTCGAAGAGTAGTGAACTACAACAACAAAAATTTATTTTATATTATTTTATTTAATTGAATTTTTTAATTGACCATACAACTGCTTCGAGTATTCCCAAATACCTACCATCAGCGGTCTTGGAGACAATTCTTGTATTTAATTAATCGTAAATAATTTTTTGGAGATTGCAAGCACTATAGGAATCGAGCTTGTGCCCTGCCAAATTTGAAGTTCAGAGTCAGCGCTAACTGATCCAAAGTCAGCGCTAACTGACCCAAAGCCGTACTTGACTTTTTATGTTTAGACATTTTGCTGGAGTTTTGTTAATTGGTTGGGAAAGTTTTATTAACAAATTCACTATGTTTATATTAGAACGAAATCACACACCAGCTGTAGAATAATTGAATTAATTAATTATATTTTTATTTTTAATTGTAAAATTTCAATACTGTTCTGTTCGTAGAGGTCTTATTTATTTTATAGATATTTTTATTTTACTGCTCAAATAAAAATCGCCTAAAATTTTATTATAAACAAAATCTTTGATTTACTAATAGTATTTCTCATAGTATATTTTTGGGTCTATCTGATAAATAAGTGAATGAATAAAAATAAAGAGCACAATCTTCTTGTTTTTGAAAGAGTTTTTATGTGGCTTAACAATTCAGAGCAGAAATAATTCCATAATAAAAGATAGAGAATTCATGCACTTAATTTTAGAAAGAATTTTTTAATACAAATATCAAATATGAGAAGATATTACGAAGCCGCTATAATGATAATGTTCGCTTATGGGGGGCTACAGTATTGTTTCGGCCGTGCTCCCGTTAAGTTTGTTTCGCATATAAGACGCAATAGCCCGTTAATAATATATCTAATATTTAGATTTTAATCAGTTTTTTATTTATTAGATTATCAGAAATAAATATGTTGTTCCATCAATTAAAAAATCCCCACAGCAACGCGATTTTACGTCATTTTCGGCGATGTTATCATAGTAAAAAAGGCGTGTACGGTTATCGACCTTTGCCAAAGCGCGAGTTTAGAGGTAAATTGCAAAGCAGAAAAAATATATTTCGATCAATTAAATTATAAAAAATGTGTAAAATAAATATTAAATTATTAAATTCTACATAAAAAGTTTAAGTTTTGATACTAAAACTTTGCAGATAAATGAAATCTTTTTCTACTGATAAGTGCAAATAATCTGAGAAAAAAACAAGAAGAAACAATAATAAAAGTTCTAATGCTGTTGTTCTGTGATAAGCAAACTTAATCAGTTTTCGTACGCTTTCGATTGTTTTTAGTTTTGTTTTGTTTTGATTTTCTCCACAGATACATAACAACAACAATAATACCGGATAAACAATCGTATGTTATGTTATGTTCACTCTCCACTCTCCCAACTCAATCAAAATATTTTGCAAATCTACAAAATTGTGTCTATGTGATTCGTTGTTTTTGTTTTTATTACTTTTTTCGCAATTTTTATAATTAATGAAAAAAAAATTAAAAGAATTAAATTATTTATTAATTTATTTTGTTAATTGTTTTAAGAAAAAAAATCTTGTAGCAAAAATAATAAATAATTGTTTTCGCTGATATTTATTTAAATAATTTTTGTCTTAAAATTAATAAATTAAATTAACAAAAAATCTAACAATGACAATTTAACCTAAAGCTTTTAATACAAATAAAGTAATCTATTATTATTATAGTAAGGAGATGTGGCACTGCGACCGTCGGGTCTATTGTGCCACCTTCTGGGTTAAGAATAGGTCTCTAAACACTGTTGCGTCAATTAAAAGTAGTATAGAATCTACTTTACAGAGTTTTATTGCCTCTTCCGTAAAAATATACACTCCCAGGAGCCTATTTCGTATGTGAATTAGCGCAGGGTATCCTAACAGCACATGTGAAAGTAATCTTAGATTGTCACTAAATTTTATGTGTTCGATTTTCCTACTGCGTTTTTTAAAACACAGAAAAAGATTTTTATACTTATGATGTTCAAAAAGCTTTCCGCCTTACATAAAAACAAACATTTCGAAATATTGTATTGTTTATACTTCGACTTAATATTTACCTAACTCGATACAGCTTTCCCAATGATACTCCAACTTTCTCCGTCAAGGTAGGATCGACTCTCCAAACCTTTTCATATCGCACAAGGCTTTAGATAAGGTGATCCCCTATCATGTGATTTATATAATTTCGTCATAAGCAGGACAGATGTTCTTCGTAATAGCACAATATTCAATAAATGTCTACAGCTTCTTGCATACGCCGACGACTTCGAATCATTAAGCATAGCAAACATGATGTTACGACTGCTTTTGCTGCTATCGAAAAGAAATCTGCAAAAGTAGTCTTACCGGTGAATGAGGGCAAAACGAAAGTATATGTCGATTACTGGTAGAAATGTGCGTCGCTCGGATATCGAGCTGATGGCTTGCGACTAAACTTTAGAATTTGTTAATGATTTCATTAGCAACGATGTCAGTCTGAAGAACTGATGAAGAATCACCATTGTCAATTGGTGCTACTATGGGCATATATAAGTCGTCGTATCTAAAAGTCGCTCATCCTATCTGTGCTTCTGAAGTCAGTCATCCACTGTTTTACATTGGGATATGATGACTCAAAGTTTTCTTAAACTTCATGTAATTCAGTTAAATTTTTTAAAAAGTTGGAGACTGCTGTTATTTGAAAAACTTATACCGAAATTCTATACAATAATTTTTTCCATGCACAAATTTTCTCCAATAAAATGTCTTTCAATGAAAAAAAATAACATTTTCAAAATAAGCTCATTAATTTTCCTTCGATACTACGTTTTCTTCTACAGGTGTGGATTTTTAAGGTTATCAATTTTTATTTATTATATCTCTCACGTTTTTTTTTCGAGTAATCAATCGCTTTTCAAAAATTAATAATTTTCTTTGAATATAAATAAATTCAATAAATAAATTAGAAAAATTCCAAGTATATTCATACTTCTATTTAATTTATAAAGAAGTTCATATAATATAATTTATATATACATTTGAGTATTATGTATGATACATATTTATAAAAAATATTCCCTTTATTTTATTTACTGTATATTTGCTGAAAAAAAAACTTCTGTAATATTTCATTGATTTCAATTCCTTCACATCGAAAGCGTAAAGATTTTAGTCAACACACATCTCGTATTTTCCGTCTTAATCCATGTTGACCCGAAAGTATGATTAAAGGATAATAAATACATTTCAATAACTCTAACAAGCAATTGTGTACACAAAAGAAATGATGAATTATATTTGGCAATTCTTGTTATTTTTCATAGCCGAGCACAGGATATTGTAATATTGAGAGCACTGGATACCAAACACTGTGCAGCGTGACCTTTCGGAGGAGTAGATTTATTAGATTTTGCTATGGCTTATATTTGTGTGTCTGCGTGAGTGGTTTTGGGTGTGCAAATTTTTGGGCAGCAAAGAAAGGCTAACAGAAAAAATCTTTTACTGTTTAGTACCGTCTATGAAGACCAAAGATTTTATTTAAACAACCGAAAATTTATGGCAATGGTTCATTGGTAGAGATGTCAAGTAAGTGTGTATTTATTAAAGGATGTTGATGTCATCCTGTTTGTTTACACTTTCACTTGCTCATAACTCAAGTCAGCAAAGCTAGCAAGCTTTTAAGGTATGTTTATAGTAAATGGTTAAAAGGACACCAAAGTTAAAAACTCTATTTTAATAAAAAAAACCAAAAAAAATGATTAGGATTAAGAAACTTTAATACTTTTTAGGTATTCCACTTGTAATAATTTAGATATTACTTCTAAAGTGTATATATCTTAAAATGTAGGCATGACATATTTAATTTTCTACTGAGATACATTCATGTTATTTTATAATTTATATATTAAAGTGTATTTCATACATTATATTAATACATTTTATAGAATTCACAGACAAAAAAAAAATATTTTTAACCACTGATCTGCGACATGATTAGTAAACGGATATAAACGTTGAGGGTCGAATGTGGAATTATATTTATGCTTATATGTTAGAGTAGCTTCATTCTGTCCTAACTGAACGTGAACTCTTCTCTGGATCAATGAAAATATCATCTGTTAGTAAAAACATTCAGTATTATGGTAAATAAAATTTATATAAATTAATATAGGTGAGAATTCCCACTACAATTTATCATATAAGGATTATATTAATAATAGTGAAAAAATAAAACATAGAACATCATGCATTTCCTACTTTACGTTTTATTTTTCTATTATGCAATAAACTTGAAGCTCGGAAATGCTGTTAGAGAACTACCAAGTTATAGTATATTTATCCTATATCAATGATGTCTTTGTTTATTGTTACAACTTTTGGATCACGGTGAAATATCTCATCGAACACCTAATTATTTATTTTATTCAGTTTATGGTATCCATCAAAGGTTCAAAGTCACTGAGAAACAAAATTATTTATGGAACATATAAGTGATCTTCATGCTTTAGTTCTTTTACACTATCTTAGATAGTTCTAGGATCACAGCTTTTGGTTTTATTTACATTAAGAGCCTTGTTTGCTATGCTTTTAATCAAGTTAAGTTAATATCAACAACAAGAAGTAAATTTGTAGTGGGATTAGAACAAACTCGTATATATCGTATTACCTATCGTTTCCATTGGGCACAGGTATCTTAGAGATTCAGGTATATCAAAACTTCCACACCTTCAAAAAAGTGGAGGAAAGTGATGACTTGCTTAATAGTGGTGTTTATTATTAAATAAAACAGAGTTTGTTAAGATCACATGGTATAAATGTCAAACAAAACAATTACTTACCTAAGCACATAATATCAAATAAGTTGGTTTCTGAACTCAATGCTGTACCTCAGGTTATTGGTATACCTTGATGAATAAGGTGACTCTTGCGTATATCGTTCAATGAACATTAAAAAATACATAGCACACTCGCTGGGAGTAACTTGCCGTTAGCAGGTAAAGTCTTTACCACTTAAATAATGTTTTATATCGCCATATACACTCCAGAGTAATATAATCTATAATCATTATCTGATTAAATTTACATGAATCTTACTATATAAAACGTAATCATAATGCGAGGCAATGCATAATAGTGCTATTCCAGCCCCAGTGTATTTAAGCTCCTAATAATAGTAATATGGTATATTCAATATTTTTAGAAATGTATATTAGCGTATGTTCTATGTCGCATTTATTTAATCTGTATAAAACACAGATTTTTGGCAATTATTTGCTTATTTTTAACAAAAAAGTAAAGTTCTATTTTTCGCATTTAAAAATTTGTTCATATTTTCATTTCGGAACAGTACCAGATGAAGTACTGCAATCTAGAAATGCTCAAGGCAATGTGTATCGTTGGGTTGAGGCTTTTCGCAAACATGGGCACAAATTGGCAACTGTAAATCCCATCAGTATCCAACCAAACAGTGAAAGGTAAGCAAATGCGTTATTAACAAAAAGTTATTCTTCAGCAAGAGATGAGAAACATCATACAGATAAATGTTGAAAATATGAAACTATTGTTTGCATTGCACAGTATCGCTGAATTGAGACCAGAATTCTATGGACTTAAATCCAGAGAAACCGTCAAACCGCAGGGATTACTTAATGCACCCACATTAGAGAGAAAATCTACGATAGCAGAACTGGAGGCAACGTTGAAACAGATTTATTGCGGCTCAGCAGTTAGTGCGGAATTTTCATATATTGAGGTTGGTAAAGCAAACTTTGTAACGTACATATAGTATCTGCACAGTTAGATATTTCGTTAAAGATGTGTGTGTTCGCATTTATTAAATAATTTTTCATTTTAAATAAAATGAAAATAAAACCATTTTAAACTAAATCTGTAAAATTTCCGTTCTGTAGAGCCTCGAGGAACGCGAATGGTTAACGTTGCATTTTGAGCAGCTCGCCGGCCAGACAATGAGCAATGAATCCCGCAAACAAATTGCCGAATTACTAATTAAGTCACAAGCCTGGGACAACTTTATGGCCATGAAATTTCCAACTGTCAAACGGTACGGTGGCGAGGGTGCTGAAAGTTTGTTAGCATTTTTCTGGCAATTGCTGCAAAATAGCACAAAAGGTATGTAGGTATTAGTAATTTTTTACAAAATAGTAGAAAAAAAGGAATGAAAATAGTCTAACAAACTTTATCGGCGAAGAAACTCAAATAAGATAAATGAACCAAATGCAAGGCACTTATAAAAAGTGAACTCAATTTTATTTTACTTTAGATGAGCAAATATATTTCATTCGATTAGTTTGCAACTTTAACTTTGTTTGCAATAAACTTGCGAGCATAGCTCACAGCAGAATAATATTTAACTGAAATCCAAGTTAACTTAAGTTTATGTGATACAGCTATGTTGTCTGCCATTTGTCAGCTAACGACTTAATTTAATTTTATAGAGGAAATCGAGCATATTGTGGTTGCAATGCCACATCGTGGACGCACACCACTTCAAACGGCCCTTCTGAATATGCGACCAGCCAAAGTTTTTCGTAAACTAACCGGAAAATCTGAATTTGCTGATGGCGTATCAGCCATGTCGGATGTTATAAGTCATTTCCGTAAGTTTCACGTTACTTTCGTTATATACTACATGGCTTAACTATTTAAATAAATTATTTTCGGTTATTTTATATGTTTTCTCTACTTGTTTTTGTTTTTGTTTTGGTTTTTGTTACTGTTATAAACTTTCTACCCAACTATTTCTATGCAGATACATCAGAAGATTTAAATGTGGACGGTAAAAATATACGTTTGAGCTTAATACGAAATCCTTCACATTTGGAAGTAAGTAATGTATATTTCTGGTTTAAGTTACTCATTAACAAATATTAAACATAAATACGGATAGAAATGTCGAAAAAAATTTATTATATTAAGTATAACAATGTATCTATAAAATATATTCTACTATCAGCTTAGATACAGAAAGGGTACTACTATCTGACTTTCTCGTTAAAGTTATAATGTTACGTATATGTTAAAAATTAGAAACTGCAAAAAAGTTGCAAATTGAAATTGAACATTGTAGTAAAACTTGTTATTTTATTTAATTTTTTAATCTATTAATAATTAATTATTTTTTTAAACATTTCAAATTTTAAAATAAAATTCGAATTTTATGAAACATTGCACAATAACCTTAATGGCTAAAATATCACCAAATACCGAATAAATTTTCAAACCTGATACCGCGGTAATTTCTTAACTGGGTAACATTATAAGAGGACAATATAGCTTCCCACTGAAACTCTGCGAAAACCGACAGGCTGCCCTATTTAGCACTATCTAATCTCAGAGTAATCACTAACCACACAAGGCGGTACACAAATCTTAGATCAATCATTGAATAATAACGAAGATTATAAGGAATACTCAAATTAGTCAGTGAGATGGGCGGGACTCTGAAGAAACCCCCAGCCATCATAGAGTAAAAGTGTCCAGATGCAGTAACTCGGAAAAGGCTTAACATAACACATTACCACTTTACTGAATTAACAAATTTTCGAGATACCAGTTCTAATCATTTTTTCGGAAGCATTATCTTATTCACTCTAATATACACCCAGCTGTATGAGCGACTAACTGACACAGAATCTATGCTGAAGCGTTCAGACGTGCTCAGACAGTTATGTTGCTGTGTTATATCCAATTTCCCAAAACTATTTTTACAGTTAAAACTTATACTGTTTATTTATAGTATTCAAAATAATATTAAAGTAACTGAGAATTATATTTATCGATAAATATTGATAAACAAATTTGCAAAACAAAAAGTATATCTTTTATCTTAAGTAAAATATCTAGAACTATATTTAATGCACGTAATTGCAGATATTATTATCAATATACTATACAAACTAATTTATCACATCAATAATCAGGATGCACTGAGAATATATATATGGTCGTTATTTTGTATTAAACTTATAATAATACATGACTTATGCTGTCTATTTTAATATATAATAGTAATATTAAAGTAACTGAGAATTATATTTATTTATAAATATTGTTAAACGAATTTTATGCACATATATTTAATCAAGAAAACAAAATTAATATTAAAGATTTGTAGATAATAACTATAATCAATGGTCTTTAAAAATACAAAAAAAATATATACATATACATAACATATATTCATATAAATATATTAATAAATTTAAAATATATTCTTATAAAATTTGAAGGCTGCAAATCCCGTAGCCATGGGTAAAACGCGTTCTAAACAACAAACTTCTGGCGATGGTGCTTTCAGTAACGAGCCCAATAAAGAATTTGCCAACAAGGTTCTTAATATAATATTACATGGAGATGCTGCCTTTGCTGGTCAAGGTATCAATCAGGAATGTCTGAATATGGCATATGTACCACACTTTGAAATTGGTGGCACAATACATTTGATTGTCAATAATCAAGTTGGATTTACTACACCCGGCGAACGTGGACGTTCAACAGATTATTCTTCGGACTTAGCCAAGAGCATACAAGCACCAGTTTTTCATGTAAACGGCGATGATCCCGAAATGGTAGCTTTAGTTACTAAATTAGCATTCCGATATCAGCGTTACTTTCGTAAAGATATTTTTATTGATATGAACTGCTACAGGCGTTGGGGACACAATGAATTAGATGATCCAACATTTACAAATCCCTCCATCTATGAGATTATAAATAATCGCAAGTGGGTACTTTTGAATGATTTTTTATTTTTTTTTTTATTTTTTTTTTGTGTATTATTTTGTTTAATTCTTTGCTTTTTTAATTGTTTATTTTTATTTAAAATTATGAAATTTTTTATATTACTTTTTCAGGTCTGTGCCAGATTTGTATGCGGAGCAACTTGCACAGCAAAATATTTTGTCTGAAGAGGAATCAACTGGAATGCGCGCTAAATTTCTCGATTATCTTAATGAAGAATTGGCGCTTGCACCCACATACCAGCCAGAGCCAACATACTTCGAAAGGCAATGGTCCGGCATCACAACTGCGCCTGATGCTATCACGTATTGGGACACTGGTCTCAATTATTCGCTGCTAAATTACATTGGACATCAAAGCGTTGCACACCCAGAGGGATTTGTAAGTGAATAACAATATAATAATGTTATGATACGTTCTTTGTATTGGCGGATATGTGTGTTGTGGACATATTGTAAGCTGTTATTACTAAGGTTTATAGTTGAGAGTTGATACTGTTTGTTTGGTTGTTTTAGTTTTGCTACTCATGTGTCCTGTTAATAGAAACTGTAAATATGTATGATGTCTCTTATTGCAGCATGTACATCCGCATCTGTTTAAAACACATATTGAGGGACGTCGAAAAAAGTTGAATGCCGGCGAGAAAATCGATTGGGCTACCGCCGAAGCATTGGCAATCGGTAGTCTGATGTACCAAGGGCATAATGTGCGTATCAGTGGTGAAGATGTAGGTCGTGGCACATTTTCTCATCGTCATGTCATGTTAGTGGATCAGCAAAATAATGAAATGTATATACCACTCAATGAAATGCAGGGTGGTGTAGGTGGAAAATTAGAAGTGGCACACAGTATTTTATCTGAAGAAGCTGTCCTAGCATACGAGTATGGCATGGCCATTGACAATCCAAACAACTTGATTATATGGGAAGCACAATTCGGTGACTTTGCAAATGGTGCACAAATCATAATTGATAATTTCATTATATCCGGTGAAAGTAAGTACAAAATTCCAATTCACACATAGGTGTGAATAGCGAGAAACAAAGTTAGTAATTTTGTATTTAAATTTTAAAGCTAAATGGATGGACAGCAATGGACTTGTTATACTGCTACCACACGGTTACGATGGAACTGCATCTGAGCATAGCTCATGTCGCGTTGAACGTTTTCTGCAGCTATGCGATTCAAAGGAAACCGCACCCGATAGCGATAATGTGAATGTACAAATTGTAAATCCCACCACACCAGCACAGTATTTCCATTTGCTGCGCCGACAAGTTCTGCGCAACTTCCGCAAACCGCTTGTAGTGGTTGCACCGAAAATACTCCTGCGTTTATCGGCTGCCACTTCCACGCACTCTGATTTCCAAGAAGGCACACACTTCCACAATGTTTTGGGTAACTGTTACAGTTATAAAGAAATGCAATTTACAAGCTCCTTTTGTTTCTGACAGGTGACACCGCAGTTACTAATGTCGAGGGGGTGCGTAAAGTTATACTCTGCAGCGGTAAACACTTCTACAATTTGAACGATGAACGGAAAGCGAAAAGCATTACGGATACTGCAATTGTGCGTTTAGAGTCACTTAGTCCGTTCCCAATACACGAGCTGCAGGAAGAGTTAGGAAAATATAAAAACGCCAAGAGTAAGTAAAGAAGAAATTATTAATATAATAGCATTACGTTGACTTATTATATTTTCGATTATTGGAAATAAGTTCTTAAAATAAAAAAGAAAATAATTTTTAAAAAATAAATGTAATTAACTTTAACATTGAAAACGTCTTTAAAGATTTAGTTAAAAAGTTCAACGCTGCAAGTTTTAAAAATCATATATACGATTAGAATTTAACATATATGCATATATATATATATATATATATGTATGAACAAAATTTTTATGGATAATACAAATAAAAATTCGTATACCATTTTTCAATACAGCTTTTATTTGGAGTCAGGAGGAACATAGAAATATGGGAGCTTGGTCATTCGTACGACCACGTTTTGAATACTTAATTGGAAAACAGGTAAATAAAAAACTATAATTATTTTAAAAAATATATCATAAATAAATTTTAATATTTATTTAACGTATATTATTTGCTTTAAAAAACAAACTCTACAGCTTGTTTACTGTGGTCGGAATGAAGCTCCCACTTCTGCCACCGGTGTTGGAGAAGTACACAAACGAGAAGCCGAGGAAGTTATCAGTGGTCCATTTAAAATTTAAAATTTTATTAAAATATTTATTTTAATAATTTTTATTTTAAACCCACATACTGCCAAAATATTTTGTTGTTATTTTTTTAAATGCTTTAAATTGTTAATTGTATTAATTGTAAATTAAATTTTAAGTTCTTATATCAGTTAATATTTTCAATAAGAATTAAAAAATTTTTAATAAGATGAAAAGTATTTTTATTTAATATTAAACGAATATATGTTATGATAAACTTAAATTAAAAAGAAAATAAATGGGTTTAACAAAATCGCATGGAATAAAAAATAGAAAATAAAAAATTCATATAAAAAATCTATAAAAAGATTAAAACCAATTTAATGTTTACGTTTTTTTTTTTATTTTTATTATTTTTATTTTTTTTTAATTTTTTTTTTTATTTTTTTTTACGAGTACTTCTGACAAATAAAGATATTTATTAGCTCGCCTAGTAGAAGCATACACATTGATTGCGTGAAACGTTTAATTGAAATTCTTTTTAAATTAATTTTTAAAATATAAATTAATTTTAAAATTTTATAGCACAATAATTATTCGAAATAGTTAATATTTAAAACATTAATGTTATGAATTAAAAAAGTATTATAAAAATCGTTTAGTTTGCAATACGTCACAATACTCGTGATTTCATTAGTCTCTGCTATCAAAACATTTTAAATAAAAATAAAATATAAATAAAAAATATTTTTAACAACTTAATAGGAAAATTAATATAAATAAATACTTTAACTGAAATGACTAAAAAAAAATATTTATAAAATAAAATCAAATATTACTAATATATTTTAATTAATAAATATAAATTAATAAAATTAATTATTATTATTAAAATAATTAAACAAAAATATAATTTAAATTAAAAAACAAAATATTGAAAATAAAAAGCATTAAAATAAAAAATCTACATATTATAGACAAATATTTTAGAAGTATAAAAATTGTGTTTGATTATAGAATAATAGCATATAGTGCATAAAAAATTATAAAAAAATTATTAAAATTTATTTCAGTACAGTGTGGGGTTATATAAAAGTTTATATTGATAAGGGATAAATAAGTAAATTGTATATGTTAATAAGTTTAATATATTATCAATTTTGAATATAAACAATAAAATTATTACAATTTTAAATTATAATAATAGGTGGTATATAGTATAATAGTTAGCAGTAGTATACAGTATTTGGATGGGGTATATAGTAGGTATTTTATTTCAGTTACTAGTACATAGTAGTTGATTAAAGATGTGATTATTGGTTATAATTTATAGATAGATAGATATTAATATAGTTAGAATATCAATTATAAATATTTTTCTTTAATAGTGGAAGTTAATAAATAGTTGAATTAAATTTAATTATAGAAGTAAAATAGTATATAGGTGACCATTTATTCAACTTAATAGCAGTTAGTAAGTAAATGGTAAGCAATCAGTTTAGATAAATTAATAGAGTATAGGATAAGATACTATGAGTAATATATAAAGAATAACAAGAGATAGATAATAACTTAATTAATTTAAATTAATAGTAGAAATATATTAATAGTTGAATATAATTTAATAATAAGAGATAGATAGTATTTAGGTTGTAGTTAATTTAAATTAATAGTACTCAATAATTAGTTTGTAGAAAGCAGTAACTAACTATAGAAAGTTAGCAGCTAAATTATTTTAATTCAATAGTTAAAGCTAGAAATTAGTTAAAATTTAATAATAGCAGACAGGTAGTACATAGGTAGTAAGTAATAAAACTTAATAATCGTAGTTATTAGATACAGAATGGTAAAATTTAATTTATTATTAAGATATAGTATAATATACTAATTCCTAGTAACTTTCATAATAATAATAAAATTTAAGATATATAGTTAGAATGCATATAGTATTAGGAAATAGTTGATAGTATTAAAATAATTAATTAAGAAAATAATATTTGATATGTAATATCTTTTTATATTTTAAACATATTTTGCACTACATCTAACTGAGGAGTTGGAACTTAGCACTTAATTGATATAACATAACTCAACTTTGTGAAATAAATGTAAGAAGTCTAAAAAATCTGTAATAAGAACCGGGGATTACCACGTATCCTTTGTGCCGTAACTAACATATTAAAATACGGGTATTGTTTCTTTAAAATTTCCTTGGTCTGTCGAACAAATTCATTTAAAATCATTAACATAAATGTTTAAATCACTCTTGTATTAGTATATTATAATATTAATTAAATTAATTTTAAATTAAATTTTGTTAATTTAAAGTAGATATTTTAAATGAACCTATGAGTTTTTTTATAATTGGTGTAAAGAATTTGTCATCGCAATGTTCTTCATTACATTATTTTAGGCTAGTGATTTAGCATAGATAAGGACTCTATAGGAATTATTTACAGCCCTTCTCGGTCAATCAGTTATATATACGCAACTAATGAATATGTATTAAAACAGATACACTTAGAGAAGACCTCCATTTAGCTACCACAGACAAGAGTATTGTTTGTTATATTATTAACAAAGCTTTGATTAAATAGAATTATGTATAAACCTTCTAACATATAAAAAAGTGGTATTTAAACAATATTTATAAGACAAATTTTGAGATCGCTACCAAATAGTCTCAGCAATCTTATAAGCATAATCGCAAAACATAATTTTCTTAAGAAAAATTTTAATTATTTATAAACTACACAGAGTTTATTAGCAAGCAGATAAATTAGACAATATAGATAAATATATTTATATCATACTAAAAGAATGTACTTATTATAATTTTTTAATAATATGTAGTGCAAAATAATTTAACAATTAAAGATATAATATTTATGGAGTAGAAAAAGCAGTAACAAATTAAATTTATTTACAGATAGATAAGGAATAAAAAATGTATATATAGATAAGTTAAATTATATTTATAGTAGATTTATAGTAGAACATATAGCATATAGGATTTTTATGTATAATAAGCAATAAGAAGTGGTTTCAGTGCAATTTGTAAATAATTTAATATAGTGCAGTATAAT
>NC_051847.1:202698691-202703319 GCF_002237135.1 Teleopsis dalmanni | reverse complement strand
ACACAAATTGCATATATAAATATATGAATATATATGAATAGTTTATTAATATTTATAGATTATTGTTATTGCTACTATTATTTATTATAATGAACTTAATTTTTTAAGTTCGACTGAAATTATTTAGTATTTATAAAATATAATATCGTAATAACTTTATAAAATTTCATTTTTCATTTTAATATTGCAGTTAGTTTACCTGTCACACAATTATTTAACCGATATACCACAAGATATTTTTAAGCCCGTACAAGGATTACGTGTAATCGACTTATCCCATAATCACTTACGTGGTCTACCTGATAATTTATTCTATAATGGTGGCATGGAAAAGTAAATAAATAAACTAATTTAGAATTTATTTCAAAATGGAATATAATCTTTAATTATATCAACAGAATGGACGTTTCGCATAATATGCTGTTGAAGATACCATCATCATCTCTATCCAGTTTGGCAGCGCTTACCTTATGTGAATTGCATTTATCAAACAATTTCATCTCAACTATACACAGCATGGATTTATCTAATAAGTTCAGAGTAAGTTCTTTTAAATAATTTACATATTAAAGAGATAATATTCTGAATATATTATATTATTTTTAGTCCCTACGCTATTTGGATATATCCTACAACTATTTGTTACGTATTGATGATGCCGTTTTTGCTACCATGCCCAAATTAGCAGTGCTCGATCTTTCACATAATCGAGATCTTAAAGTAATGGATAAATCTTTTATGGGCTTAGAAAATTCTTTGATAAAATTAGGTTTGGAAAATGTTTCATTAAGTACAGTACCTGAAATACGTTTAAAATATTTGCGTGAATTCCGGTTGGGATATAATGAACTTCCTTCGATACCACAAGAACTTGCACATAATATGAGTAACTTACGTATGTTGGATCTATCGAATAACGATTTAACAAATGTGCCACTTATGACGCAATCACTACCACATTTAAGGTAGGATAATATAAAAAATTTGATGGTTTTTCATATTTAAAGTTATATAATAATATATTTGAAAATCCAAATTAAATTAAGTTCCTATGAGAAAAATATAGTAGAATGTATGTTCTAAAGATGTTGTTAGAGTACGCAAGATTTACTTTAGCACAGATTCACGCTTTTATTGTATTTTATATTGAACTATTATTTCCTGTACTTTTCTGAGTGATACTGTTCATCATATTTTCATTTTTAAATTCACACTCATACATACATATGATTCTAATATATATATGAAGATATAATTAGAAGAAATTATATAATTAGGAGAAAGGTTCTCGTAAGTCTCTTATAATTGTCTTATTTTTTTAATAAACTATTGACATCTAGCACTCCTAACAAGACTATAATGAGTGACTTATTCGCATTCTATATTTAACGTAAAATAACAAATTTATAAATAGTAAACTAGGGACAGATACTTTAAATGCAAAGCATAGATCTTTTGTACCAAAAACCACTGAGATTTAGACAAAGACTAATATAATGTAATGTGAATATCAGGTTAATAAAGTGTTGCAACTGGTAAAAATATTTTATCACCCTCTAGTAGCATAGTTTTTTTCTTTGAAATCTTATTCAGTTCCAGAGATAAATTGAAATCGACGGGACTTTGCGTTGCTAATTTTTTACCTGGTATAAGATACGACCCTAGATGGTTTTATCTTTTATGTATGATTCTATCACATTTTCCTTGGATGTGCTCTGGAGACATGGTCATTATCACAGAATCTAGTACATATGATTTAATGTAAGATGTTTAATGCTCAGATGTCTATTGAGTCTATATAGTAATGAGGCCATAGCTCGCTCATTACTCTTAATGTGTTCTTGGTTAAGCTTAAGATATATCTAATAATAATTTAGAATGTTTTAAACCTTGAAGATCTGTCTTCTTCTACTTTCTCCTTCTTTTGTTTTTTGTACATTAGAACTCCATACCTTACTCTTTTACATATACTGCAATATGATTTAGACCATATCATTACCATAGATGCTCCTTTTCTGACGTTTTATCAGCTTGTTCATTTCTCTAAAATCCTTCATGTGTAGGCACAGTCATGTGACTATCTTTATTGCCACTGGTTAATATAGTAGTGGGTCTAGATTAAGTTGGACTCAGCTCCGTACAAGCTAACCATTCAAAAGACAGAAATATAGCAAATTTTTAATAATAATTTTGATAAATATACACGTCTGATAAAATTAACTATTAATTTTGAATTTATAATTGCTGAACAACACAGAAAATTGATGCTCTCCGGTAATCCCATAACATCACTTAACAATAATAGTTTTGATGGTGTAAATGAAGATTTAGAAATGTTGGATATATCTAATTTCCGTCTACATTACTTTGAATATGGATGTCTTGATTCGTTGCCACATTTACGTTCACTTAAATTAACCGCATATTCACACTTGGAGCACTTTAATATACCACAACTATTGCGTCATCATTACAACATAAGACAGTTATGGATCGAAGCACCACAACCATTCACACGAATTATCAAGAAGGGCTCTGGAAACACACAAGAAATGCAAAGCGTACAAATGGGCATGCCTACCGATTTAACCAGAGAAATGGAAGGTCACTTGCCATCAAAGTTAACTAATATCACATTTAGTGGACCACAATTCAGTAGTCTCAATGAACGTATATTGAAGGTATAAGTATTAATGAACGTTTTTAAATTAGCCGTGAAACAATAATAATGTTATCTATGCAATACAGGGCATGCGTTCACCATATTTATATATGCAATTATTTAATACATCCTTGCAAGCTTTGCCTAATAATTTCTTCAAGAATTTGGGACGTGTGCGTAATATTTCATTGGATATCCGTTATAATAATCGTATGCTGAAGAAAATACCAAATCCCAATACTGGACGTGTACCATATTTACCAAATAGTGTTTTCCTAACAGATCTGAAAATGTCAAATACCGATTTAAATTGTGATTGTGACTTAGGGTGGGTGAATCTGGTTTGATTTAGTTTTACAAATTTCAATTATTTATTATTTCAGTTGGGTCGAATTCTGGCAGCGTAAACGTCGTCAATACATATGCTCATCTCAAACTTGGACCGATACTGTATTTAGAACATTTATGAATTCACCATGCCAGGTTTATGGGCGTCATAATTGTGATGATCATGATGATGACTTACGTGAAACACGTTGTGATAATAAAGGTGGTTTACAATTATTGGAGGTAGGGTGTTATAAATGTTCAACTGTATTTTAATTATAATACTAAATTATTCTAAATGAATATGTTATCATTTGTTTTAGGCTCTGAAAGCTGATTTAGAATGCGGATGGGATAACGCAAGCTGCAAGGACTCCGTTCTTGTCTTAATAGCTGCTTGTATTATATTAATATTTTGGATGTGACTGTTACGGTTTGCCTACAAAACATCTGCCAAATTCTATGATATTTTGGAGAAGGTCTATGGCGAGACTGTTGTTTGAGTAAAGCGAAACAAAGTAGTTTGCAGATTTTCATATAATAAGCGTTTATTACAAATAACAACATTAATTTTTAAGAAAATTTTCAATTTAATATGAAGTAAATAAAACGATCTTTGCTTAAAATTATTTATTTATTTATATTTATACATTTCTTTATGTATATTAATTTATTAAGTTTAGTTTTTTTTAGTTATTATTTTTTATAAATTATTTGTTGTATTATATTAAATTTTTATTTAAATTATTAATTGTTTTTTAACTAATTATAGAAATGATCTTTTATGCACTTAAATAATTGGCTTTATATACTTATTATGTATAAATTATACTGCACTATATTAAATTATTTACAAATTGCACTGAAACCACTTCTTATTGCTTATTATACATACAAATCCTATATGCTATATGTTCTACTATAAATCTACTATAAATATTATTTAAATTATCTATATATAAGTTTTTTTATTCCTTATCTATCTGTAAATAAATTTAATTTGTTACTGCTTTTTCTATTCCATAAATATTATATCTTTAATTGTTAAATTATTTTGCACTACATATTATTAAGAAGTTATAATAAGTACATTCTTTTAGTATGATATAAATATATTTATCTATATTGTCTAATTTATCTGCTTGCTAATAAACTCTGTGTAGTTTATATATAATTAAAATTTTTCTTAAGAAAATTATGCTTTGCGATTATGCTTATAAGATCGCTGAGACTATTTGGTAGCGATCTCAAAATTTGTCTTATAAATATTGTTTAAATACCACTTTTTTATATGTTAGAAGGTTTATACATAAACCTATTTAATTAAAGCTTTGTTAATAATATAACAAACAATACTTTTGTCTGTGGTAGCTAAATGGAGGTCTTCTCTAAGTGTATCTGTTTTAATACATATTCATTAGTTACGTATATATAACTGATTGACCGAGAAGGGCTGTAAATAATTCCTATAGAGTTCTTATCTATGCTAAATCACTTGCCTAAAATAATGTAATGAAGAACATTGCGATGACAAATTCTTTACACCAATTATAAAAAAACTCATAGGTTCGTTTAAAATATCTACTTTAAATTAACAAAATTTAATTTAAAATTAATTTAATTAATATTATAATATACT
>NC_051847.1:202687694-202698591 GCF_002237135.1 Teleopsis dalmanni | reverse complement strand
TAATTTTAAAACATTATTTGTCAGTATGAGACATTGAGTTCTTGAATAGAAATGTAGTTCGAGTTCGAGTTAATTAGTCTGACTTATTAGGATATAATGTCAGGGCATATTTGTTGTCTTTTAAAAAGAACTTTCGTTTTGAATAAAAATATTAAAATAAAGTTCTTTTTGTCGCTAAGGTCGCAACACGGTTCTGTCCTTTCATACAAAATTTGAGCATTATTCTTCAGAACTCCCTGATCTTTTTGTGAATATTTTGATCTCAACCAAAAACTTCATCATAATTAGGAATTTGATTTTAACAGAAAATTACAAAAATCCTAAGCATGCATGTAAAAACTTATGATTATCACACTAGATTACTTCGTAAAGTATACTATAAACGGACGCAATGTTTATTAGCTTCTAAGAATAATCAGTGCAGAATAAGAAAATATATTCCTTATTAATATATAATATATTAAAAGAGACATTTTAATAATTGTATAAAAATATATTAAAACATTAGTTTGTGACTTAAGAATCCTCTCATCATAATTTTTTTGTTTTTAAGTATATTTGCTTGGTTTATAATGATGAAACGATGGATCTAAAATAAAAATTTTATTGATATACCATACATAATATCAATATAGAAAAAGAAAACATAAATTTTATTAACTAATTAATCCTTATTATTATTCAACGGTTTTTATTCTTTACTTTGTAATATTTGAAATTTGTAGAATAATAGCTCTGCGCCTTCTCCTTTAGTTTTACTTCATAAAATTTTCCTAGTAGCTATAAGGATTCATAAACTAAAATAATATATATATTAAAATATTTGTTTTTATTATTTTTTATATTATTTGCGATCTCCCTTCTATCACATTACAGCTACTCTAAAAATAATTTAAGTTATCAGGAAAGTCAAAGAAACTTTTCTCATCTACGAGAAGTACTAAGCAGAGATAAGAGCCATTTTTATTTTATTTAATTTTTTCCTTCATCATTATATTGTTTTTTTTTGTTTTTGTTGTTACTACTACATTTCCGTTACTGGTGCAGATACATTTACCGCCATTTGAACTGGTGCAGTGCTGCCAACTTAACAGACTTGAGTTAATTTTCTACTCCTACGAGATATAGCCAGATCGCAGTTACGTTTCTTCATACTTACAACACTGGCTTCTCCTGTGTGAAATAAAATTAACTAAATACGCTCATGAGTAACATTTATAATAAATATTAAGAAGGCGCAAAAAGTAGCATAAATATAAAAAATAATATTTGCCAGGCTTCGTCTTAACCAAAACAAAATTATGGCATAAGTTACTTAAGGATTGTAACGCTTCTCCCTAATATAATTTTTGTACTTCATTCACTGTGTATATTTTTTATTTTATTAGCATTTTTTGTGGTTCGCTGGATATACAACTCATACTGTGAACTGCGAACTGCGAACGGTGAATGGAGTAGGAGAGAAGATAAAGATACTTGCTGCCTTAACATAAAACAAAAACAAAACCAAAAAAAAAACAAAAAACGAAAAAAATCCAATACGAGAAATGCTAGCACTTACAACGCTAAATGCTATAAAGTTATCATAACTGCAACAGTGCAAAGACCAGAAATGGAGGAACTGACTTCCACCAGAACATCGCGTAAATGTTGTAGCTGAAATGAAAAGAAAAACTGAATAGAACAGAAAAAACTGTAGATACATAAAATCCCAAGGGTATTTTGAGAAAAACAGTTGCGCAACATAAAGTCAATTACAGAGTCAAGGCAAACTTCACTTGTTCTTCCTGCTGCTGCTGCTGCTGTTGTTGTGCAGCGAATTACAGCGGGATAATGGGAGGCCGCGTTCTGTTTGACTTTGGCAAATTTCACAATTTCACAATTTCACAACTTCAACGAAAATGACCGAAACTATTTTCAACTTGTAACGTTTAATCCGCGTCGTCAGTATGCCAGCGAACGATGTCACTACTCCAGATACTTCAGATGCTTTTCAATTACATTTATAAATCTTGTAAATGTTGAAAATTTTATTTTATTTTATTTTTTTATTCCTTTATGTACGGCTTATAATTTTATTTTTTCTTGTTTTTTTTGTTGTAGAGAGGGGGCTTAACAGTCAGTTATCTTAAGCGAGCATTTAGCCTTTAATACACAAATGACTACATTCGAACCGAATTGCAGTAAGTCTAAGTAACCGCAAGGGACAAGTAACCGGAAGCGAGCGCTTGTAATAAAAATTTCAGTACATTATGTGAAGGAAGCCATAGAACTTAGAATATTACTTCAAGCGAAGTTTGTTAGTCAAATGCACTTACAAAGTTTCGGATTTTCGCTTCATTACATAGAAGCTAGCATTGTAAAAGCAAAAACTATAAAATAATTAAACCACGAATTTTAGCAAATAAAATTATTTAAATAAGTCACCAAGTGATTATGTGCTATGTAATTGCTTAATTTTTATGTACTCATATACTTGGTGAGATATTATATGATATTCCTTAACAATTTCATCACGGTATAAACATAGTATTTATATACTATTTTGTTCATTTTTTTAAAATACATTGCACATTAACACAAAATTTGGAAAAAACAATAATACAAAATACAAGTAACTGCTAGATATAGTTGAAATCTTAGCAGCATGTATGTAGTACAACAAAAAAGACTAGGAATGAAGAAGGTAGTGGAATGGTACTGAGTGAAGCACTGCAACCATGATAGTCCTTTAGTGTTTCTAACTGATCTTAACAAAAAAAACCAAGACAATCAAAGACTACATGTAAAGACTTACAAATATAAATTGCGTATAGAATCTCTCGGGATAATAATCTCCTCTTGACCCTGATCAAAGCTGAATAATCAGGGCGATCTCATCTTTTTCCAAGCAGTTCCAACATACTATCTCCGTACATCCATTTCGTTGGAAAAACCAAGACAATCTTTGAATCAAAGACTACATGTAAAGACTTACAAATATAAATTGCGTATAGAATCTCTCGGCATAATAATATCCACTTGACCCTGATCAAAGCTGTATAATCAGGGTGATCTCATATTTTTCCAAGCAGTTCCAATATTCTATCTCCGTAAGTACATCCATTTCGTTGGAATTTTAATTTAACCATTCTGATTAAAGCTAGATAGTCACAAAGAATATGACTAAAGCTCTCATGTCTTTCTAAGCAGTTCCAACAATTATTTACATTTGCATATCCACCTTTCTGAAATCGTAATTCAAACGCCTTATTATGATGACCTCTGAGATATGCTGCAAATACTGTTTTGCTGAAGAGAAATACTTTCTTTAGTTGTAAATTAAAACAAGCTCTTTCGCTTAGCAGTTACTTCAAATGTTGCACTAACAACGATTTGTTTGCAGACTACTTTCGGCAACATCTACAAAGAACTTTAGAATTTAGTTTGATTACCGCAGTGTTAAGTATTAAAATTATTTAAATGTATTTAAAAAAAACATTCAAATAAATAAATGTCCTTGTAGTTGATATGTTCGACTCTTTTGTTGTGTAAACAACGAAAATGTTGCTGAAATTGATTGACATTTTAATGTGTTGTCCCGGCTTTATATGGCCTTCATTAGTTTAGTCGTTTTTTTGGTGCCGCTGCAACATTTTAACTGTTGCTACAATGTGAAGTCTTGCAGCAGAAACTACTAAAGTTGAAAAATTTTTAAATTAAAAAAAATGTTCCTTGTCAGTATTGCTCTTAATTCCAGATTAACTATTTTTGTTTAATTTTACTTTTAATTCATTCAAAAGATACAAAAATCACATTCAGTCCTTGCAGCAAAGCCACCTAGAAGTCCTTCATTCCTGTTAATCCATTTATTTGCAATTCATTTGTGCGCTGCAATAATGTTGCAGCAACGTAATTGAGTACACGTTCCCGAGCTGACACTAAGTGACAGATGGACATGCGTAAGTGACAGTCTGCAGAGTTAATCCGAATGGTGTATGGGTGCATTAAGCGACATTATACAGTATATTTTCATATACATTTTTTTTATTGTACAAAAATACAATAATTCAAGTTAAAACTATGACACAGAAAAATATGTTACCTATAAAGAAGGACAAAATAACTAAATCTATTAACAATTTTTGTTTAGATTTAGTTTACTAATCAAAATACACATAATGACTAAAGCTTAGTTAAAAACAACAAAAGGTTATTGTATTGCGATATTTCTAACATAATTCTAACATGTACGAGCGATTGTTTACGCAGCGGCAGATCCACAAATATCATTCTCTTGCTTATAATAAGCAATATTTTCCCTGTTACTATTACATTTTTCATAATAAACCTAAAAGGAACAAAAAAAAACTAAATCAATTCCTTTGAAATCAAATAATATGATTGATCATTCATTCTTCTCATTGAACAATCCATACAACTATTTAAAAAGTACTTCCCGAAAACCTTTTTCTTTTGAAAGCCAAAGCTAGGCCATCATAAAAGAACATATCCGTATTGCCTGAAAGTTGCTTTCGATATGTATCTATTGATTCAATTAATCTGGTGTTTCCTATATAGGCAGTTTGGGTTCGTATCTACAATCCAACCATATCCGTATTGCCTGAAACTTGCTTTCGCTACTTTAGTATAGATTTAGTTCATCCGTTGCTATCCTATACAACCCTCCGTAAATACATTCTGCTGTATGCTTATCGCTTTCTGTCTGACTACGCTATAACAAGCAATATTTATTAGTATAAAGATCTACTAATAATAACACTAAAATTTCAATTCCCTAATAATACGAGTATATAATTTTTCACAAGATTATAGCCATAGTTCCATTTTTTTAAATATTTATTTTTATTTAAAAATTGGGCATTTGAAGTTAATGTATCTGTATGTTTTTCAACATTCTAGTACTAAACAAGAAGGCTGAATTTCTTGATTTATTTTATTAAAATTTAATTTATTAATTTATTTCTTAATTATTAATATTAATTATGACTATATGTTAAATCATTGGAACTATATTAAATGCTTTTAATAACACCCACATTAAAATGAATTCAAAGACCACAAAGCAACAATCTATTTTTTATACATTATAACTAACAAACCCACACTAATAGCATATCAAACACTCAGTCATATCCTGAAGAAATTTAGCATAATTGTCAAACAATTTAGTAGCAGTCAGAGTTTTGAATAAAATGTTAAAAATTAAAAGCCCAAAAAATGCCAAAAACATGCCAAAGCATAAATAAAAAGTCATAAAACGAAGAACTAAAAACTTTTCAACGACTTCATACAAAACTTAGAAAAGGAAACCCCTAAAGGATAACAAAAACCTAACAGAACTCTACCAAAAATTTGTAGCAAGCAAATGAAAACTATAACAAAAGGTGTACGAGTATACACTGGGCTGGGAGAAGGGATTGTGTGCACAAAGTACCCGACTCTGAGGCGCAGGCTAAATGAGAGAAGCTGAGGTGTACGAGTATGCAAGTGACGTTCCAAATTGTAGGTTAGTTTTGACATCCGCTTCGTTTAATAGGTTAACATCCGTTACCAATTTTACAAATAAGTACAATTTTTTTTATTATTCTTTTGAAGCCATTGTTACAAAGTACACAGTTCTGTTGTTCTGTTATAAACTTGATTTCTCCTTTGGCCCATTATAGAATTGCAAAAGTAATTTTGCATGAACAAAGAAAAAAATTTTAAAAATACAAAAAACTAGTGAAGTACATAAATATAAGGCAACGTTTCAAACAATATACAAAAAACTGGTAAATAAAACCTTTTTATGGTTGCAATCCTTTGGTATGTAAACTATAGAGCAAAATACCCACACATCTGTGCATGAATTCCAACTGAAATTATTTCGAGTAGTTTACATAGGATTGATACAATTTAGCCTTACGAAGGCTTAGCAAACATATACGGCACTTAAGTATCTATAAGGGACTTCAAGGGCACATGATTATTACGATAAGTCTATGGCAACCAATTTTGCTATAAATGACTTTTAAATAAAATATTTTGTTAAAGAAAAACTTTAAAAAATATATTTAAAGGGATTTAATAGCTTAGAAATAAAACAATATACATTTAATGAAATACTCGCCGCAAAGTTTATTATTATCTTTGAAGAAGTTTTAAACGTAGAGGAAGATCAATAGCTTAGCTTCATCATTGAAGTGAATAAGCTGCTAAGGTCACTTAGCAAGATCAAGTAACTGAGTCCGCCAAAATTCTTGAAAATTAAAAAATAAGAAAAATTTTTGACAAATTAAAGAGTAAAGTATCAACAACTAGTACTTCTTAAGTACTATCCATCAATTATATCCATAGCTTTTAGATAAAAAATGCACTCGAGCGATAACCAAAAAAAAAAAAAAAACAATATTTATATTATATTATAGACAACTACTAAGTTCTAATGAATAATATTGCATTGAAGAACTGTGGTTTTTCTCGGTACTACCCGATAGTTTACACTCTTGATGGTAGCAAGAGTAAATAATGTATATACTGCCCCACTTTTTAATCATTTTTATTCACGTAGTCGATTACGTTGACCATTAAATTGACAATCTATCTCACTGAGACAACAATATTGATCATGTGAATATATATTATTGGAAGATATTTTGAAAACAAATATTGTCAAACTGTATTTATAACTCAGATGTAAACCTTTGCTTGATGATTTTATGAAAAATGTTGTATATAACTATGCTTTTCTATAAACAATTAAGATTTTTGAGTGAATGAATCCAACAGATTCATAAGTTGACAACTTAAAAGAAACTCAGTTTATAAATATACTATGATAAAAAAAGTAACTAAATTACTTAGAGCTCTTAAAATAACATTATTCATTTAAAAAAGAAAATTAATTTACTATAAAATTTAAGTTTTATTGAAAATTAACATTTTTAAAATGAACTGAAAAATATTTTTTCAATAGAAAGTAAAAATGAATTAAAAGAAAGCAAGCGTAAATACTTGCCAAAAATTATAAAGTTGCCAGTTGGTAGATGGAAGTTGGAAGTTGCCAGTTGCTCATAAGTACAATTGGCCATATTAGCATAAGAAATACAAAGGAGAACCGGAACAGCATTTGACATAAATTAAAATATTTTCATTACTTATACTTGAGTAAAATTTCAGAATTACGAATAATTACGCGAACGCATATGTTCACCAGTGAACTTTTGCATAGATTTCTGCAGTTGCAGTCATAATTTCTCTCCGGAATTTCAGCAAATATAAACTTCAGAAGCAATGCCGTAACAGACGATGACGATAAGGACATCGAAATGCAGAATACAGAATGCAGAATATTTCAAGAATTTTTGACAAAATGTTACATTTTCCATAACAAAGAACGAAAGATGAAGGAGAAAAGGAAGAGCACACCAAATGTGCAAAGAATTCATGTGTAAAAATAGGAAGAAGGACAACATTTGTAACACTGAAAAGTTTATAAATTAAATACTGAAAATATAAATGTAGATCAAAGTTATGAAAAGGCCAAATAGCAGAGAAATTAATATGAAACTATAATATTTTTGCAACTGAAAATGTGTTACAATGAAATAAAAATGTCAACATGAAAAAGTATTTTATTCATATTGCTTATAGATATATATATAAATTTATAAGAAAAAATAAATATATTCCATTTAAAAGACTTTAAGCACTTTAAAAGACTTTAAAATGTAACCCAAATTTTTCAAAAAATTTGAGAGTAGATTACACTAATCAGCAGTTATGAGCTACAAATATAATAAAATTTTGTTGAACCAACCACTAGAAATAGATTATGAATTATAATTGAAAATTATGACTAATATAATGTCAAAACAAATATCTCCAACATTTTCAAAGATGTTTCTAAGATAAAAATGTTAACAGAAGTGACTGTATTTTCTCCACAATAACGTAATATGAAGATGGATCACTGCGCTGATCACTGAACAAAGCAATAGTTTACAGTAGCCACATATAATTTCAAACTAGTATGACTAGCTTCCGGAAGACCACCACTTGGCACACACAAAGTCGCCCAAATACGAATCTTCATATTGGTACTTGGATACCTACTAAAATTTCTGTTGTTTACAGCACATCGTTTAGAAAGACACTTTCGGATGAAAAGGAAAAAATTCATATTATTCTGAGTTACTGAACATATATGGTTAGAACATAGCAGAGTACTCCTCGAATTTGGTAAAATAAACAATCAGCAACAACTAATTTGCAGTATGGTATTATTGCGATTATAAACAGTTAATAATCTGAGATGTTCCTAAACACAAAATCCAAAGCTAACAACTTTTAGATTTTTTGAGGCAATCAATAAAAACCTTTCTAATTTTGTGATCTCCTTCCTTCTCGCTAATAAACGTTGCGCTGCTATATTTACTTGGCAATTGTCAAATGCCATCAATACAGCATACCCGGATAAAAAATAACTCTGTAGCACTTAAAATATCATGCAGATACCTAACTTTATTCATAATGTGAATATATGTAGCATTAAATAAGGTGATTGGCGAAAATAATCAGTTAAAAGAATAACATTATATTTAGATTCGAGAGACAAATGAACATTTCTGATTGACGCATGGAATATTTGAACACCTTATTACTTTCAATAAACTGGACTTATTCGATGAACCTTCCTCTAAAGCACTCTTAACCGTATCTCTAAATAGTATTGCACATACCACTGCAGTTTATATTTAGTGCTCTGCTATAGAAACTTCAATCGAATCTTACCAGTCTATCTTATTTCTAATAACTAATATTTATCCTACCACAGTAGTTTATATTTAGTACTCTGCTATAGGCAATTCAATCTAATGTAACCACAATCTCTCTATTTAATCAGTTTATCATAATATCTATCTAAGCTTATCTTATTCCTACTAACTAATATTTATTCATCATACATTCATCATCATACAGAAGCACATCATTAAGATAGGATTGATAATTCGTGCATATTTCAATCAATATGAATTGATGATGTAGACCATTTGACATTATACCAAACCTTTGAGACTTTGAGAAAATATTTTTATGACCAATTCTATTTAACCTATAACTGAAAGCGTAGGTAAATACTAAACACAAAACCAGCCAGCTTTTATGGTGTATTACTTAAACCAATCTCAATTCATTTCTCAAATGATCTGAATCGTGTCCAAATATATTTTTAATTTTATAATCATCAATAGTTAGAATATAGTTTTAGTTGTGTTTTAAATTTACAGCCGTACTATCATAATTTATATAAAAAGTAAGAGAAATGAATTAAAGGCTTTTCCTTCTATTTTAATGATTATTTATTTTTATAGCAATGTTACTTATAGCAATTGTTAGTTATTTGAAAAAAGAAATATTACATATTATTATTTAAATATAATGATATAAACATTATTTATTTGGTTTCATAAAAGTAAAGTGCTACTAAAACCACAGCCCTTAGTACTAATGATATCATAAATTAAATATTTAATTATTTACTAGACAACCATTTAACGCCTGTCATCAATGTAAGTCTAAGCTCTTAGATTAATCGAAAAAAAACTATTTAGAGTTCTGAATTAACTCTACATATTTGCTTACAATTCATTTAGCACATATTGTTTGCATTCTACATGAATTATAAATAAACTTATCACAAAATTTAAACTTTTTTATTTTATTAAAACCAAAACCCTAGACCAAAGCGTGCTAAATCCGAAAAATCAACGAGCTTATCTCATTAAAAAGTTATTTTCTGCAAACACACAAGCACGAACAGATACAAGCAGATAGCAAACAAAAGATATATCACTATATGTGCTTGTTTCGTAAAATATTCCTGTACAAACGCACAAATGCACAAACTGCAACATCGCCTGTTCGTACTTACTAAAGTTCATTTAATTTTGCATTTAGCAAACTCTAACAACAGCAAATGACAAATATTTCAAAGCATTAATGACGACAACGCAAATGCGCCTCAAACTATGCAGCGAAATGCACACTGTGCCTTGGCGTACTTCCAATAGTTTAGCAAGCATTCGAGCAATGCTGTCATACTTTGAAATAAGTACAAGTCGATTTCGAAGTAGATGCAGATAAATAAATAACTCGGCATACTTTGTCGAAGTATTTTCAACCGCCAAAAAGACAAAGTACATTTCCGTCTTCTGTTTCCGTAACCGATTTTATTTTCGAAGGGAGCTAACGCCATTGCGAGTCAAGAATAAACGCAATAGTTTTCTAAAAGCAAAAGTTTTCAACAAGGATTTCTCAATGAGTTTCAGAATTCATTAGCGGTTTTACATAAGGAAGATATCTAAAATTTAGCACCATTGTTGTATGTGTAAAGGCTGTAAGTAGACTTTGAAGTCCCATAGGCAATGGCATGTGAATATACTTGTTACTAATAGACGAAGTATTTGCGTAATTATTTAAGCACATAAGAAGTGATTTTAAGGGGTTTCAATAGAATAGAGCTAATTTTAAGATAAATAATTAAATTATGGCAAGCAGAACTATTTATGAAGTGACCTTATTGAAATAATATAAAATTAAATTGTATTTGGATAATGTAGTTCTATAAATGAAGAAGAATTATTGGATCTTTCGTTTAACAAAATATTTTATGAAATTTCTTATTTTAAAAGTAAAAATAATTACTAAATCATTATATGCATTGGTTGGTTGCAGTGGCAGGCCATTCAAAAACTTCCATATAACTCAATTGGCGTTTTGCTACCATATTCTTCGCAAGAACCCTATTTTAGAAGAGTAGAGACTAAATCCATCCCGCCCAATTTAGATAATTTAATAAGTCTTCCGTCTTATCAGATCGATGAACAGTCTGATAAACTATCAAGTAAGTATC
>NC_051847.1:202672584-202687594 GCF_002237135.1 Teleopsis dalmanni | reverse complement strand
ACCTAAATATATTCGAACTGTGCTAGTTAAGATATATTTATATATCACAAGCGCTTTAAGTTGAAAAAGATGTAACTATTTTAGTACTTTATAAACACAATCAAATATATTAATTTACTTGAGTTAACTTCATTTAATCATTAGCTCTCACTGTAGTAAATGTACTAAAGTTTTCATTAATTTATGAAAACCAAAAATAATACTCAGATAATACCATATCATTTTACTATTACATTAAAGAGTTATAAATTGAATGCAGCGTATAAATAATAGTTTAAAATTAAAAAATATATTATATACTTAACATTATTAGTAATAAATAAACTAAATTGCCTAGACAGACTAACTATTAAATTCGTTTGCTAATCTTAACACAAATTTTATTTAATTCCACCTGATTTATTATTTTGATTTAGAAGACTTAACCATCTATAAGGTAAGAAGATTATGGATGCACAAATGCAACATATAAATGATATTATATTTTTATTTTTGCAACTTACAATGCAATCAAAGGCTTAACTGTGCATTAAACTCAAATCCGTTTTAGTATACTAATATCCAAACGCTCTTATACGAATAATTTGTCCACTTTCGGATTATGTTGTTCAAGTATATACCTGCTTTGATGTGCATGCATATATGCAACTTCGTAAGTAAACCCTTATAAGGCATTTAAAATTCACAAAAAAAAAAAAAAAAAATTAAATCAAATAATTCCATTTTTAAGATTTCAACATATATGCTAGTACTTTTCTGCTTACATCCATTGAGGATACATCTGCATTGTACATAGACGTCCTTCATCAAGTGCTTACAAAGTACCAACTAGAAATCCGTACAAATTTGTCCAAAGGATATTGCACTTGAGTTCATGAGTACATTGAGCAGATGGTATTAACTGGAATAGTTTGTTGGTCAGAAGTGCTTTTTATTGCATTGTTGGCCATTTTTTGAATGCTTAAGCATTTGATTTAGTCTTGCTTTGATCAATATTAGCGTACAGGTTTGGCTATCTACTCGAAATTCATCTAAGAATTGCATCAAAAGATTTTTGCTGCTCTTCGTTTCAATATCCTTCAACGTGTACATGGCAAATTTTGACATAAAATACCACAGACTTTATGCGCTTTACGGATAAAAAACAGAAAATACTTGAAAATTTTTGTGGTGATCCACATTGGCTTTCTTTACTTTTGTAACAAAAATTTCCTGTGCAGTGAGCAGGTTTCAATCTTAAATCTAAATTGATTTTAAAACCTTAAATGCATCTACATACATGATTGAATTGTCTTGTATACTCGTTTAGTTGGTATATGCAAAGTATAATTCAAACAGTAGGAGTATAAATTTCAATTTCAATTAAGAAATAAAAAAACTATTTTCACTTTATATATCTTCTTTTGAACATGTAGCGCAATAGCTTTGTGGCATTAAGTGAAGCTACCACAAAAAGGAACACTCATACGCAATGTTGTGCTTTTTATATTAGCGGCCGAATATTAACGTTTATATTGTTGTTGTAGTGGTAATACTTTTATAATTGACAGTATAATAAATAAAATATAGTTTAAAGGTAATGTACATAATTAAAATAAATAAAATTGCGCATTCCTCATAATCCTCACTGCAGAAGTTGTGGATAGCCGCAGGAAAAAGAAACCATAAAACATTTTCTTTGTGAATACCCGGTTTTGTCGTCCAGAAGACTTAGGTTCTTAGGAGGATACTTATTTGATAGTTCATCAGACTGTTCAGCGGTCTGATAAGACGGAAGACCTATTATCTAAATTCGGGGGGATGGATTTAGTCTTTGCACTTCTATACTAGGGTTCTTGCGAGGAATATGGTAGCAAAACGCCAATTGAGTTATATGGAAGTTTTTGAATGGCCTGCCACTGCAACCAACCAATGCATATAATGATTTAGTAATTATTTTTACTTTTAAAATAACAAATTTTACAAAATAGTTTGTTATACGAAAGATCCAATAATTCTTCATTTATAGAACTACATTATCCAAATACAATTTAATTTCATCTTACATCAATAAGGTCACTTCATAAATAGTCCTGCTTGCCATAATTTAATTATTTATCTTAAAATTAGCTCTTTTCTATTGAAACCCCTTAAAATCACTTCTTATGTGCTTAAATAATTACGCAAATACTTCGCCTATTAGTAACAAGTATATTCACATGCCATTGCCTATGGGACTTCAAAGTCTACTTACAGCCTTTACACATACAACAATGGTGCTAAATTTTAGATATCTTCCTTATGCAAAACCGCTAATGAATTCTGAAACTCATTGAGAAATCCTTGTTGAAAACTTTTGCTTTTAGAAAACTATTGCGTTTATTCTTGACTCGCAATGGCGTTAGCTCCCTTCGAAAACAAAATCGGTTACGGAAACAGAAGACGGAAATGTACTTTGTCTTTTTGGCGGTTGAAAATACTTCGACAAAGTATGCCGAGTTATTTATTTATCTGCATCTACTTCGAAATCGACTTGTACTTATTTCAAAGTATGACAGCATTGCTCGAATGCTTGCTAAACTATTGGAAGTACGCCAAGGCACAGTGTGCATTTCGCTGCATAGTTTGAGGCGCATTTGCGTTGTCGTCATTAATGCTTTGAAATATTTGTCATTTGCTGTTGTTAGAGTTTGCTAAATGCAAAATTAAATGAACTTTAGTAAGTACGAACAGGCGATGTTGCAGTTTGTGCATTTGTGCGTTTGTACAGGAATATTTTACGAAACAAGCATATATAGTGATATATCTTTTGTTTGCTATCTGCTTGTATCTGTTCGTGCTTGTGTGTTTGCAGAAAATAACTTTTTAATGAGATAAGCTCGTTGATTTTTCGGATTTAGCACGCTTTGGTCTAGGGTTTTGGTTTTAATATAATAAAAAAGTTTAAATTTTGTGATAAGTTTATTTATAATTCATGTAGAATGCAAACAATATGTGCTAAATGAATTGTAAGCAAATAAGTAGAGTTAATTCAGAACTCTAAGTAGTTTTTTTCGATTAATGTAAGAGCTTAGACTTACATTGATAACAGGCTTTAAATGGTTGTCTAGTAAATAATTAAATATTTAATTTATGATATCATTGGTACTAAGGGTTGTGGTTTTAGTAGCACTTTACTTTTATGGAGCCAAATAAATAATGTTTATATTATTACAATTAAATAATAATAATATGTAATATTTCTTTTTTCAAATAACTAACAATTGCTATAAGTAACAATGCTATAAAATGAATAATCATTAAAATAGAAGAAAAAGGCTTTTATTCATTTCTCTCACTTTTTACATAAATTATGATAGTACGACTGTAAATTTAAAACACAACTAAAACTATATTCTAACTATTGATGATTATAGAATTAAAAAATTATATATGGACACGATTCAGATCATTTGAGAAATGAATTGAGATTGGTTTAAGCAATACACCATAAAAGCTGACTGGTTTTGTATTTAGTATTTACCTACGCTTTCAGTTATAGGTTAAATAGAATTGGTCATAAAAATATTTTCTCAAAGTCTCAAAGGTTTGGTATAATGTCAAATGGTCTACATCATCAATTCATATTGATTGAAATATGCACGAATTATCAATCCTATCTTAATGATGTGCTTCTGTATGATGATGAATGTATGATGAATAAATATTAGTTAGTAGGAATAAGATAAGCTTAGATAGATATTATGATAAACTGATTAAATAGAGAGAGTGTGGTTACATTAGATTGAATTGCCAATAGCAGAGTACTAAATATAAACTACTGTGGTAGGGTAAATATTAGTTATTAGAAATAAGACTGACTAACTAAAGACTGACTAACTGAGCGATTGTGGTTGGATTCGTTTCAAGTGCCTATAGCAGAGCATTAATATGCAATATTATTTAGAGATACGGTTTAGAGCGCTTTAGAGAAAGGTTCGTCGGATAAGTCCAGTTGATTGAAAGTAATAAGGTGTTCAAATAACCCCTGCCTCTTTTCAATCAAAAATTTCCATTTGTCTCTCGAATCTAAATATAATGTTATTCTTTTAATAACATTATATGCTACATATATTCACATTCTGAATAAAGTTAGACATCTGCATCAAGTGGGCTTTTTGGGATACAAGGCCGCCACTCCAACCTACCTACCTTTTTTGGATGTGGGTATGATGTATTGATGGCATTTGTCAATTGCAAAGCATATATAGCAGCGCGACATTTATTGGCGAGAAGGAGGGAGATCACAAAATTAGAGAGATTTTTATTGATTGCCTCAAAAAATTTAAATATTTGTGATCTTTGGTATTTGTGTTTAAGAACATCTCAGATTATTAACTGTTTATAATCGCAATAATGCCATACTGTAAATTAGTTGTTTCCTGTTGTTTATTTTTGCAAATTCGAGGAGTACTCTGGTATGTTCTAACTATATATTGTCATAAACTAAGAATAATATGAATTTTTTTTCTTTTCATACGACAGTTAGCATATATTTTCTATGTGAGTGTCTTTTTAAACGATGTGCTGTAAACAGTAGAAATTTTATTGGGTATCCAACTACCAATGGGAATATTCGTATGTGAGTGACTTGGTGCGTACCAAGTGATGGTCTTCCGAAAGCTGGTCATACTAGTTTGAAATTATGTGTGAGTAAACTATTGTTATATTCAAAGCTTTTAATATTTATTTTTCGAAGACGGGCAGTGAGCCAATGGTTAGTATATCTTCATATTATGTAGATGTGGAGAGAAGACAGTCTCTTCTGTTAACTTTTTTATCTTAGAAACATCTTTGAAGATGTTGGAGATATTTGTTTTGACATAATATTAGTCATAATTTTCAATTATAATTCGGAACAGTTATCCGAATATTGTTATTAGATGAGCATAATCTAATTCTAGTGGTTGGTTCAACAAAATTTTATTATATTTGTAGCTTATAACTGCTGATTAGTGTGATCTACTCTCAAATTTTTTGAAAAATTTGGGTTTTATTTTAAAATCGTTTAAAGTGCTTAAAGTCTTTTAAATAGAATACATTTATTTTTTCCCATAAATTTATATATATATCTATAAGCAATATGAATAAAATACTATTTCATGTTGACATTTTTATTTCATTGTAACACATTTTCAGTTGGAAAAATATTATAGTTTCATATTAATTTCTCTGCTATTTGGCCTTTTCATAACTTTGATCTACATTTATATTTTCAGTATTTAATTTATAAACTTTTCAGTGTTACAAATGTTGTCCTTCTTCCTATTTTTACACATGAATTCTTTGCACATTTGGTGTGCTCTTCCTTTTCTCCTTCATCTTTCGTTCTTTGTTATGGAAAATGTAACATTTTGTCAAAAATTCTTGAAATATTCTGCATTCTGTATTCTGCATTTCGATGTCCTTATCGTCATCGTCTGTTACGGCATTGCTTCTGAAGTTTATATTTGCTGAAATTCCGGAGAGAAATTATGACTGCAACTGCAGAAATCTATGCAAAAGTTCACTAGTGAACATATGCGTTCGCGTAATTATTCGTAATTCTGAAATTTTACTCAAGTATAAGTAATGAAAATATTTTAATTTATGTCAAATGCTGTTCCGGTTCTCCTTTGTATTTCTTATGCTAATATGGCCAATTGTACTTATGAGCAACTGGCAACTTCCAACTTCCAACTAACAACTGGCAACTTTATAATTTTTGGCAAGTATTTACGCTTGCTTTCTTTTAATTCATTTTTACTTTCTATTGAAAAAATATTTTTCAGTTCATTTTAAAAATGTTAATTTTCAATATAACTTAAATTTTATAGTAAATTAATTTTCTTTTTCAAATGAATAATGTTATTTTAAGAGCTCTAAGTAATTTAGTTACTTTTTTTATCGTAGTATATTTATAAACTGAGTTTCCTTTAAGTTGTCAATATTTTTTGAACTTATGAATCTGTTGGATTCATTCACTCAAAAATCTTAATTGTTTATAGAAAAGCATAGCTATAGACAGCATTATTCGTTAAATAATTTGTTTTCAAAATATCTTCCAATAATATATATTCACATGATCAATATTGTTGGCTCAGTGAGATAGATTGTCAATTTAATGGTCAACGTAATCGACTACGTGAATAAAAATGATTAAAAAGTGGGGCAGTATAAACATTATTTATTCTTACTACCATCAAGAGTGTAAACTATCGGTTAGTACCGAGAAAGACTCCAATTTCTCAATGCAACATCGTTTATAAGAACTTAGTAGCTGTCTATAATATAATACATATATTGATTTTATTATAGTAGATATTGCTCGAATGCATTTTTCGTCTAAAATCAATGGATATAATTGATGGATAGTACTTAACAACTACAAGTTGTTGATGCTTTTTAATTTTTAAAAATTATTGTTTTTTTTTAATTTTCAAAAATTTTGAAGGACCTTAGCAGCTTATTCACTTCAATGATGGAGCTAAGCTATTGATCTTCCTCTACGTTTAAAACTTCTTCAAAGATAATAATAAACTTTGCGGCGAGTATTTCATTAAATGTATATTAAAATGTTTTATTTCCAAGCTATTAAATCCTTTTAAAAATATTTTAAGTTTTTCTTTAACAAAATATTTTATTTAAAAGTCATTTATAGCAAAATTGATTGCCATAGACTTATCGTAATAATCATGTGCCCTTGAAGTCCCTTATAGATACTTAAGTGCCGTATATGTTTGCTAAGCCGTCGTAAGGCTAAATTGTATCAATCCTATGTAAACTACTCGAAATAATTTCAGTTGGAATTCATGCACAGATGTGTGGGTATTTTGCTATATAGTTTACATACCAAAGGATTGCAACCATAAAAAGGTTTTATTTACCAGTTTTTTGTACATTGTTTGAAACGTTGCCTTATTTATGTACTTCACTAGTTTTTTGTATTTTTAAAATTTTTTTCTTTGTTCATGCAAAATTACTTTTGCAATTCTATAATGGGCCAAAGGAGAAATCAAGTTTATAACAGAACAACAGAACTGTGTACTTTGTAACAATGGCTTCAAAAGAATAATAAAAAAAATTGTACTTATTTGTAAAATTGGTAACGGATGTTAACCTATTAAACGAAGCGGATGTCAAAACTAACCTACAATTTGGAACGTCACTTGCATACTCGTACACCTCAGCTTCTCTCATTTAGCCTGCGCCTCAGAGTCGGGTACTTTGTGCACACAATCCCTTCTCCCAGCCCAGTGTATACTCGTACACCTTTTGTTATAGTTTTCATTTGCTTGCTACAAATTTTTGGTAGAGTTCTGTTAGGTTTTTGTTATCCTTTAGGGGTTTCCTTTTCTAAGTTTTGTATGAAGTCGTTGAAAAGTTTTTAGTTCTTCGTTTTATGACTTTTTATTTATGCTTTGGCATGTTTTTGGCATTTTTTGGGCTTTTAATTTTTAACATTTTATTCAAAACTCTGACTGCTACTAAATTGTTTGACAATTATGCTAAATTTCTTCAGGATATGACTGAGTGTTTGATATGCTATTAGTGTGGGTTTGTTAGTTATAATGTATAAAAAATAGATTGTTGCTTTGTGGTCTTTGAATTCATTTTAATGTGGGTGTTATCAAAAGCATTTAATATAGTTCCAATGATTTAACAAATAGTCATAATTAATATAAATAATTAAGAAATAAATTAATAAATTAAATTTTAATGAAATAAACCAAGAAATTCAGCTTTCTTGTTTAGTGCTAGAATGTTGAAAAACATACAGATACATTAACTTCAAATGGCCAAGTCTTGGATGGAAATAAATAATTAAAAAAATAGAAATATATAGAAATATATATAGAAATATAGTAAATCTTTATACTAAAAATATTACTTAATTCAGAGTTTACAGACAGAAAGTTATAAGCATGGCAGAATGTACATATGGACATAGCTAGATTGTATATAAAAGTCTGTATAGGGTGTTACTGGCTTTACTGAATACGTACATACATATCGAAAGCAACTTTCAGGCTATATGGAAATGGCTGAATTCTGTATAAAGTCTCAAACTATCTGTATAGGATGACAACGGGGTACCTGAATTCACACATATGTATAGAAAGCAACTTCCAAGCATTACGGGTATGGCTGGATTGTAAATACAACTACAAACTGTCTGTATAGGATGATAACGGATTAACTGAATCCATATATATGTATCGAAAGCAATTTTTTTTTTCGTCTGGAATGAAGGTACTTTCAAAAAAGAAACAACTTTGATCATAAAATCAAAGTTAGTTAAAGAATGCAGAAAGGAAATTGGAGAGTTAAGTCGACTAAGTGCTATCAATCTGATCTGTGTTTTCAGATGTAGGCATATATAGGCTTTGGTGCTTACCTGAATGTATCTATAGAGATACCGGTTTATTTTCCTCTAAAGATTGTTAGGCAAAGTGCTCACCTCTATTTTCATCAGCTTGTTTATTATAGATAGAAAACATATAGCTCATGTGCAACTTTCTGTTCAAGCTGGTCTTCATCTAAGGCGACTAAGAAGTCGCCTTAAGAAGTTCTTAAAACTGAGACGTGATTATTGATAGTCTTTCTGCAGTTCAGGCTAGGTACTTTGTAAACCTCAGATAAAAGCCGCGCATTCCTTTTAAAAATAACTGTAGAAAAAATGTATAGAAAAAGAAACAATTACAGCGTTTCTTTTATGATGGCCTAGCTTTGGCTTTCAAAAGAAAAAGGTTTTCAGGAAGTACTTTCTAAATAGTTGTATAGATTGTTCAATGGGAAGAATAAATGATCAATCATATTATTTGATTTCAAAGGAATTGATTTCGTTTTTTTTTTTGTTCCTTTTAGGTTTTTTATGAAAAATGTAATAGTAACAGGGAAAATATTGTTTATTATAAGCAAAGGAATGATATCTGTGGATCTGCCGCTGCGTAAACAATCGCTCGTACATGTTAGAATTATGTTAGAACTGTCGCAATACAATAACCTTTTGTTGTTTTTAACTAAGCTTTAGTCATTATGTGCATTTTGATTAGTAAACTAAATCTAAACAAAAATTGTTAATAGGTTTAGTTATTTTGTTCTTCTTTATAGGTAACATATTTTTCTGTGTCATAGTTTTAATTTGAATTATTGTATTTTTGTACAATAAAAAAAAATGTATATGAAAATATACTGTACAATGTCGCTTAATGCACCCATACACTATTCGGATTAACTCTGCAGACTGTCACTTACGCATGTCCATCTGTCACTTAGTGTCAGCTCGGGAACGTGTACTCAATTACGTTGCTGCAACATTATTGCAGCGCACAAATGAATTACAAATAAATGGATTAACAGGAATGAAGGACTTCTAGGTGGCTTTGCTGCAAGGACTGAATGTGATTTTTGTATCCTTTGAATGAATTAAAAGTAAAATTAAACAAAAATAGTTAATCTGGAATTAAGAGCAATACTGACAAGGAACATTTTTTTTTAATTTAAAGATTTTTCAACTTTAGTAGTTTCTGCAGCAAGACTTCACATTGTAGCAACAGTTAAAATGTTGCAGCGGCATCAAAAAACGTCAAAAGAAATGAAGGCCATATAAAATCGGGACAACACATTAAAATGTCAATCAATTTCAGCAACATTTTCGTTGATTACACAACAAAAGAGTTGAGCATATCAACTACAAGGACATTTATTTATTTAAATGTTTTTTTTAATACATTTAAATAATTTTAATACCTAACACTGCGGTAATCAAACTAAATTCTAAAGTCCTTTGTAGATGTTGCCGAAAGTAGTCTGCAAACAAATCGTTGTTAGTGCAACATTTCAAATAACTGCTAAGCGAAAGAGTTGGTTTTAATTTACAACTAAAGAAAGTATTTCTCTTCAGCAAAACAGTATTTGCAGCATATCTCAGAGGTCATCATAATAGGGCGTTTAAATTACGATTTCAGAAAGGTGGATATGCAAGGGCAAATAATTGTTGGAACTGCTTAGAAACACATGAGAGCTTTAGTCATATTCTTTGTGACTATCTAGCTTTAATCAGAATGGTTAAATTAAAATTCCAACGAAATGGATGTACGGAGATAGAATGTTGGAACTGCTTGGAAAAAGATGAGATCCCCCTGATTATACAGATTTGATCAGCGTTAAGAGGAGATTATTATGCCGAGAGATTCTATACGCAATTTATATTTGTAAGTCTTTACATGTTGTCTTTGATTCAAAGATTGTCTTGGTTTTTTTTGTTAAGATCAGTTAGAAACACTAAAGGACTACCACGTTTGCAGTGCTTCACTCAGTACCATTCCAGTACCTTCTTCATTCCTAGTCTTTTTTGTTGTACTACATACTGCTTAGGCTCCAAATATAACTAGCAGTTACTTGTATTTTGTATTATTGTTTTTTTCCAAATTTTGTGATAATGTGTAATAATGTATAATGAATTTTACCGTGAAATTGTTAAGGAATATCATATAATATCTCACCAAGTATATGAGTACATAAAAATTAAGCAATTACATAGCACATAATCACTTGGTGACTTATTTAAATAATTTTGTTTGCTAAAATTCGTGGTTTAATTATTTTATAGTTTTTGCTTTTACAATGCTAGCTTCTATGTAATGAAGCGAAAATCCGAAACTTTGTAAGTGCATTTGACTAACAAACTTCGCTTGAAGTAATATTCTAAGTTCTATGGCTTCCTTCACATAATGTACTGAAATTTTTATTACAAGCGCTCGCTTCCGGTTACTTGTCCCTTGCGGTTACTTAGTCTTACTGCAATTCGGTTCGACTGTAGTCATTTGTGTATTAAAGGCTAAATGCTCGCTTAAGATAACTGACTGTTAAGCCCCCTCTCTGCAACAAAAAACAAAAAAACAAAAAAATAAAATTATAAGTCGTACATAAAGGAATAAAAAAAATTAAATAAAATTTTCAACATTTACAAGATTTATAAATGTAATTGAAAAGCATCTGAAGTATCTGGAGTAGTGACATCGTTCGCTGGCATACTGACGACGCGGATTAAACGTTACAAGTTGAAAATAGTTTCGGTCATTTTCGTTGAAGTTGTGAAATTGTGAAATTGTGAAATTTGGCAAAGTCAAACAGAACGCGGCCTCCCATTATCCCGCTGTAATTCGCTGCACAACAACAGCAGCAGCAGCAGCAGGAAGAACAAGTGAAGTTTGCCTTGACTCTGTAATTGACTTTATGTTGCGCAACTGTTTTTCTCAAAATACCCTTGGGATTTTATGTATCTACAGTTTTTTCTGTTCTATTCAGTTTTTCTTTTCATTTCAGCTACAACATTTACGCGATGTTCTGGTGGAAGTCAGCTCCTCCATTTCTGGTCTTTGCACTGTTGCAGTTATGATAACTTTATAGCATTTAGCGTTGTAAGTGCTAGCATTTCTCGTATTGGATTTTTTTCGTTTTTTATGTTTTTGTTGGTTTTGTTTTTGTTTTATGTTAAGGCAGCAAGTATCTTTATCTTCTCTCCTACTCCATTCACAGTTCGCAGTTCGCAGTTCACAGTATGAGTTGTATATCCAGCGAACCACAAAAAATGCTAATAAAATAAAAAATATACACAGTGAATGAAGTACAAAAATTATATTAGGGAGAAGCGTTACAATCCTTAAGTAACTTATGCCATAATTTTGTTTTGGTTAAGACGAAGCCTGGCAAATATTATTTTTTATATTTATGCTACTTTTTGCGCCTTCTTAATATTTATTATAAATGTTACTCATGAGCGTATTTAGTTAATTTTATTTCACACAGGAGAAGCCAGTGTTGTAAGTATGAAGAAACGTAACTGCGATCTGGCTATATCTCGTAGGAGTAGAAAATTAACTCAAGTCTGTTAAGTTGGCAGCACTGCACCAGTTCAAATGGCGGTAAATGTATCTGCACCAGTAACGGAAATGTAGTAGTAACAACAAAAACAAAAAAAAACAATATAATGATGAAGGAAAAAATTAAATAAAATAAAAATGGCTCTTATCTCTGCTTAGTACTTCTCGTAGATGAGAAAAGTTTCTTTGACTTTCCTGATAACTTAAATTATTTTTAGAGTAGCTGTAATGTGATAGAAGGGAGATCGCAAATAATATAAAAAATAATAAAAACAAATATTTTAATATATATATTATTTTAGTTTATGAATCCTTATAGCTACTAGGAAAATTTTATGAAGTAAAACTAAAGGAGAAGGCGCAGAGCTATTATTCTACAAATTTCAAATATTACAAAGTAAAGAATAAAAACCGTTGAATAATAATAAGGATTAATTAGTTAATAAAATTTATGTTTTCTTTTTCTATATTGATATTATGTATGGTATATCAATAAAATTTTTATTTTAGATCCATCGTTTCATCATTATAAACCAAGCAAATATACTTAAAAACAAAAAAATTATGATGAGAGGATTCTTAAGTCACAAACTAATGTTTTAATATATTTTTATACAATTATTAAAATGTCTCTTTTAATATATTATATATTAATAAGGAATATATTTTCTTATTCTGCACTGATTATTCTTAGAAGCTAATAAACATTGCGTCCGTTTATAGTATACTTTACGAAGTAATCTAGTGTGATAATCATAAGTTTTTACATGCATGCTTAGGATTTTTGTAATTTTCTGTTAAAATCAAATTCCTAATTATGATGAAGTTTTTGGTTGAGATCAAAATATTCACAAAAAGATCAGGGAGTTCTGAAGAATAATGCTCAAATTTTGTATGAAAGGACAGAACCGTGTTGCGACCTTAGCGACAAAAAGAACTTTATTTTAATATTTTTATTCAAAACGAAAGTTCTTTTTAAAAGACAACAAATATGCCCTGACATTATATCCTAATAAGTCAGACTAATTAACTCGAACTCGAACTACATTTCTATTCAAGAACTCAATGTCTCATACTGACAAATAATGTTTTAAAATTACTCCTTTAAAAATGCTAGCTGATTTCCCACATCGAACACATATATTTTCAATAAACTGCAAATACCAACTAATAAATACATTCATGACCCGAAGTAGTCTTAAATAACGTAACTGTTGGAATTATTGGAACTGTTAGTGTAACCTTAAATATTATCCGCTTCCTGTCGTTATTAACTTCTGTATTATTTTTTCATTTAACTTAACTTTAAGATTTCTCCGTTGGTGCCTTTTGTGTTTATAAAACAACGCTACACAATGGCTCCACAAATGCCACAGGAAGACGTTAACGTACAACATTGCACGGAATATTGCACAAATTTATTATAACCTTTGGGAATCCTTTTAAGTATTTCCACGATTCGAAATAATTTTCCATTTATCACTGCGATAATGCAAACACTTTCTCAGATGAATTTCTGCACCAAGTAGCAAACTCAAGAAAATTGCAAAATAACATCAGCACACAATTCGAAAGTGGGAGACGGAAGCAATTGTGTATTTTGCGGTACTTGTGAAGATATTTAGATTTTAATTTACAGTGAGAAATATCTGAAAATGGCATCTCAAAAATTTTATCACCACTGAGGGTTCAATAAACTATTTTCGCTTAGTCATTTTAGATGTGTCTGAATACTAAGTAGCTTAAGCGTAAATATCTTTAATGGTGTTAAATAATAATTACGAAACTTAATTAGTAATAAAATGCTTTTAATATATAAAGGAATAAATAATTTAAAGTTAAATAGTGTATTTATTAGACATTTAGTTTTGTCAAAAGACTATGTCAAATCAATGAGAAAATGATTGTTTTTAGTCCTTGTGTTGCATTAAATTTTTTTTTGCATTTTTGATTAAACAATAAATTAATTATATACATTATATAAATTAAATAATTATATATTTTGTTTTTTTCTTTTCTTTGTATGAATTATAATTTCCTAAAAATTATTTAAAGGCATTGAAAAGTATCATTAATGCTTGTAAAAACATCACGTATACGCAGTGTGTGCCTTTAATACTGTTATAAGGCAGTCTGAGATTGACTTGCGGTAGTTCTTTTATTGTCTATTTTGCGCTAATAATTGTTTTTTTTTTTAAATATTTAAGTATAGTTATACATTATAAGGATTTAATTCTATTTAATAATAACTTACGGCTTCATATTTTTTTCTACTTTTGGCAGTGGTAGATCAAATTAAAGGTAACGCCATCTAAATTAAAGACTTTTTAATTACGTTCAAATACTGACTAATCATACTAACAAACATATTATATTAGGACAAAATACGAATAATTGAATGATTTCGATAACTTTATTTAATAATATGTCATTAAAAAAAAATGTGCATTTTCTGTTGAACAGACATGTTTATAAGAACTCAATGTTTATCGATCTCTTATAGACACAAATGTCATCTATCACTTTTTAGCAATTTTTATTTAATAAACAAGTCATATATCTCATATTTATTAATTAATTTGCTATCAACTGAAATATTTATTTAATACAAAGTGGCTAATAGAATGATAATTATATAGATAATGATGTCTTAAAAATGAAATGATCTTTTATACATACTTCCACTAAATCCACAAAAAATCTGTTATATCTCAAACCTTTCATTTTTATACTACAAATACCACTGTATACCCGTGTTTTTTTTTATTATCGTTAAGTTTTCTTTTTTCAAAATGCATGAAATGATAAATATGAGTAGCAGGTGATTTAAAATAATTTTGGTCATGAAAACGACCAAAATATAATCCTTGTCGTGGTAATTTTGCGTTTTTTTTTGGGTTGAGTTCATGAAATTTTACTTTAAACATTAAAACTCTTCATAAGACATATTGAGGCTTAAAATCAATACTTAAAGTTTTATTTAATTGTCAGTGTTCAAATTTTTATAGCATTAAAGAAAATCATAAAAATTATATAGAATATCATCATCATCATCAACCCAACTTCAACCTTCAGGTCATCTTTTGTAGAATTAATTACTGATTATATACATAAGCGTGCTTCTA
>NC_051847.1:202665976-202672484 GCF_002237135.1 Teleopsis dalmanni | reverse complement strand
TTAATAAAAATCCTTACAGATTGCATTTATATATTCATTTTGCATTTGCCTCGTACCGCTTTAATTTAGCATAACAGTTATCATTGAATTATTTGCAAAGTAACCACAGTAAAAGGTAAAACAAATACACTCAACTCAATAGTGGCAAATTTAAGTTTTACGCTAAACTGACTACGAAGAGCTTTCAAATCCTATTATTTAAGGAAAATAAAATGTAAGTACCCCCACAACTGTGGCACTTAGGAAACAGCTTTAGTTGGAAACTTGTGCTGAGCTGAAATCACCCAGCGTCTGACGCCCGGAATAGCACAAGCCGTTCAACGTAAATAGTGGCGCAGACGGAGGAAGAAAATATTTAGACAGCCTGGAATATAGACAGTCGGCGGGGCAGACACTTTACACTTAAACTTTACAATGACATAAAATAAGTCTTACTACAATTTGCCAATTTCGCCATAAAAAGGGTACAGACACAGAAGACAGTCGGAATATCCTCAGAAAAATGCGAATTGGCGGTTTTGATAGCAACTTCAAGTAATATATATTGAACATTTGCGTAGGATATTGTCTGGCTGGTTTTATTAGCGAACGTATACAAATTTCAAACTTGTCAGATATTTTCAATAACAAATTTTGACGTTGAACTTTTATTGCTACAGGACATTTGCTGCGAAATTGTTTGTTGATGCTTCTCAGTATTTTTGAGTCTAGCTTGAAGGCGAAAACGGTTTTTGTACTTTAAATGCAAATTATGTGATAAAGTCAATAAAATATTGATATAAACGTTCTAAACAATATTGACATCAGTAAAGTTTTTTATATATTTGAGATGTATTTGGTAACAAGTTGATAATAGTTCGTCAGTACAAATGAATATGTGCTTGCATCACTTAAACTTAATTTCGATAAGGGAAATTTAATTTATGAAGTAACTAACGAATTAAAATTTAAAAAAAATAAAAAAATTAATATACTGGGTGATATAAGAGACTTTCATTATTTTTTGCTGCATTTCAAAATAAAAATTATTTTATTGAAAGTCAATTTTAATCAAGTGTATATTGAACACTAAAATAATGACCGTTTGCCACATTGGGGATAACTTTATAGACGTATAACTTCTGCGTTTTACCGGCACAAGTGAAAACTTGCTCAAGTGATTTTTACCGGCTCTTCACTTGATGAATTTAGCACAATCAAGAGAGATTTGTAGATCAGGCTATACGGTGGTTGCATTAAAATTTCCCAACCAAGTTCTGTTAATTTCTTCTAGTTCATCGAAGAGGTTTGTTATCTGGATTTGTCATGATAAAACATAAATTATTTTATGTTTAATTTTATTTTGTTTAAGCGGTTAAGTAGTCAGCAGGAGAGCTACAAATTGACTGTTGCTTTTCACTAGATTACAGCTTAATAAACAACTCCATTCGAGTCCTACCAAACACTCAGTATAACATAATTTACTGTCAATTTAGGCTTTGAGTTGTTTTTGGATAACAAACGGCTTTAATCAAGAGCATTTGACCATATGCACTCTCGCATTTAAACCACTTTTCGTATCGCATATTGAACATATCCCATTTTAAAAATTATTCGAATTTTAGCTCAATATTATTGGTGCTTATTTGTTTAATCACATTTCTTTGCGTTGATTCATGCGGTACCCAAATATCTAGCATTTTTACGTAGCCTATCCCTTTTTAACCATTGCAAACTTTTATGTGGTTGATGTTTGGTGCCTCCGCTATTTCTTGTCATGATATATTGGAAGCATATGTTGTATTAGCATTTTGTTAATTATATTACAAACTTTATTTAAAACATTTAAAATTGCACAATTATGTGAAATCTTCTGCAAATCAGCGGTCTTCCTAGCAAAATAAATAGCATGCTTTCGAAGTTTTAGAAAAGTTCACATATTGTCACCTTTATTGTTTATTGTATCCTTGAATAAAATTTTAAATGAAATAACCGACCGACATACAGTACACGACAATCGTATATCTGGAATACCTTGAATATACCACTAATATATGCATGATAAGTCATAAAATCAATAATAATTGCACTCCATTTCAAAAAAAAATTGCCTATATACTAATAAGATAATATTTCTGAGTGGTCACTAAACTAGGCACAGAAATCCGTTAAAAATAGAGGGCCATGATATTGAAATTAACTTAGTTTTTATTAAATATTTTTGGATATAATTCCTTGTAGTAATTCGTTAAGAATAGCTGGGCGAGGTATTGAAAATAACTTTTTATATTTTTATTAAATATTAGTGGATATAATTTTTGTAGTCTATATCTTTGAATCCACTAAAACTTGTTATAAAAAAACTGCGGCGTCTATAAATACACAATTATATATAAGCGCAAATGAAATACTATAATTACTTAGCTTCCTGCTAGGTATCAGGTTATCTAACACATAACGTATTCGACACTAACAAGAGACCTGACTGCCAAGCTTATAATGGACGATGCGTTACAGTAATTTATAAGATCACAGTCCTTTTTAAGGGTTATTCATTTGTAATAGTACTAAGACACGTCGTATATAAGCTGTTAAAAAATATTTCAATCAATTTCGAAGACTCTACTCAATCTGAAGATCTCATTCGACTCAATTATTAAGAATAGAAACTATTTATCATATTTGAAAAAGATAAATAAAGTTTAGAAGAAATAAAAGAAATAACTGTATTAAATAAACTAACTCTTGTTTAGTATCATCTTTTAAATGCGAAACTAAACGACATCAATACCTATAGATTTAATGAAGTGTGGAATGACACTAGTTACAGTTTTATCTGCTCATTCACTATGATTACTAGAAAACAAGTCCAGTACTTCTAGTGTGTTCGGATTTCTTTGATCAGAATAAGGTTGAGGATCTTAAACCAACAGATATTGTTTGGGTTGTCAATTACATGAAATGGGTTAGCTAAGGCGACTATTTCCAGTAATAGAATAGGTAATTTCATTTATGTTAAAATAAATTAAATGTAAAATGATGTAAAACGTGTTTTAGTTTTCAGTGTAAAAAGTATATATATTAAATACCTTAATATTTTTAAATTACCAAAGATAACCACTCACCATAAAGCTTCCAAAATCGTCCAGACAAGGAAGTGTCCGCAGCTAAAGAATTGTACTTCAATTTTGTACAAAAAGAAAAAAAATATTTTAAGCCCATTCACTTTTATAGTTTAATATATAGCCAAAAAATATCTAAAAACTTTATATCAAACTACAAATTCTATTTTATTTGAATTTCAAATCAAAAAAAAACTTCTTAACCGCAAACGCTAAGACTTTGAATCCTGTTTGAACACAATTGCAACATGTAAATCGGCCTCTGTTAAAAAAGGCATAAAAGACAGCTGAAAAAAAAAGACACAAAACCGTATAAAATTTTATGGATATTTCGGTATTATTCCCAAGTCTAAATGGGTGTAATATACATGAATGCAGCAGCCATGGAAATTATACAGACTTGTTAGGCGAACTAAGTGAGAAAAGTTGAAACCTCGTATTGGTTGAAAATTTAATTCTTAATAATTTTTCCTTCACTTTTTTCTTTTTCAACAAGTCTTTTGTAAGAATTATCATAAGGATATACCAAAAGGATTTTATGGGGTTACAAACTGTCTGAATTTGAATATTTTAATATATATGCGCATGTAGAAGGATTTGTCTGTGTAAATTTTTTATCGCTGCTGTTGTAAATTTTCATTGCGTATTAATGTGAGCATATTACGATATTAGTTCGAATTTTCAGGGGCATTTGGGCCAATAATATTACAAGTACTCTATAGAGAATCAGGTCAGCACATATAAGATATGTATTTTCTTGATATTGATAACGTTTACATTTATTGGCTTGTTTTAAGCCATGTTCTCAAGAGTAATCATGTCGATCCTTGAGTTTTCTAATTTTGTTGAAATGTTTGTACCTTAAAGTGAAATATTTTTTTTTGAAGATTTAGCACAGATAAATTATTGACATAATAACTGAATGGAGTTTAATTATATAAAATTATATTTAGAATTTAATAAATAGTGAATTTTTCGAATCGGTTAGGAAGCATAATTTTTAATAAATGCACATAACACATGAGTGCTTTAGTTAACCACTATTTTAGTTTTATTAAAATAACAATATATAAATATATTGAAGGAATCAGAAATATGTTCTGTAATATAACGGTGTTATTAAAATTATATCCAAAACAGTCGCATATAACAACACATGCCCTATGTCTTGATCCAGAGTTAGATGGCACAATGTATATTTAATCTTCAGCCTCAATTATGATCGCTCAACTTCATACCTAATTACCACTATCTAATCTTAGAGTAATCACTCTCCGCACGGGGGGCTACGCAGATCTTAGATCAATCACTGAATAATCAAGAAGCTTATAAGGAATACATAAATGAGATGGGTGGGACCCTGTAGTACCTCCAGCTATCAAAGAGTAAAAGTGGCCAGTTGCGTTGACTCGAAAAAAGGGATCAACATACATAATCGCCAAATTAATTTTTTGTTGAGATAAATAATCATACAAAATACTTTGTGAAACAGTGAAAGAACTGCTGTCAAAAAAGTTAAAAGTAACAAAGTAAAAATTGAGCATAATTATACGGCTATAGTAATATATCCGAAGTCCAAAATATAAATTGCTGCAACTGATTGTGGAAGGCAGAATCGAAGGCAAACGCGGCATGGGAAAAAATGTATTGGTTGAAGAACATTCGACACTGGAAAGAGCTAAGAACGATTACAGACTTGGTACATACTGCTAGAGACAGAGAGAACTGCAAAAACATTATTTCTAACATATTGTAATTAATATATAATTAAAGAAGAAGAATATAGGTATATAGAGCAATATACTTTTTTAAAAAAGCACAATCATTATATCCTTTTTGGTGGTTGAATTTTATTTAAAATGTTATAACTTTTAATCTATTAATTTGGACACTACAACCGGAACTACCGATCTGACTGGAAAGATTGTACAAGATGTGATAATGTTTATTCTCTTTTGTTGGCTTTTGAACCAATTGCTAGCCAAGATTTCAGTGGCATATATTATAACTTAGAGCACTCGGAAGTACATTACCATTGAATTGAAGTAGAATTCATGAAACTAACATCTCTTCCTAGTAGCAGTAAAGTTGCACCCAACTACTTAACATATTACGCAAGTTTCAGGCTTCGCTCTAGCAGTAAAGCAAAACCCGTGGTTTCAGCAATCCGTGCGCTTTCTGTAAAGTTAAAGCCAGACAATTAACACTATTTTGTCGATTATCAGGTTTTTATGGACCAGTAATTTAAGTTTTCTGAATGTAATAAATGTGCACAACTAAATAATACTATGTAATATTATCGTGTTCAATTTATTCCTGATAAATTAATAAATTTTACATTAGACTTTAGAGAGGTTTTCAAACAGTAGTGAATTGAACAACAAAATTTTATTATTTTTTATTTTTATGGCTATTCACCATCTTCACTGGATTTTGTAATTATTTCTTATATTAATTAGTTTGTAAATAGTCTTTTTAAGACTATAAGCACTAAGGGTATTTAAGACTATAAGCACTAAGGGTTGAATTCGTATCTTGCCTAATCTAAAGTTCAGAGTCAATGTTCATTAGCCAACTGACCCAAGGCCGTACTTGATTTGTATGTTCCAAACTTGCAGCTTTTTGTTAATTTTATTCTATATTGACTTTAGTTATACTAGTAAGTGATAAAAATAATACAAAGAACGTGTTGTGACATATTTTTAGTTCAAGTAAAATACAAGAGTCACCCATTTTGTGCTGTTACTCTTTACTTTTATTACAAGCACTTAATTGCGTTTTGAAATACGACTACAAACTGTCTGATATTTAGTGTTTAAATTAATTGATGTGATTAACATGTATCTCGAGCAACATAAACTACAGGAAAAAGTAGCCAATAAAACAGAGTAACGAAATGCACGGCAAGGATATAGCCATGGTTAACATTGTAGACATTGTTCAATCCACGCACGTCTTCTGGCAGTTTGTCACTTGACAGTTTCAGTTCAAAGATGTCATTCGATTACTTGAAGCTGTTCCACTACATTACGTCACGCCTCCTTAGTACACAATAATGACCAACCTGAAGCGGAAATTGTGTAAGTATGTGGAGCAAATATTTATTGTTGCCTTGTAAGCAATTTGAAGAAGCATCAGAGCAATGTGTATTTGTAAAATAGTATTACCAGGAACATATTGACTACAAATAGCAGTTTCGCTGGATATTTATGAGATTGCTGAAGTTAAGTTATTGGAGCATTACCAATTGCACTTGAAGACTATTAAATTTAAAAAAAGTAAAAGTTCTTACCTTTGCATAAGACGGTTTAATACTAAAATTTAATTAGCTTTTGAATTTTAAAACTTAATTATATTGAAAAGAAACTCAATGAATTAAAATTAAAAATTTATTTTGTCAACAAAAA
>NC_051847.1:202622471-202665876 GCF_002237135.1 Teleopsis dalmanni | reverse complement strand
AAAAATTGTACTTATTTGTAAAATTGGTAACGGATGTTAACCTATTAAACGAAGCGGATGTCAAAACTAACCTACAATTTGGAACGTCACTTGCATACTCGTACACCTCAGCTTCTCTCATTTAGCCTGCGCCTCAGAGTCGGGTACTTTGTGCACACAATCCCTTCTCCCAGCCCAGTGTATACTCGTACACCTTTTGTTATAGTTTTCATTTGCTTGCTACAAATTTTTGGTAGAGTTCTGTTAGGTTTTTGTTATCCTTTAGGGGTTTCCTTTTCTAAGTTTTGTATGAAGTCGTTGAAAAGTTTTTAGTTCTTCGTTTTATGACTTTTTATTTATGCTTTGGCATGTTTTTGGCATTTTTTGGGCTTTTAATTTTTAACATTTTATTCAAAACTCTGACTGCTACTAAATTGTTTGACAATTATGCTAAATTTCTTCAGGATATGACTGAGTGTTTGATATGCTATTAGTGTGGGTTTGTTAGTTATAATGTATAAAAAATAGATTGTTGCTTTGTGGTCTTTGAATTCATTTTAATGTGGGTGTTATCAAAAGCATTTAATATAGTTCCAATGATTTAACAAATAGTCATAATTAATATAAATAATTAAGAAATAAATTAATAAATTAAATTTTAATGAAATAAACCAAGAAATTCAGCTTTCTTGTTTAGTGCTAGAATGTTGAAAAACATACAGATACATTAACTTCAAATGGCCAAGTCTTGGATGGAAATAAATAATTAAAAAAATAGAAATATGGCTATAATCTTTGTTGAAAATTATATACTCGTATTATTAGGGATTGAATTTTAGTGTTAGTGATTAGTAGATCTTTGATACTAATAAATATTGCTTTTATGGCGTATCAGACAGAAAGCGATAAGCAGTACAGCAGAAATTATTTACGGAGGGTTGTATGGATAGCAACGATGAACTAAATCTATACTAAAGTAGCGAAAGCAAGTTTCGGCCAATACGGATTATGGTTGGATTTAGATACGAACCCAAACTGCTATATAGAAACACCAGATTAATTGATATCAATAGAACATATCGGAAAGCAACCTTTCAGGCAATAGGATATGTTCTTTTATGATGGCCTAGCTTTGGCTTTCAAAAGAAAAAGGTTTTCAGGAAGTACTTTCTAAATAGTTGTATAGATTGTTCAATGGGAAGAATAAATGATCAATCATATTATTTGATTTCAAAGGAATTGATTTCGTTTTTTTTTTTGTTCCTTTTAGGTTTTTTATGAAAAATGTAATAGTAACAGGGAAAATATTGTTTATTATAAGCAAAGGAATGATATCTGTGGATCTGCCGCTGCGTAAACAATCGCTCGTACATGTTAGAATTATGTTAGAACTGTCGCAATACAATAACCTTTTGTTGTTTTTAACTAAGCTTTAGTCATTATGTGCATTTTGATTAGTAAACTAAATCTAAACAAAAATTGTTAATAGGTTTAGTTATTTTGTTCTTCTTTATAGGTAACATATTTTTCTGTGTCATAGTTTTAATTTGAATTATTGTATTTTTGTACAATAAAAAAAAATGTATATGAAAATATACTGTACAATGTCGCTTAATGCACCCATACACTATTCGGATTAACTCTGCAGACTGTCACTTACGCATGTCCATCTGTCACTTAGTGTCAGCTCGGGAACGTGTACTCAATTACGTTGCTGCAACATTATTGCAGCGCACAAATGAATTACAAATAAATGGATTAACAGGAATGAAGGACTTCTAGGTGGCTTTGCTGCAAGGACTGAATGTGATTTTTGTATCCTTTGAATGAATTAAAAGTAAAATTAAACAAAAATAGTTAATCTGGAATTAAGAGCAATACTGACAAGGAACATTTTTTTTTAATTTAAAGATTTTTCAACTTTAGTAGTTTCTGCAGCAAGACTTCACATTGTAGCAACAGTTAAAATGTTGCAGCGGCATCAAAAAACGTCAAAAGAAATGAAGGCCATATAAAATCGGGACAACACATTAAAATGTCAATCAATTTCAGCAACATTTTCGTTGATTACACAACAAAAGAGTTGAGCATATCAACTACAAGGACATTTATTTATTTAAATGTTTTTTTTAATACATTTAAATAATTTTAATACCTAACACTGCGGTAATCAAACTAAATTCTAAAGTCCTTTGTAGATGTTGCCGAAAGTAGTCTGCAAACAAATCGTTGTTAGTGCAACATTTCAAATAACTGCTAAGCGAAAGAGTTGGTTTTAATTTACAACTAAAGAAAGTATTTCTCTTCAGCAAAACAGTATTTGCAGCATATCTCAGAGGTCATCATAATAGGGCGTTTAAATTACGATTTCAGAAAGGTGGATATGCAAGGGCAAATAATTGTTGGAACTGCTTAGAAACACATGAGAGCTTTAGTCATATTCTTTGTGACTATCTAGCTTTAATCAGAATGGTTAAATTAAAATTCCAACGAAATGGATGTACGGAGATAGAATGTTGGAACTGCTTGGAAAAAGATGAGATCCCCCTGATTATACAGATTTGATCAGCGTTAAGAGGAGATTATTATGCCGAGAGATTCTATACGCAATTTATATTTGTAAGTCTTTACATGTTGTCTTTGATTCAAAGATTGTCTTGGTTTTTTTTGTTAAGATCAGTTAGAAACACTAAAGGACTACCACGTTTGCAGTGCTTCACTCAGTACCATTCCAGTACCTTCTTCATTCCTAGTCTTTTTTGTTGTACTACATACTGCTTAGGCTCCAAATATAACTAGCAGTTACTTGTATTTTGTATTATTGTTTTTTTCCAAATTTTGTGATAATGTGTAATAATGTATAATGAATTTTACCGTGAAATTGTTAAGGAATATCATATAATATCTCACCAAGTATATGAGTACATAAAAATTAAGCAATTACATAGCACATAATCACTTGGTGACTTATTTAAATAATTTTGTTTGCTAAAATTCGTGGTTTAATTATTTTATAGTTTTTGCTTTTACAATGCTAGCTTCTATGTAATGAAGCGAAAATCCGAAACTTTGTAAGTGCATTTGACTAACAAACTTCGCTTGAAGTAATATTCTAAGTTCTATGGCTTCCTTCACATAATGTACTGAAATTTTTATTACAAGCGCTCGCTTCCGGTTACTTGTCCCTTGCGGTTACTTAGTCTTACTGCAATTCGGTTCGACTGTAGTCATTTGTGTATTAAAGGCTAAATGCTCGCTTAAGATAACTGACTGTTAAGCCCCCTCTCTGCAACAAAAAACAAAAAAACAAAAAAATAAAATTATAAGTCGTACATAAAGGAATAAAAAAAATTAAATAAAATTTTCAACATTTACAAGATTTATAAATGTAATTGAAAAGCATCTGAAGTATCTGGAGTAGTGACATCGTTCGCTGGCATACTGACGACGCGGATTAAACGTTACAAGTTGAAAATAGTTTCGGTCATTTTCGTTGAAGTTGTGAAATTGTGAAATTGTGAAATTTGGCAAAGTCAAACAGAACGCGGCCTCCCATTATCCCGCTGTAATTCGCTGCACAACAACAGCAGCAGCAGCAGCAGGAAGAACAAGTGAAGTTTGCCTTGACTCTGTAATTGACTTTATGTTGCGCAACTGTTTTTCTCAAAATACCCTTGGGATTTTATGTATCTACAGTTTTTTCTGTTCTATTCAGTTTTTCTTTTCATTTCAGCTACAACATTTACGCGATGTTCTGGTGGAAGTCAGCTCCTCCATTTCTGGTCTTTGCACTGTTGCAGTTATGATAACTTTATAGCATTTAGCGTTGTAAGTGCTAGCATTTCTCGTATTGGATTTTTTTCGTTTTTTATGTTTTTGTTGGTTTTGTTTTTGTTTTATGTTAAGGCAGCAAGTATCTTTATCTTCTCTCCTACTCCATTCACAGTTCGCAGTTCGCAGTTCACAGTATGAGTTGTATATCCAGCGAACCACAAAAAATGCTAATAAAATAAAAAATATACACAGTGAATGAAGTACAAAAATTATATTAGGGAGAAGCGTTACAATCCTTAAGTAACTTATGCCATAATTTTGTTTTGGTTAAGACGAAGCCTGGCAAATATTATTTTTTATATTTATGCTACTTTTTGCGCCTTCTTAATATTTATTATAAATGTTACTCATGAGCGTATTTAGTTAATTTTATTTCACACAGGAGAAGCCAGTGTTGTAAGTATGAAGAAACGTAACTGCGATCTGGCTATATCTCGTAGGAGTAGAAAATTAACTCAAGTCTGTTAAGTTGGCAGCACTGCACCAGTTCAAATGGCGGTAAATGTATCTGCACCAGTAACGGAAATGTAGTAGTAACAACAAAAACAAAAAAAAACAATATAATGATGAAGGAAAAAATTAAATAAAATAAAAATGGCTCTTATCTCTGCTTAGTACTTCTCGTAGATGAGAAAAGTTTCTTTGACTTTCCTGATAACTTAAATTATTTTTAGAGTAGCTGTAATGTGATAGAAGGGAGATCGCAAATAATATAAAAAATAATAAAAACAAATATTTTAATATATATATTATTTTAGTTTATGAATCCTTATAGCTACTAGGAAAATTTTATGAAGTAAAACTAAAGGAGAAGGCGCAGAGCTATTATTCTACAAATTTCAAATATTACAAAGTAAAGAATAAAAACCGTTGAATAATAATAAGGATTAATTAGTTAATAAAATTTATGTTTTCTTTTTCTATATTGATATTATGTATGGTATATCAATAAAATTTTTATTTTAGATCCATCGTTTCATCATTATAAACCAAGCAAATATACTTAAAAACAAAAAAATTATGATGAGAGGATTCTTAAGTCACAAACTAATGTTTTAATATATTTTTATACAATTATTAAAATGTCTCTTTTAATATATTATATATTAATAAGGAATATATTTTCTTATTCTGCACTGATTATTCTTAGAAGCTAATAAACATTGCGTCCGTTTATAGTATACTTTACGAAGTAATCTAGTGTGATAATCATAAGTTTTTACATGCATGCTTAGGATTTTTGTAATTTTCTGTTAAAATCAAATTCCTAATTATGATGAAGTTTTTGGTTGAGATCAAAATATTCACAAAAAGATCAGGGAGTTCTGAAGAATAATGCTCAAATTTTGTATGAAAGGACAGAACCGTGTTGCGACCTTAGCGACAAAAAGAACTTTATTTTAATATTTTTATTCAAAACGAAAGTTCTTTTTAAAAGACAACAAATATGCCCTGACATTATATCCTAATAAGTCAGACTAATTAACTCGAACTCGAACTACATTTCTATTCAAGAACTCAATGTCTCATACTGACAAATAATGTTTTAAAATTACTCCTTTAAAAATGCTAGCTGATTTCCCACATCGAACACATATATTTTCAATAAACTGCAAATACCAACTAATAAATACATTCATGACCCGAAGTAGTCTTAAATAACGTAACTGTTGGAATTATTGGAACTGTTAGTGTAACCTTAAATATTATCCGCTTCCTGTCGTTATTAACTTCTGTATTATTTTTTCATTTAACTTAACTTTAAGATTTCTCCGTTGGTGCCTTTTGTGTTTATAAAACAACGCTACACAATGGCTCCACAAATGCCACAGGAAGACGTTAACGTACAACATTGCACGGAATATTGCACAAATTTATTATAACCTTTGGGAATCCTTTTAAGTATTTCCACGATTCGAAATAATTTTCCATTTATCACTGCGATAATGCAAACACTTTCTCAGATGAATTTCTGCACCAAGTAGCAAACTCAAGAAAATTGCAAAATAACATCAGCACACAATTCGAAAGTGGGAGACGGAAGCAATTGTGTATTTTGCGGTACTTGTGAAGATATTTAGATTTTAATTTACAGTGAGAAATATCTGAAAATGGCATCTCAAAAATTTTATCACCACTGAGGGTTCAATAAACTATTTTCGCTTAGTCATTTTAGATGTGTCTGAATACTAAGTAGCTTAAGCGTAAATATCTTTAATGGTGTTAAATAATAATTACGAAACTTAATTAGTAATAAAATGCTTTTAATATATAAAGGAATAAATAATTTAAAGTTAAATAGTGTATTTATTAGACATTTAGTTTTGTCAAAAGACTATGTCAAATCAATGAGAAAATGATTGTTTTTAGTCCTTGTGTTGCATTAAATTTTTTTTTGCATTTTTGATTAAACAATAAATTAATTATATACATTATATAAATTAAATAATTATATATTTTGTTTTTTTCTTTTCTTTGTATGAATTATAATTTCCTAAAAATTATTTAAAGGCATTGAAAAGTATCATTAATGCTTGTAAAAACATCACGTATACGCAGTGTGTGCCTTTAATACTGTTATAAGGCAGTCTGAGATTGACTTGCGGTAGTTCTTTTATTGTCTATTTTGCGCTAATAATTGTTTTTTTTTTTAAATATTTAAGTATAGTTATACATTATAAGGATTTAATTCTATTTAATAATAACTTACGGCTTCATATTTTTTTCTACTTTTGGCAGTGGTAGATCAAATTAAAGGTAACGCCATCTAAATTAAAGACTTTTTAATTACGTTCAAATACTGACTAATCATACTAACAAACATATTATATTAGGACAAAATACGAATAATTGAATGATTTCGATAACTTTATTTAATAATATGTCATTAAAAAAAAATGTGCATTTTCTGTTGAACAGACATGTTTATAAGAACTCAATGTTTATCGATCTCTTATAGACACAAATGTCATCTATCACTTTTTAGCAATTTTTATTTAATAAACAAGTCATATATCTCATATTTATTAATTAATTTGCTATCAACTGAAATATTTATTTAATACAAAGTGGCTAATAGAATGATAATTATATAGATAATGATGTCTTAAAAATGAAATGATCTTTTATACATACTTCCACTAAATCCACAAAAAATCTGTTATATCTCAAACCTTTCATTTTTATACTACAAATACCACTGTATACCCGTGTTTTTTTTTATTATCGTTAAGTTTTCTTTTTTCAAAATGCATGAAATGATAAATATGAGTAGCAGGTGATTTAAAATAATTTTGGTCATGAAAACGACCAAAATATAATCCTTGTCGTGGTAATTTTGCGTTTTTTTTTGGGTTGAGTTCATGAAATTTTACTTTAAACATTAAAACTCTTCATAAGACATATTGAGGCTTAAAATCAATACTTAAAGTTTTATTTAATTGTCAGTGTTCAAATTTTTATAGCATTAAAGAAAATCATAAAAATTATATAGAATATCATCATCATCATCAACCCAACTTCAACCTTCAGGTCATCTTTTGTAGAATTAATTACTGATTATATACATAAGCGTGCTTCTAATTGCTTGATATGATTTTGCATTTATTAAGTGGATTGCTTTTACTTAGTTACTGTCTTCAATAGAAATATTGGAGAATATGGATCTAAATTTTATGCTATTTGACGCTGTTCTTGTGATATTGCTCTATGTATATATACTATATTAATTTCAGTATAAATAGTTCGACTACATATATTTGCTGGGGTGCCTAGTCGGCGTGTAGTAAATGACATAATCGATTGCGAAGATATGGGCATGTATATGCTCAGTTAGCCATGTTCCACTGTTTAAACCAAGTGCCCGATTTGATGGCTTTGTTGTTGAGAATGATATGATAAAAGATAATGTATGAAACTTTGTTGAATAATCCAATTAAAAAATCATTAATTGTTCTTAAATTTTTTACGGCAAAATACCTTAAATGCATTACTGCCACTCCTGACTCACTTCCTGGTTAAACCTTTGTTATAGTTTTCAATCTACAAATACTAAATCAAGTATACTAAATTAATTATTGGAATATTTTTGTATTTTAAAACTAACTTTCACTTATAGAAAAGCTCACCAAACAGTATATAAAATAAATTTATAAAAAATAAATGAAATTTTTTTGATGCTGTTAAAAAATGGTTTTGTAACCAAATTTAATGTATAGTAAAATGATGTTTCAGAAACTTGTCTGCAACATTTACCACATTTTGGTAAAAGTCAAAAATATGAAAAGCAAACCACAGGCCTTAAGCAGTGCGCTGGCATAAAATCGTTACCGCGTTTTGAAAGTTATGGCCGCGACACGTCGTCATTTTACCTTCTTAACGTATTGGTGCCAAGAGGGTAAAACTTTACACTTCATAGTAGTGTTTTCAGACCAAAAACTATAGAGAGAAAAAAAAATAATGGAATATAATGTTTCCATGGTTTCGCCTTTATCCCTCAAAAGGTTTTACAAGCGGCGGGTCCAATTAAATTTTTAGCAGTGAATGCAAATGGCAGTGAAGGCAAAAGCGAAAACTCCCGCTACAATGCCAACCGACGATGTCTATTAATACTCGTATGCCGTGAATCCATGCATCTTTCATGTGAGTTTAAGAGTAACAAACTTTGATTTTATGCCCCATAATTTATGTAAGAAAATTATGTTTTCACTTTGTTACTGTGTATTATCGACTGCATTTTGCATGAAAGATGCTCTCCATACACACGTTTGCCCCGATTTGCCTTGCCTTTGTTGCAGTTGTAAGCCGTAGTACATTTATTGTGGTTCCGGTTTTTGTGTTCCGAAAAAAGGTCTTTAGAGTAGAGCAGTTCAAACTTCGGTTTGAAAAGTTTTGCTGTTTTTTAATGCCAACTCAACGAAAAAGTTATAATTTTGCAGTTCATTGATATTAGTTTCACTGGAAAACTTTTCACAACAAACTTGTGAATATGAATATGAATACATATGAGTATATGAGAGCATTCGCATTGTGGTTGAGGAGTAATTTGTGTCCACATTAGCACAAATGTTTTAGACTTGCACGATTTCAACTATTTTTGTTGACAAAATAAATTTTTAATTTTAATTCATTGAGTTTCTTTTCAATATAATGAAGTTTTAAAATTCAACAGCTAATTAAAATTTAGTATCACACCGCTTTATGCAAAGGTAAGAACTTTTACATTTTTTAAATTTAATAGTCTTCAAGTGCAATTGGTAATGCTCCAATAACTTAACTTCAACAATCTCATAAATATCCAGCGAAACTGCTATTTGTAGTCAATATGTTCCTGGTAATGCTATTTTACAAATACACATTGCTCTGATGCTTCTTCAAATTGCTTACAAGGCAACAATAAATATTTGCTCCACATACTTACACAATTTCCGCTTCAGGTTGGTCATTATTGTGTACTAAGGAGGCGTGACGTAATGTAGTGGAACAGCTTCAAGTAATCGAATGACATCTTTGAACTGAAACTGTCAAGTGACAAACTGCCAGAAGACGTGCGTGGATTGAACAATGTCTACAATGTTAACCATGGCTATATCCTTGCCGTGCATTTCGTTACTCTGTTTTATTGGCTACTTTTTCCTGTAGTTTATGTTGCTCAAGATACATGTTAATCACATCAATTAATTTAAACACTAAATATCAGACAGTTTGTAGTCGTATTTCAAAACGCAATTAAGTGCTTGTAATAAAAGTAAAGAGTAACATCACAAAATGGGTTACTCTTGTATTATACTTGAACCAAAAATATATCACAACACGTTCTTTGTATTATTTTTATCACTTATTAGTATAACTAAAGTCAATATAGAATAAAATGAACAAAAAGCTGCAAGTTTGGAACATACAAATCAAGTACGGCCTTGGGTCAGTTGGCTAATGAACATTGACTCTGAACTTTAGATTAGGCAAGATACGAATTCAACCCTTAGTGCTTATAGCCTTAAAAAAACTATTTACAAACTAGTTAATATAAGAAATAATTTCAAAATCCAGTGAAGATGGTGAATACCCATAAAAATAAAAAATAAAATTTTGTTGTTCAATTCACTACTGTTTGAAAACCTCTCTAAAGTCTAAAGTAAAATTTATTAATTTATCAGGAATAAATTGAACACGAAAATATTACATAGTATAATTTATTTGTGCACATTTATTACATTCAGAAAACTTGAATTACTGGTCCATCAAAACCTGATAATCGACAAAATAGTGTTAAGTGTCTGGCTTTAGTTTAACAGAAAGCGTGGATGCTTAATCCACGGGTTTTACTTTACTGCTAGAGCGATCCCTGAAACATGCGTAATATGTTAAGTAGTTGGGTGCAACTTTACTGCTACTAGGAAGAGATGTTAGTTTCATGAATTCAACTTCAATTCAATGGTAATGTTCTTCCTAGTGCTCTAAGTTATAATTTATGCCACTGAAGTCTTGGCTAACAATTGGTTCAAGAGCCAACAAAAGACAATAAACATTATCATATTTGCGGAGTATACAATCTTTCCAGGCAGATCGGTAGTTCCGGTTGTAATGTCAAAGTTTTTAGCTTAAAAGTTATAATTTTTTAAATGAAATTCATCCACCCAAAAGCACATTATGATTGTGCTTTTTTAAAAAAGTATACTGCTCTATATATATTCTTCTTCTTTAATTGTTTATTAAAAAATTGAACGTTATACAATCATATAAATTACAATATGTTAGAAATAATATTTTTGAAGTTCTCTCTGTCTCTAACAATATGTACCAAGTCTCCAATCGTTCTTAGCTCATTCCCGTGTCGGATTTTCTTCAAACAAGACATTTGCTTTCTTCCCATGCCGCGTTTGCCTTAGATTCTGCCTTCCACAATCAGTTGCAGCAATTTATATTTTGGAGCTCGGATATATTACTAGTTCATAATTATGCTAAATTTTTACTTTGTTACTTTTAACTATTTTAACACCAGTTCTATTACTGTTTCACAAAGTATTTTGTATGATTATTTATCTCAACAAAAAATTAATTTGGCGAGTATGTATATTGATCCTTTTTTCGAGTCAACGCCACTGGGCACTTTTACTCTTTGATAGCTGGAGGTACTACAGGGTCCCACCCACCTCATTGATTAATTTATATATTCCTTATAAGCTTCTTGATTATTCAGTGATTGATCTCAGATCTGCGTACCTCCACGTGCGGAGAGTGATTACTCTAAAATTAGATAGTGGTAATTAGGTATGAAGTTAAGCGATCATAATTGAGGCTGAAGATTAAATATTCATTGTGCCATTTAACTCTGGATCAAGACATAGGGAATGCGTTGTTATATGCGACTGTTTTGGATATAATTGTAATAACACCGTTATATTAAAGAATATAATTCTGATTCATTCAATATATTTATATATTGTTATTTTAATAAAACTAAAATAGTGGTTAACTAAAGCACTCATGTGTTATGTGCATTTATTAAAAATTATGCTTCCTGACCAATTTGAAAAATTCACTATTTGTTAAATACTAAATATAATTTCATATAATTAATCCATTCAGTCATTATGTCAATAATTTATCTGTGCTAAATCTTACAAAAAAAAATGTTTCACTTTAAGATAAAAATATTTAAACAAAATTAGAAAACTCAAGGATCGACATGATTACTCTTGAGAACATGGCTTAAAACAAGCCAATAAATGTAAACGTTATCAATATCAAGAAAATACATATCTTATATGTGCTGACCTGATTCTCTATAGAGCACTTGTAATATTATTGGCCCAAATGCCCCTGAAAATTCGAACTAATATCGTAATATGCTCACATTAATACGCAATGAAAATTTACAACAGCAGCGATAAAAAATTTACACAGACAAATCCTTCTACATGCGCATATATATTAAAATATTCAAATTCAGACAGTTTGTAACCCCATAAAATCCTTTTGGTATATCCTTATGATAATTCTTACAAAAGACTTGTCGAAAAAGAAAAAAGTGAAGGAAAAAATTATTAAGAATTAAATTTTCAACCAATACGAGGTTTCAACTTTTCTCACTTAGTTCGCCTAACAAGTCTGTATAATTTCCATGGCTGCTGCATTTATGTATATTACACCCATTTAGACTTGGGAATAATACCGAAATATCCATAAAATTTTATACGGTTTTCTGTCTTTTTTTTTCAGCTGTCTTTTATGCCTTTTTTAACAGAGGCCGATTTACATGTTGCAATTGTGTTCAAACAGGATTCAAAGTCTTAGCGTTTGCGGTTAAGAAGTTTTTTTTTGATTTGAAATTCAAATAAAATAGAATTTGTAGTTTGATATAAAGTTTTTAGATATTTTTTGGCTATATATTAAACTATAAAAGTGAATGGGCTTAAAATATTTTCTTTCTTTTTGTACAAAATTGAAGTACAATTCTTTAGTTGCGGACACTTCCTCGTCTGGACGATTTTGGAAGCTTTACGGTGAGTGGTTATCTTTGGTAATTTAAAAATATTAAGGTATTTAAAATATATTCTTTTTACACTGAAAATTAAAACACGTTTTACATCACTTTACTTTTAATTTATTTTAACATATTATTCTAAGATAAATGAAATTACCTGTTCTATTACTGGAAATAGTCGCCTTAGCTAACCCATTTTATGTAATTGACACCCAAACAATATCTGTTGGTTTAAGATTCTCAACCTTATTCTGATCAAAGAAATCCGAAGGCACCGGAAGTACTGTACTTGTTTTCTAGTAATTTCACACTTCATTAAATCTATAGGTATTGATGTCGTTAAGTTTCGTATTTAAAAGATGATAGTAAACTAGAGTATGTTTATTTAATCCAGTTATTTTTTTGATTTTTTCTAAACTTTATTTATCTTTTTCAAATATGATAAATGGTATCTATTTTTAATATTGAGTCGAATGAGATCTTCAGATTGAGTAGAGTCTTCGAAATTGATTGAAATATTTTTTAACAGCTTATATACGACGTGTCTTAGTACTATTACAAGTGAATAACCCTTAAAAAGGACTGTGATCTTATAAATTAAAGTAACGCATCGTCCTTTAAAAGCTTGGTAGTCAGGTCTCTTGTTAGTGCCGAATACGTTATGTGTTAGGTAACCAGAAACCTAGCAGGAATATAAGTAATTATAGTATTTCATTTGCATTTATATATAATTGTGTATATATAGACGCCGCAGTTTTTTTTATAAAAAGTTTTATTGGATTCAAAGATATAGACTACAAAAATTATATCCACTAAAATTTAATAAAAATATAAAAAGTATTACTACTAGAATTACAACAAGGAATTATATCCAAAAATATTTAATAAAAACTAAGTTAATTCCAATATCATGCCCCTCTATTTTTAACGGATTTCTGTGCCTAGTTTCGTGACCACCCAGAAATATTATCTTGCTTTTATTAGTACATAGGCAATTTTTTTTTTGAAATGGAGTGCAATTATTATGGATTTTATGACTTATCATGCATACATTAGTGATATATTCAAGGTATTCCAGATATACGATTGTCGTGTATTGTATGTCGACCGGTTATTTTATTTAAAATTTTATTCAAGGGTACCATAAACAATGCCAATATGCGAATTTTTCTAAACCTTCGAAAGTATGCTGTTTATTTTGCTAGGAAGACCTGTGATTTGGAGAAGATTTCATAATTGTGCAATTTTAAATGTTTTAAATAAAGTTTGTAATATAATTAACAAAATGCTAATACAAAAATAACATATGCTTCCAATATATCATATGAGAAGAAATAGCGGAGGCACCAAACGTCAACCACATAAAAGTTTGGAATGGTTGAAAAGGGATAGGCTATGTAAAAATGCTAGATATTTGGGTACCGCATGAATCAACGCAAAGAAATGTGATTAAACAAATAAGCACCAATAATATTGAGCTAAAATTCGAATAATTTTTAAAATGGGATATGATCAATATGGGATACGAAAAGTGGTTTAAATGCGAGAGTGCATATGGTCAAATGCTCTTGATTAAAGCCGTTTGTTATCCAAAAGCAACTCAAAGCCTAAATTGACAGTAAATTATGTTATACTGAGTGTTCGGTAGGACTCGAAGGGAGTTGTTTATTAAGCTGTAATCTAGTGAAAAGCAACAGTCAATTTGTAGCTCTCCTGCTGACTACTTAACCGCTTAAACAAAATAAAATTAAACATAAAATAATTTATGTTTTATCATGACAAATCCAGATAACAAACCTCTTCGATGAACTAGAAGAAATTAACAGAACTTGGTTGGGAAATTTTAATGCAACCACCGTATAGCCTGATCTGCAAATCTCTCTTGATTGTGCTAAATTCATCAAGTGAAGAGCCGGTAAAAATCACTTGAGCAAGTTTTCACTTGTGCCGGTAAAACGCAGAAGTTATACGTCTATTAGGTTATCCGCAATGTGGCAAACGGTCATTAATTTTAGTGTTCAATATATACTTGATTAAAATTGACTTTCAATAAAAGAATTTTTGTTTTGAAATGCAGCAAAAAATAATGAAGGTTTCTTATATCACCCAGCATATTAATTTTTTAATTTTTTTTAAATTTTAATTTGTTAGTTACTTCATAAATTAAATTTCCCTTATCGAAATTAAGTTTAAGTGATGCAAGCACATATTCATTTGTACTGACGAACTATTATCAACTTGTTACCAAATACATCTCAAATATATAAAAAACTTTACTGATGTCAATATTGTTTAGAACGTTTATATCAATATTTTATTGACTTTATCACATAATTTGCATTTAAAGTACAAAAACCGTTTTTGCCTTCAAGCTAGACTCAAAAATACTGAGAAGCATCAACAAACAATTTCGCAGCAAATGTCCTGCAGCAATAAAAGTTCAACGTCAAAATTTGTTATTGAAAATATCTGACAAGTTTGAAATTTGTATACGTTCGCTAATAAAACCAGCCAGACAATATCCTACGCAAATGTTCAATATATATTACTTAAAGTTGCTATCAAAACCGCCAATTCGCATTTTTCTGAGGATATTCCGACTGTCTTCTGTGTCTGTACCCTTTTTATGGCGAAATTGGCAAATTGTAGTAAGACTTATTTTATGTCATTGTAAAGTTTAAGTGTAAAGTGTCTGCCCCGCCGACTGTCTATATTCCAGGCTGTCTAAATATTTTCTTCGTCCGTCTGCGCCACTATTTGCGTTGAACGGCTTGTGCTATTCCGGGCGTCAGACGCTGGGTGATTTCAGCTCAGCACAAGTTTCCAACTAAAGCTGTTTCCTAAGTGCCACAGTTGTGGGGGTACTTACATTTTATTTTCCTTAAATAATAGGATTTGAAAGCTCTTCGTAGTCAGTTTAGCGTAAAACTTAAATTTGCCACTATTGAGTTGAGTGTATTTGTTTTACCTTTTACTGTGGTTACTTTGCAAATAATTCAATGATAACTGTTATGCTAAATTAAAGCGGTACGAGGCAAATGCAAAATGAATATATAAATGCAATCTGTAAGGATTTTTATTAAAGCAATACATATTCATAGAAAACTATCATTAGGGTACACAATCAGTGGAAATACTTGAATGGAAATGGTATTTAAGAAAACATGTAAGCGGGATTCTATGTTCATATAGAATATTTTGACAAAATCATTTTTCATTTATTTAGTTTAATTTTCATAATAAAAAAATATTTAGATGTAAGATCATAATTCCAAAAATATATTTGTTTAGAAAACATATATTAAAATTTTTGTTATGTTTTTTAGAAAATAATTTTATTCAAATGTTTTAGTTTTTCCCAATTTTTACTAATTAAAATTTTTTCAGATATTTTTACTTTGATATTTTGTCCTTTTTTTTATACAGAATACTATATATCATATGCAAGTGAGTGTAGTAATTAAAGTTTATTTACTTCGTAGTAATGCTTAAGGATTCAACAGAGTTGCATTTATGTGTACTTGGTTTTTATTTTTGGCATTCATTCCATTCATACGCATTTCCTTGTAGCAGGAAATTTTATGAAAAATACTTCGTATAACCACACAAATTCTCATTAAAAATCATTGAAATTAAATTTCAGTCACGGTGCTCTAAGCACACGTGCTCCTATTATGTGTACAATATTTGTTTATTTTAGCAAATTCACTAAAAACCAAGTAAGTTGATATAGTTCGTTTCTGAGCACTTCCCTACATATGACATTCAAAATTTAAAATTTATTAAAAAATATGATTAAGTTATAATATCGTTATATGCAATCATTTAAATAAAAGTTCAGAATCCATTAAAAAATCACAGATGAAAGCAATTTTGTATAGAATGGTATGTGTGTAGTTCAAAGATCCATGCAAAATGTTTACATCCAAAGCATTTTAATGACCAAAATAAATGGTGTCTCTGCGAAAACGAAGAAGTGACCGGATCGGTAATAAAAACATTTCTCTCAATGATGCTTATATGGAGACGAGCTTTGAACTATTAAGGTTACAATATCGAATTATATATATACTGCACAAAAACCTCCAACATCAGTAAATTAAAAGAGAAAATTCAAAAAAGTTGATTGATAGCAATATAACCCTTTCATTCTTCTTCTTATTTCTAAATACACTCTATGAGAAGACACTGTAAATATCTGCCAATCTCAAATTACACAAAACGAAGATAATTTTAAACGCACCTAAAGAGTTGTTGGGTTGACCAACGAACTGGTTAAATAGTTTAGATTCTTGTTGATGGTTTCAATAGAAAGATCTCTATGAATATTTGAGTTTCTATTATACTAGAGAAATTTGAATATCTTCTTTGGGATAATATTATAAATGTTTTAGTTCCTCAACGGTGGACTCAGCTGCAATGATGAGTAATTATCCAATAGCTACTGCAATTGCTCGTCTACGCATTTTTGTGGTTCATCAGAGCGCTAATGGTCATTCACATAGAAATCATCACTTTTAAAATATAGAGCCATGCCTCACATGTTCTAAACAATGTAGATTGTTTATAGTATGCTACTACCAGCAAAGCATGATTTCTAACAGCGTTTTTCTTTTGATTAAATAGTACAAGAAAGCCGTGGCGCAATTGTTTTTTTTAGGCAGAACTTGTATGTGTTTATAAGTCAAAGTCAGACGAAAAAAAATGAGGTATGTGTCAAATTAATAAGCTCTATACTTTCCCACCCATGTCTTCACTTGGTTAAACCAACAAGAACTTATGCATACACCTAGTATGCTTTTGAAGAGAGTTTGAAGCTGAGTTTGAAGCTACATTCGAAGATAATTTATGTACCTTCTTTATAGATTGTCCACAAAGTATGACTTAGTAACCAGAAAGAACTTATGCATGCACCTGGTATGCTTTTGAAGAGAGTTTGAACTTGATTTAGAGTTTGTTAACCTTCTTTATAGATTGTGCACAAAGTTTCTTTTGTCAAAAATCAGGCCTAAATATTTAAATTGTTATTACTAAGTATTCAAAGAAGTGACTTAGTAAGCAGAAAGACCTTATGCATGTACCTGGTATACTTTTGAAGAGAGTTTGAACTTGATTTAGAGTTTGTGTACCTTCTTTATAGATTGTTCACAAAGTTTCTTCCTTGTCTTGATGTTGTACTTTCAAATACACATTTTGTCAAAAACAAGGCTTAGATATTAATATTCTTATTACTATTCAAAGTAATGACTTAGTAACACACAAACTAATAGTGCTGAATATATTGGTACCGCTAGAGAAAATCATAAAAAACTGTGAGTAAAAATAAAAGTAACATACCTGAAGCATTGCCAAATGCATATGGTTCAAGCTGAATGACACAACTTGGATAATTGTGTCACAAATGCCAACGTGAAACTTTATTCTAAACACAAAAGAAACGAAATATTATATGCCACAATTACATGCCATTCAAATGCTGCAACTGCTGCAACTACTGCCACTACTGCCACTACAGCCACAACAAGAGCAGCGCTTGCAATATGGCAACTTTAGTCTCCGGTCATAAAGCCATGAAATAATATTTGCCGTTAGGGTGGCAGCTGCAAGGTGTTGAAGGATGCATGCAGCATGCAGCATGGCGAACGGGCATCAGCGGTAGAGAACAACGCTAAAATGCTTTCAATTAAAATTTCACACTGCGAAATAATAAGTTTCATTAAAATTCTTTGAAAATAAAAAAATGGGGAAAAATATTTCAAATAAAACGAGAACAAATGTAAAAATTAAAGAAATATTTTATGTGTAAAAAATTTGTGTTGCACGTACGCGAACACTAGATTGACGTACGCAAACCCTTATAGGTGCGGAAGTTGCAGTGTGCGGTGGCAGAGGCATGCCTTTGCGTAAGCACACATCGACACAAAATTGTCGAAATCCGAAATCAGTGCACATGTATTTGTGCTCCAAATGCAACTCATGTGGCAGCAAGTGTGGCACTTAAAAACCCACACAAAAATGTTAGTAAAAAGAAAAAAGTTTGTTTTCCGTATGGGGTTTTAGTGTTTTGTTATGCAAATGTACGAGGATACGCTCAGGTAAGGTCAAAAGTGCGTCATTCATGCAGTATTACTTGCACAAAAGCAGCACAAAGCACACAGAACTACACAAACTCAGCACCACTTAGTGCACCGACACGTGTTCGACATATGTAGCCCACGTTTATGTTTAATATTATTCGGTTTTGTGTAGGATTGAGTGCAACCATGGCTTACACTGAAAAGTGCGTAAATTTGTGTCCTTGTTCTCTGTGACATATTGAAACCGTAATAGTTGCAGTTCCTGATATTCAGTGAACAGTGGAAGTGCAGTGGAAGGAGTGCTGTGTATGGACGTGTGGACGGACTTCATGCAGTTTATACAGTATTATGTTTTATGTATAGATTTTCAGTATATGACAGCAAAATATCAAATAATAAAAACTCATTAAATCTACCATCGATATTTAGTAGTAAATTAAACTATTTTTGTGCCAGTCAAATGCCATTATTTGCCTTAATATCTACCCACACTAACTCACACACACTTTAGAATGAAGTTTTCAAATACTTTTGGTTTTCAATTTTCTGGAATATTTAAATTCCAAGTATTTATAGTTTTATGTCGAATTTTATTTACAATATGTGACATCATTAAATATTTGCAATTTTAGCAGTTTATTTTGTGCTAAAATCGAAAGGCAAATATTATCTCTAAAATGAATATTTAAACGATATTTTGCTAAACAAATTTTAGAATACTCGTATTATGGAAAGGACATTTTGTTTTATTTATAGCAAAATATCAAACGACTTTTCCATATTTTAATATTTTCCATAATACTTTTATTTTATTTTAATTACTTTCAATTTGTTTTCAATTTATTTTAATAATTAAATTGTCTATAATACCATTTAAAATTTATGTGAAGAATAGTAATTATAGTTTTAAATTGATATAATAATAATTAATTGTTATTAATACTCTACATCCTTTAGGTGTTAGTATAAGGATTTTTAAGTGATATCGTATTACTTAATATTATTTTTTCTGTATGATTTATATGACAAAACATCACAAGTGACCATTATTTTTGAGATTTGGTGCATATGACTGCTACTTCAACAGAATGTAATCCAAATAATCCATTAGATGGTTTAATATTTCTTTATGCGATAAGAAGTATATGCGATATTTGACTTAAAGTAAATTTTTTATTTTGTATTCTATTCGTATTGGCGAGTTTAATCTGATCTAAACGGCCTATACACAAAGGTTGAGGATAAATGATCGGTCTGCCACTTATTGTGTACCATATATGCACAGCTTTACCAATGAGTAAAGTTATAATTCTTGAAGAAACCTATCAGAAATTGATGTCAAAAATCATAAAATGAAATTATAAAACTGTCATGGATAAAAAATAGTTTATGCCTGCAGGAAATTCATACACATTATATATACTTAATTCTTCAGATGTTGATGTGCGCTTAGAAAAATAGAGTGAATTTAAAGGCGGCTTAAGTGACATCTGCTATGGATTCACGCTGTTATATATTCTGTTGATATCAGCTACAGTTATAAGCTTTGTCTACGGTACATAAAAAGCATCAACAGCGACAGTGTGAGACTTTAATCCATTAAAACCACCTCTCAGGAGTGAAAGAAGAAGATTTTTACTACCTGGAGTATAGTTTACGAAACTTTATTCCAGTAACAGTATTGAGAGAGTTAGCATAAAGAGACTTAGTACTAAGGAGTCTAGGTATATCTGAGGGAAAAAGCAGAGGCATGATATAGAGGAATGGAAGGTAGGTGGATCGAGTAGTAACAGTCGTTATCATACAAGATACTTAATTCAGTTTTTATCACATGCTATTATATAGTATGTTCCTAAAGTAATTGGATATTTCAAGTTTTAAAAGTAACATAGATATTGATGAAAAATTCCAAAACACAATTAATAACAGTGTCTTATTTTGTAACCAGCTTCAAACAAATACTTTGAAACTGATTTGTGATAATCTCAAATTCCATCTACAATTTCTTTGACTCATTTATATATAAATGTTTAGAGTCGAAGAAAGTAAACCCTTTTCGAGTAGTTAATTGAGTCAAAAAACATCAGTGCCATTATTCTACCGTTGGAGCGGTAAAAATGTACGCAACTGCTAACAGCGATCATTAAACATCTTCATCGTAGGACTGATAAGTAATCACCAGCAGCAGCCAAAAGTGATGTGCCGCAAATCTGTCATCTGAGCGTTGACGTAAAATATACGCAGCTACAAACAGTAGCGCCGCTAGTTAGTGTATACTGGGTAGTGTGAACTAATGTAGTCCTTAACCGCTTAAGTGAAGGTTTGGTGGTGTAAAGGTATAATAATAGATTCGGTGTACACAAGCAGCAGAAAATGCTCAGAAATGTTATTCTACCGCTTGAGCAGTGAGAAATGTAAAAAACTATACATAGCGATCTGCGCAGCTTATTTTGTTGTAAAATATCGCACAACCGCACAAGCGGCAGAGTGGCGTCACTAGGCGTTTTTTGCCGCTAAAGTGCATTTTGGCCTATTGTAATAGTTTCCGAGGACAAGATTCAAATAAAATCAGTTTTTGTATAAAAGTATATAGATAACATACATAAATGATACAACACGATATTAATATATTTTTTAAATTTTTGTTAGCAATAATCAACTTTGTCAATAATAAAATGTTCACTTAACGTATTCGGTACTTTCAGTAAAAGAACAAATAGAGTATGGACAACATTATATTCACAAAGAATATGAAAATGAATATTTTTATATTTTACTACACATATTGAAAATTTTCATTTGGCTTTTTCAGTTGAAATAAATGAGATTTCAGCACTGAAATTCGAGAACGTAACCACTTTCGACTATATTTGCGATTCCCAATATCTGTACTTCAAAAGTCTGCAGCCCAGACAAATTGCACATAAATAAATATTTTGCTATATGCAAAAGATAAATAAATAAACAAAAATATGTCAGTGCACATATGAGTAGGAACAGTCTGCTTACGAGCATTTCCTGCATTGCAATGGCTACAGTGGAAGGGTTCACCGCCTACTGTCAACACTGGCGCATATTCATGCAGCATGAGAAAGTAGCTTCATTTTAGCATGAATTTTCAATAATCTGCTTTCACAGATCCTTGCACACTCGTAATGACTTTAATTTTTAATGTAACGCAGTGGCGCAAACCACCTACAACTTAAACGATTTGACTATTGAAATTCTGGTATTCTGGCGTCATTATATAGGACACAAGCAGTCGTGCAGTGCTCTTCGCAGCTAATAAAGTTGCAGTTATTGCACTTTTAGAAGCTACTGTGCTTACTCTACTGCGTTAATATTTGATACACAGTTGAGGATATAAGCACATTTAATATCTTGTTGACCCATTAAAATTGCAATAGATATGAGTTGTGAAAGTCTGTTGAGCTCGAAACCCAAGGTTTATTGACATTAAAGATTTTGTCTCTGATTAATGCAATGCGGGTGCGTAAATGAGTGAACAACATTTTAGAGATGAAAATCATCATTTATGTTGTTTACATATTGATTACCAAACAGTTTAACAAGATAAGAAACAAAAATGCTGAGTTACTTAGTTTTATGATATATCATACTATCATACACACGTTAACTGTTTATAAGATGTGTAGATAGAGCTTATACAAAGCGATGGACAATTTAATTTCATTAAAACTTTTGAAAGTATTACTATGCATTGTAATTTATAATCAATTTAGGAAGGTATGTAAAAGAGAGAGTCTTAGTAGCTTTTTCTATTGTGTTTTATTTGCAGAAAACAAATAAGGATAAGATATTTCGTAGTAAGTAGGTTCCATTTGAGATTTTAGAATATCAAGAATATGCAAATGAAGTAGGTGCACTCGTTATCTGGGGTATAGAAAAGTATATTGATCTTTCCATTGACGTAGTAAGAACGTAGTAAGATCAATTTTCTAATAGACGTATCTCAGCTATATAAGTGATAAAAACCTATAATTAATTGCAAAGTAAAGATAATAAATAAAAACTTTTAGAAAATAAAATAAATAATTAAGATTGCATATATTTGAGTACCAATATTAACCGTAAAATGAAATAAAAAAAATATTTTTCAAAATAAAATTTGAATTTTTTATTTTTGATTTATATTATTTTAATTTTATTTAAAAATTTTAATCTTCAGTGAACTCCGAAAACTATGCTATAAAATATTTGTTTTTCATCACTGATTTCTATCGATCACATACGCTTAAATTTTATGAAAAGTGCGGGTTTAATTTTGTTGAAAATACTGTTAAAAATAATACTATTTGGAAGATTCATCTATAGGCATTTAGTGGTTTCCATTCTTGATTCTTAAATATATACAATATGCACATATTTTGTGTAGTCACTTACAATCTTTAGTATATAAAAAGGATATTGGTTTTGCCAGTGAGAATAATTGTTTTGGGAACATTTTTACTTATTTTTTTCAAAAATATGATTAATCACAGTTTTTTAAAAAATTTTTCTATTTCTTTATCGTATAAGAATTGTTTTATTATAATTTTTATTTTATATTTTCTCAACAAAATATTTTTGGTAAAAAAAGGTTTATTTATATTAAGCACTTACTCAATGCTGCACTCTAAACTAAACTACTTATTGTCAGACTTCTTCCAAATAGCCACTTTTCCAACCTTTTATAGTATATAAGTTTTTATTTAAATATTTATTTGTTTATGAATGATGTTTTAAAATTTTTAGTGTCACATGAGAATAATGAGTTCTGTTATTCTACAATACGGATAAGCAGAAAATGTAATACTTGATGTTAATATAACTGACAAAATTTAGTAATTACAAATGCAATCTTAACTCAGCATATTTTATATTTTAATTAGATATAAAACAAAAACTTATATATATACATACATTTCTCAGTAAATAAATGATTTCGAAAAAGCCAAGCATTTTTTGATTAGATTTGTACTTAACTCTCATTTATAGTACTCCTACCTCAAAGCATTTAAAATATTAAAATTAATAGTTTAGCATCAAAATAAGAAAAAAAGATGGAAAAAATTGTAGCTGGTTTCCATGCAATCCACCTGTGCTCATAAAGTGCCAAAAACATGCATAGTGGCACAGTGGTTTAGGGTTGCACGGCAGGATACATGCACACAATTGCACTTAACGCTTACGCAGTTAAGGCTTCAGCACGCTTTGGGCGCAATTGTATGTGCCGTGCCAGGACCTGCAGGAAAACCTTTGCCTGCAATGGCAACAATGTAAATTTTGCATTAAGCTTTTAATTGTGTATGTAATGGTCGGGTGTGATGGGTGCAATGGTTGCGATGGTTGTGATAACAAACCAGCAATCCACCATTTGTCGAGGCGACAATGCAAATGGACAAAAATTCTTTGAGTGTAAAATTACAACCGAAAAGCGTAATAAAAATATGTGAAGTTACAGAAGTCATAGTGCATAGCAAGTTGATATAGAAATACACAAACAAAAAAGTCGTTATAAATGGCATAACATTAACTGCAAAGTCAGCAGCAGCAGCAGCAGTATCAGCAATAAGAGCAGTCCGTGTGATTTGAGTGGAACCAAGCGTACTCAGTTATAAAGAATGGTGTTCCAATGCACAGCAGTAATGCTGCAGTTGCTGGCTGTATGACCAGCCAGCAATTTACCTGGATGCAAATTGTGATGAGGGAATTATGTGCCATTTAAGTACCCCATTTTTAGCTGAGTAATAAAAGTGCAAAATTGTGCATTTTAATTAAAGGAAAAGTTTCGGTTTTGACATTTAATACCGAAGAAATGCAAATTATATATTGTAAATTTCATTGGCAAAAACTCCTTTTGGACACTTATAATCAACCGTTAATGTAATGAGAGCATAAAGTATAATGTGACGGTTGATTTTTAGTTCTTATAAAATTAATATTTGCTTAAAAATGTCTCAAAAACTTCAGTAAGTTAGCTCTTCTAACAGCTGTCTATTATTTTCATTATTCACATATACATTTTGGTTAACATTAAAGTATTTTATTCAGTTTAGAGGTAATATTGAAGTTAGAGTTAATAAAACTGCAATATAAAACCGTGCTATTTAGTCGAGAGAGGATTGTGTCTAAATATGTAAACAGCAAATATAGGTAAATAGGATAGCTTGGTTTAGGTAAGGTTAACATGGTGATCCTAGAAATTAAGTGAGAACAACTGAACAGTTTTTGGGGAAAGCATGAATAGTTTTAAAACGTTTCGGAGCTTTTATCAAGCCAAAGATGCTTCTTTAAAGAAACGTCTTATAAATCGCATAAGTCTAAATAGCAAGTCTCATTAGTGTTTACTCTACACTAGGTAAGTGCTAAAGAATGAAAAAGCAAGCATAAAACAATTAGTTTATTTAAATTCAGTTTAATATTAAAATTTAATAGCTATATTAACATAAATTGATGAATGGAAAACTGTGATTACACTTTTATTTGGGTTTAAAATTTGATTTAACTTTTTGTACATTTAAGTTAATATCTATATGTTACTATACGTTATTCTCCATTTAATTCATTTGCAATTAAAAAAATTGTCTTTTTAATAGGATGAATACAAAAATAAAAATAAGCTTTTGCTTAAAATTTGAACTCAAAGCACTCACTATAATACTTATATTCATATATGAATATATCAACAAAAAACTAATTAAAAGCATTCCCATCTACGATAATTTTATTGCCACAAAAAAACAGTATATCCTTTTTAGAGAAATTCGTAATTTTTATTTCAGTCTAATTATTATCAAATAAAATTTTTTGTGTAAAAATAGCTTAAAAACCAAAAGATACTTACAGAAGTACAAAAATATTATACATTTCCACCACGATTGCCATTTCGATTGAATTTTTAATTAGGTACTTCCGTGCGTATACGTAACAATAATAAAATAAAAAATTTATAAAGTAATTTCCAGCAAATATAAATTGAAATTGGATTAAATTTAATTCCTGTGAAATTGTAAAAATATTGTGCTCTATGATGATTTTAACTTCGTTTCCTTTGTAAGCCACATAATATTTTATTGTAATTTTAATTTGTTTTTTTTTTTGAAGTCATTAATATTGGAATTTCTGTAAGTCGTACCTGTAGTTTTTATTGCATTGTAATTGTTATAAGTTTTACAGTATCTTTATGCCTTTTTCATATCCTGTTGCTTTATCTTTTTATCTGTTCTTTAAGGCATTAACACAATTGGATATGCGTTGGCAATTTAATTGAATTTACTTTAACAGCAATTTACTTAAGCTGTTTTTGATAGTATGTTACAGGCGCTTTAAAGGATATGAGTTTCATTATTCTTTTCGAAACAGAATTCCTTTAAAAACAAGAAATGAACAATTATTTATGAGTATAAACTAATTATTGACTTAAGTTTTTCTATTATTGCTTGGGAGGAATTTATTTTAAATATTTAAAACAACGTAAAGAAAGTGTGTTATATATACATAAAGTTTATATGCATATAAATCGATATATTTTATATACAGCTTCATGTGGAGGTTACTTATTCAATTAAAGATACATTGCTAATTTTTAATCATTACTTTTAAAAGTTAAGTATTAAAAACATAAACAGCACATGCGTTTAGGCCTCCTCACATCCTTTTTGGCTAAAATTTTATCTACGAGGTCCTTTTTATATAAAAAATCCTGTGTCTCGGGAATATATTTTTAAATTTTTTTCCTGAAAATTATACAACGATAGGGTTTTGAAAGTTTGATTTTATGTTCAATTTTCTAATAGACGTATCTCAGCAATATAAGTAATAAAAACCTACAATTAATTGCAAAGTAAAGATAATAAATAAAAACTTTTAGAAAATAAAATACATAATTAACATTTTTTATATTAAGTACCAATATTAACAGTTAAATGAAACAGAAAAAATGTATATGAAAATAAAATTTCAACTTTTTTTTGATTTAGATTGAAATTTCAATTTTATTTAAAAATATTGATCTACAGAAGATACCAGTTTTATATCAAATTATAATATCGTTAAAACGAACTCCGAAAACTATGCTTTAAAATATTAGTTTTTCATCACTGATTTCTATCGGTCACATACGCATGAGTTTGATGTAAGGTACGTGTTTAATTAATTTGTTAAAAATATTTCTGAAAATAGTACTATTCTAAATATTTTAGTTTGCAAGTAGAATTAACTGTTTATTGAAAATAATATATAAGAAGTACATAATTTAAAATGGTATATATAATTTAAAATTTACTTTAATAAAAACTTTACACTTACGATAAGTGTAAAGTGCATGTTAAATAATTTATTAAAAATACTTTCAAAATAATATCTTGAAAATAAGTACTTTAAAGTAAACTTTAATGACTACTTAATTGGAAAAAGTTAGAAAGAGAATTGAAAAATTAAAATTTTTTGAACCTAAATTAATAGAAATGTAGTACGCAATATGAGAATTATATATTAAATTTTTTTTAAAAATTTTTTTAAAACTTTTGTTATGTTTAAAATATAAACATAAAAAACAACTCAAATCAGAGATGTTGAGGTTATACACAGTTGTATTTATAATAGAATAACTCATATAAATTTTTTATTTTTAGTTAATTTAAGACATGTTAGTTATTTTTGATTTAATTTACAATATGTTAAATATTAGTAATATTCAAATCATAAAATCATTAACTTTTATGTTCAATTTCATGAACCATTCAGTGTTATTATTTAGCAAATTTAAAGAACTTCGAGGCTAAAGAAATAATTGTATCAAATAAATGCTTTCACTTAAAGCAAAAGTATTTGTTTAAATTTAAAATATTGTGCATTAAAAGAACTGCTGGACTGTGCCAAAAAAAAATTACTTTTCGGTACATTAAGTAAATGGGTTAGATTTCATAAGATCTTAACTTGCAACTAATTTCAAATAGTTAGTCGCAAAAGTGCGCTTATGTGTAGAGTGCATAAATCCAAAAGCATTAAAGTCCTTTTTCGCATTATGCAGAAATTAAAAGGCAAAAAAGTGAAGTGATAAATAAACGCTTTTATAATGTTCTTAATTTTAAACGCAGCAAAAGTTAAAAACGAATTTTTAATAACAAAAAAAGTTCACATATGCATGCGCTAATATGCAGTTGCTTTTTATTATGCAAACATGCATGTGAGTATCTCGTATCTTGTATCTAGTATCTTGGCATAATTCGAAGTCGTAAGTAACACCAACAACAGCGGCTGTTAAAATTTTTGTGCATATTTTTTAATTGTTTGAAAAGCTTTTTATGCTTTTCCATGTTTAAAATGCTGAAAATTGCATTGTTACATTTAAATTCGCATCTATTCGCATATATTCGCACATTCGCACATTCGTATGAAGCCATTTGTTGCGCTGTGTTTATACTAGTGTAAGTGTGCGTGTGTGCATAACCATACAGACACGTACACTTAAAATCGTGTTAACAAATACACTTGCATAAACACATAATTTCTAGTATTTAACTTAAATAAACAGTGTGTAAAACATTTTATTGCTAGCAACGTATTTGCATTTCCATCGCACACACACACACACACATACCCAAACGCAGAAACAAACATAAACGCATGCATGCACGTACTTTGGCTCACTCATATTCACTCTCAGACAGAATCTGTTAAGTAACATTTTCACACAAACACTAACAAAAGAACGAACTCATTTTCTTCATTCATTTGTACTTCCATTCGCATAAGGCGTGCATAAATATCAGCATGCATATGTCACTGCTATGAGTAATGTCGGTGCATGTGAGTGTGATTGAGCAGAGAGCTTTCTTTAATTTTTCTTTTTGTCCTTTACTTGTTTGTTGTTATTTTTGTTTTTTTTTTGCTTTGTCTGTAAACAATGAAAAGTGCAGTCATGTTTACAAAATGTTGAATACACATAAAAATGTAAAAGTGTTAACAGCTTCCGTCTTTGTTGTAACATTCGCTTCGCTGCGAATGTTATTGCTTTAAATACTTTATTTCCCACACTTGTGTCTTGTATTTTTTGTTTTTGTTTTTGTGTTTGTTTCTGTTTGTTTTTTATTAATAAAAATTTAATTACAACATAAGTTTTTGAATTACTTGAAGTGGTGAGATTGTGTGTTTCAATTATAAATTACATCAAATAGAATATGTATAACTTATTTTTAAGTTAAAAATTGCTTATAGCAAAATTTTACTTAAAAACTTTTTACATAAAGAAATTTTGGATGAAATGAGTTATGGCATGAAGCTGACAAACATTGGATAATCGCTTAACTATGAAAGTTTATAATAGATATGAAATAAGAGATCTATTCACATTATGCATATATAAATCTATTATAATATATTATAATATGTTCAAATAATTTTATTTTTGAGCTAATAAAATATGTGATTTGAATATATTCCTTAAATCTGGCATGGAAGCTATCGAAAGAAAAATAAAAACAAGAATATGGAATTGGGGTTGAATAGAACACATCTTGCGTAAGCTTCAGTGTGGGTATGAAGTGGCCAGAGAAGAGGCAACTGAACTGAAAAGAAATACTTAACGTGAATCATTAAAATTGGAAAGACTTTATTACTGATTGAAAACTTCATTAAGAGCAATCCCAGAAGTTTATCTTATAAGATAAGATATGGAGTATAAACGACATTTATACTCCAAATAAAGAATTTCTGACTTCATACCTATAAGTAAAACGGAAATATTTAGGTAAATATCTGTGATAACGAGAAACTGAACTATAGAACAACATGAATTCGGATTCATTCGGATCTTGAATAGGAGATACTGAACCACCTGTTGCGTCTATATTCAGGCTTAACTAGAACCAAGCCTAAGGTTTAGGGCATCTAATTATTTAATACATTCGGTGATATTTTTGAAAATAGTATTGATTACATATTTGAATTATCAACACGTCTGACTGGTTCTAATATGCTAATACTTCTACTCATAATTACAAAGAATGTGTAAACAAAATGGCAAAGCTTATTGAGTAGGATTTGATCTTCCTTCCACTTCATCCACTTTAAGCATAATTATGTATTGCAGTTTGAAGAGTTCAAGGATAGATAAAAGAAATTTGTGACAGATATTATTAACAAATTAATAGATAGGGGGAACTAGTTGCCATTTACGCAATTAACGTTATTTATTGAAAGTTAAGATACAATTTTTAACATACATATCTGAGATATACTCATAAAACAAAAGTATTCTATTATTATTTTTATTTTTATTATTCTTAGAGCTAAAAATCAGAATTAAACTTCGTTGATTATTGTATGTGACCTTGTTTTGGTTTGATTTAGAGTACTGACCATTATGAAGCAGTATTAAAACTCTTTTAAACGAATCTTCAACTAAGATTTAGGAATCACATTTTCACACAATCACTTTCAAATTCTCCGAAATAATTCTTTCGCTCTGAAAAGGACAATTAGAATTTGGATAAATTATTTCGGTGACCTATGATATTTTATGGAAATTGCAAGTTAAGTGCTAAAATTGTAATGATTGGTAAATTTCAGCAACGTCAACTGAATATATAGAAGAATATGAGCACCTAAGAGTTAAAAAATGTAGAAGAAATAATAAAAATGAAAATAAAAAATTGAATTGAATTCCTAACATCGATAAAAAAAAAATTAAAAAAAAAATAGAAATCGCAAGCAAAGAAATAAATTCCAAACCTAGTCCAAAAAAAAAAAAACCGAAGAAATTGAGAAAAAATTCAAATAAAATGTAAAGTGCAGAGTTTTGCAGCTCGTAGATTTTCAACAGCTTTTGATATAATTTTTCTACTTTTTATGCTCACAAACTGTAAAAGTTCACATTTAATGGAAATGCACTCAGTGCATGGAAAAGTGCACGGAAAAGTTTGGACTAAGCTGAAGATAAATACATATAATCTAAGTTTGGATTTTTCTATTTTCTATTTTCTTTGCTGTCTGCGGTCGGAGGAAGAGTTAAAAACATATTGGTGAAAAATGTTTTCTTATTGGATTTACATTTTGACAGCAAAATACTTATTTGTGAAAAGTTTGCTATTTACTTTTTCACATTTAAATAAGTTTTCCTATTCCACCAAACAAAAAAAAAAGCATTTGTAATTTTTTTTTAAATTTTTTGAACTATTTTGTTTTTCAGCAAAGTCGTAAATTTTTTTAGGCAGATTATATGTGAGTTGGTGTTGACCAATGAAATCTCAAATAAAAAAACAAATTAAGAATATAAAATAGTTGAGTAGAATTTTTTGTTGAAAGAAGTAGAGTATATGTAAATTTGATGATCCCCCAAAAAAGAATGTGAGTATATCTAAAATTATATAAAGTTCAAAAATTTGAGTAGATGCTTAAAAAATTTAAAAAGAAAATGATCAGGACTGTTTTTATATGAAATCATTATATCACATAAAAGTAATTAAAGCTATATAGATAAGTTCAGAAAATTTCTTAAAATTATTCAAATATCAATAAAATGTTATATATAATCATAGAAAGCTTCAACATTCACTTTAATCCTTTTAAGTTTTCGCTTCGACTATACAAACTAAAATAATCCTTTTTACATACACACACACAGACATGTATAATGCATTAACAGCAGCAGAAATATCCTTAACATATACATGCACACGTACAAGGACGGCAAAAGTATTTTGTTCGCTTAAGCTCACATTAATAAGGACATGATTCCATATTATTTTTATTTATTAATTGTGAATTCAAAACGCATTTTATGAACATATGCTACCAATTATATCCTTTATTATGGCGTTTATTTGCTTGTATTAATAACACAAGAATGACGTTTCATTTCCCGTTGTTCCTAGCCAACCAGCATCCAACCAGGACTAACACACATCACTAACACACGCACACACGCACACATACTCACTTTAACACAAATAGATACCAGCAAAGGAATAAAGTTTGCAACTAATTCGCACAAATTTTCTAATCCTTAAACAGGAAGGCAAACAGCATTTTCTGTTGCTTTTGTTATGATATTAGTAATGCTTTTGGCCCCGTGCTCACAAAATGCCTCTTCATCACTTAATTAATCTTAAAATTCATCAGTCGTTGAAGCATTAATCTTTGTTAGAGGACGATGTTTTGTAAGCTTTGTCCAATAAATACACGAGCTACGCTGAGCTGTACAGATCCTTTCGCAAATACCGTTTTCGCATATAAATAAAGACACCGCTCATGTGAGCTCTGCATGTGTAGCTTGAATGGTATTTATTATGCATATAATCCGCAAATAGAAGCTTTAAATTTCATATATGTATGGGTTGGCATATCAAAGGATACGCATTAGCGTAAACACAAGTTTGGTATGGACAAAGTTGGTTCTTCTATTTATTTCCAACAAATTAATAGTTTTAAATAAGTTGAAATAAGTTTTGTAATCTGCTTTGTGAGTAAAGGTGAGCATAATTAAATTAAATCAATTCCTTTCCAATAAAAGGACGAAGTAGCGTTGTTGTACAAATAATGTTATATTAAATTACGTGGACTTTATATATATGAAACTCTTCTTTAAATGCACTACTCGTAGTACGACCAGAATAAGTAATCACATATAAATAAATTTTAACAAAAACAAAATATATATTATATATAACATAAAGTATCTGGGGGTCACTTTTGACAAACGGCTCTAAGATTCACATTTGTTAAAGCCGCTATTTAATAATTATCACTTCAACTTTAAAAACAGAAAATTACTTTATACGCAAGTAATTAGACCTGCACTACTGTACGGATGTGTTACATATAGCATAGCCTCAAATACCACCTTAAAGTAATTACAGATAGCTCAAAACCTGGCTTTAAGAAAACGGTTTAAGATTCCATGGTATATTAGATCAACAGACATACATAGAGATCTTAGGATTGACTCAGTGAAAAAATATATCGGAGACAGAGCTCTAAAATTATTCACTGAAGTTGATACGCTAATTAACCCCGCCCTAACAATCCCCAAGTCCACTTCTGGACTCTCAGGAAGATATGCTGATTTAAGGTCCGTCATCATCTAAAAGACAAATAAATGATACGATTTTTTTTTAGCCTAGTTAAAGCCTAGTGTGGGGTAGAGATAAGCCCCCCAGCCATTAATAGGGACTGTTTCATATTAATATGACTATACTTCCCACACATTAGATGAACCATTTTGATTTAGTTACACTCTCTAATTCCTTATAGATTGGTACTGTAATGATGATTAAGAATTTCTAAACCAATATTCCCCTCAATTCTGTAATATTTGTGTGACAAATTATTTATAACCGATTATAGTTTAGATCACTATTTCTTTGAAATATTTTTTTTATCAAAAATCATTATAAATAAAAATAAATTGTTAGAAAAAAAAACATAAGTAATAAGAATAGTAAATTTTATTAAATTTAAGCGATTATCTAACATAATCGCAAAATGCAATAGCAGAAAAGTACTCAATATTTACATATATTTAAAAATTTTTGAAAAGTTATAGAATATTTAATGCAAAATATTCCCTACCTCCAAAAAAGGCTTAACTTAATTTTACCAAAATGCAGAACGGAATTATACAGCTAATGAATCTTTTGAGCAATTCGCCCCCATCTATTAGTATCACAAGTGACCTAAATATATCAGATACTAGCTCAAGTGACTTTAATATATCGGAAGTTGGCGATTATGATTGGCTCAATGCCTCTGATATAGAATACGAGTTTGACGACTTAGATAATATTGAACTTAATATTAATATCGAGGATGTATTAGACTACTTTTTCTTAGTAATGAATAAACATGGCCAAAATGCTACACTATATTTAAGTCTTATGGAAATTTTGGAGTATGTATGCTGGAATAAATAAATAAATGTCTACATAAATTTTTAACAATATTAATATCTCTAGAACTTTAAAGAAACAACGAGGCGGGGTAGATGATGTGCATAATGCAATATTAAAATTTGTTTACAAGCAGATTCGTATGGAACGTATGCTGGGTACTCCTGAACTTTCAGAGAACAGTAAGTTATTCATAAAGGCACACTTTATAATAAAGAAGATACTAGACTTGTTGTTTATATCTTTATTCGACTTGCAGTGATTTCTTGTTCGATTTCGAGCACCTAAAAATGCTAAAAAGTCCCTCTTGTTAATCATCATTAAATCACACAACCTTGAATTTTTATAAATATAGCAGATTATATATTCTATTAAAATGATAGGTGACTAATATTAATTATATTTTAAATTTGCTATGTTCGAGTCAATTTGCAGTTTTATAAATTTATTCAATATTTCTTTTACAGCACAAAATCCAGATTTACGAAGTTTCTTGAATTGGTGTACATTTCAAACGGTCATCCAAATATACAGGGAGCCAATAATAATAAGAACACAGCCAAATGCCAACATAAATATAGTTGAACAGGTGATATCACAATTTTCTAAAAAATAAAAATACCTATCTCACAGTTTTTATTTAGCCTAATAACTGTTCCGATATATCGACTTCGTATGAGGAAAATTTTAATAATCTTTTTTCAAACTTCATGTCCAATCTTTCTGTCTGTTTTGATAATTTTGAAAGCAAAATGCGTCGTGTAACTGAGAGACACAAAAATTTGGAACAAAGGGTAGCATCTTTTGGAAAAAGATTGGAGGAAAGTAGAACAGAATACCTCAAGTTTTATAATAAAGCAACAACACCAAATGTAGAACTTTTAAAAAAGATAAACGTAAGTGAAAAGAGTTTATATTAAATAACCTTAATAATAATCTAATTATCTCAATATTTTTTTTAAGCATGCTTTAGAGAAAAATACTGAACAAGTGGCTGAAAATGTAAAAAATGAGAATTCTGATATTTCTCCGGTCAGCGACGAGCAAGTATCAATTCCAGCGCCTATTGGAGTTTCCGCTACTAAACCAAGTAGGATTCCACTGCTACGCAATCCGTATCCGGGTTACCATAAGAACCTTAACCTGAATAACCACCGTTAGTATCTATAACACAATAGGGAGTATATATATAAATTTCGGTATCAATTTATATATCTATTTTGAGAAAACTAAATTCCGTATTTATTTGAAATGTGCAGTTAATTGGATTACTTGTAATTGATATAAACAGAAATGTTATTTCCGCGTATATATTTTTACTTTACTTCAATAAATTATTTGTTCTCAATTGATTAGATTTAAATTAAAGATTTATTATTTTGAGCATAACTGCAGAAGTTGGTTGATTGATTGCAGAGACTGGTCAGCAGTTTTCACATTCCTCGCAAGAAACCTCAGATATAAAAAAAACAAAAACTATAATGCATTCCATCGAATTTAGATAATTTGACAGATCTTTTGTCCTTACCGATGAACTGTCTAACAAATTGTTACAAAACTATATTTCTCTAAACATTCACACGAACAATTCTTATTAATTTTTCCTGAAGGAATTTCACAACTTCTGTAATGAGTATTCCGAGAAATGCAAAGTTTCCCTGCATAGGCTTATATACACCAGTGAACAGACAGAGCTGCAGACAGAGTCTTACTGTAATCGGTCCGTCTTAACTAGGAAGTTATACATGACCGTAGTGTCTTCTATATGCTATTGGCAGGTTGAAGAAAGTAGTGGTAAGTACTTCTCTCAACAATCTTGAGGAGAACATCCCTAGCTTGGGTACTCCTAGGGAAATATGTAGGCAAGCATAAAGGTGAACCAAACCGTCTGCTTTTTCATTCTTTTTAAACGTCGTTTGTCCAAGAACCCAGATAAGAATAAAAACAGCAAGCCCACTTAGCTTATCACTTGCCTCTCTAGATTCTTTTACTATCTTTGCTTTTATGATGAAGAATTGAAGAGCTTTAACTTCCGGTTGGCTGTGAATTAAAATGGCAATTTTGATGAGACTTGAAATTAGCTGATATGCTTCCCTAATCGCTAAAACTTCTGCCTTGCAAACCGTGGCCTCATAAGGTAGCATTAGGGTGCAAATGGGAAATGGTGTAAAAATTCTTGCTCCTAATCCACAATCTATTTTTGAGTAATCAGTTAAGATGGACACATCGTACGATCTTTCTCTTCATTCGTTTTTTAGCGGACATAACATATTATCTGACAATTTTTTTTAACTCATAAGTATGGAATCAGATAATTCGATGCCATCCTACAGTGTAGGATTTTGTTATGTCTAAATTCGGTTATGTCTAAGTGTTGACATGTAAAGCACTTACAAAACCTTACTATATTTAGTTTAATATATTAAAAATATGTATAATATACTAACATATCCGTAGTATTCCCACAGTCTAATAATATATACATTAAAATCCATTATAAATAAAAATTTTAAAAGATTTTCTAAAGCACTTATGACTTTACAGTCAATGCAAAAATGTAATAGAAATAAGTGCATCTAAAGCTTTTCATATCAAAAGAAAACTGATATACAATAAAATATTTCTACGAAAGTAGCAAACAAAAGATACATTTTGTTACTAATACATTGTAAGCGAAGTTTGTTTATATTTTTATACGACATATACATTATCCTAACACAATCTTCATGCAAGTATCTAGGTTTTTACATATACACATTCATACATATATATGTGTACGTACTCTTATGTGGTATGTAGAATAGAGCGAATGATAAATGATATTAACATGCAACTGATGAAATGTTGAAAGGGCCACATCACAACTGATTATAATAGAAAATAAATGAATTATGTGTTTTTGACAGCATGTCGAGGCAGTGTTTATGCGAGCACTTTTAATGTTTCTCTAATATTTTTTAATGTTACTCATGAGTGTGAGTGTTCGCATGTCAACAGTAGTTAGAATGAACCAAACGAAGGACTAAAAATTATTACAACAAGTTTAGAGTTCATCAAACACAACTAACTAACATCATTATCACATCGTCAGCATCAGCTTCAGCATCAGAATCAACATCAGCGTCATCAGCGTATCATGAATGGCATTGACATTTGAAGCAGAAGTCATACAAGGTAAACGCTTCATTCCGCTCAATTTGCGTGAACTTCGCATTCTTGATGTCGCTTTGAGGAATCACGCGTACTCACAAGTACATAAAATCATTAAATTGCATTGATTTAAGTATGCTCGACATTTTAAGGATAATTGCCGACATTAATCATGCGAAACACATGTTAATTTTGCATTTCATAAAGAATTCAATTACAAGCCTTGGGCTGCAAACTGTCTGACTCTGTGATTTGAAGCAATATTTTGACAAGCAAAATTCAGAAGAAAATGATTTAAAGCTTATGACTGACAAATAATATGGACTAAAAAAATATGCATAAATAAATTATTTGTTAAATTTAAGATATATATACTTTAAATTTTATATAGTGACGTCAGTTAAGGCAGAGCATTATTATTATTAATATGAAAATAATTTAGAACGTCATGACGTTGAGCAACACCAACAGCTCCGCTAGAATTGGGGAAATCATTTCTGAGCCCTTTGATACCAAACGACGTTTTAAATAGGATGACATCTTATCGTGAGATTTCTACAATCTAATATTGGCAACAATAATCTGAGCAGCAGATATTGTATCAGAACCGTACTAGAACAATGTTTTACAAAAGTGTGATGCTTTTTGGGTTGCCGACGAAATTGATATTATTAGCCTCAACTATGCCTTTTACAATATAGAAAAACTAGTGAAGCAAATGTGGAAAATAAGAAAAAACTGCTATCTGTCAATAAACGAATTTCCTTGTTATCCACGTCACTGTTACCAACCGCAAGTTCGAAGCTGTAAAAGGTTTTGTTTATTTGGGAACCAGTGTAATCACCAAAAATGACGTACGCACTTTTGTTAACAAATGCTACTTCCAGTTAAATAGGCAATTGAAGAGTAGAGCCAACTCTTGATTAACAAAAAGCACGATCTATAAGTCTTTTATCATGCCTGCACTGTTGTATTGAAGTTATTTGAGCCAATGCAATTGAGCACTTTTTTACTTTATTAACTCGAGGTTTCTTCAAAACCCCTCTTTACGGCTTAACTGGATTATTGTTTATCACTTCATCAGACTAAGGAATTATTGACCTCAGATCTGCATACCTCCCCGGGGAGCCTGCAACCATTCTGAGATTCGATAACGCAGTGTTGGTAGGTTTGTTAGTTTTCGCAAATAATTTCAGGGCTCTATTCTGCCATGGTATATGACGCTAAAGCTTGGATAATTACCAACAGTGATGAGAAAGTATTAGAAGCATTTGAGAGAAAAATTTTTTGAACGATATGTGGACTTTTAGGCGTTGTCAATCAGTATAGAGTTAGATGGAACAATGAGCTATATTTGCTATAAAGCGTCAGTAACATAGTTAAGCGAATAAGAATTCAACGGTTTCGCTAAATTGGTTATGAACGCTTCAGTGAAAGAGAGAGAGCTCCATCGAAAATGTGTTTGCTGCGGTAGTCGCTGGTGAAAAATGCAGTAGAGGACTTGTGCATCTTCTGTGAAAGGACCAGGTGACCAGTGAAGGCTGGCTTGATTATGAACGCTTGAATATAAAAGAGAGCTCCTTCGAAAAGGTGTTTAATGCGGTACTAGCTGACGGTAGAGAACAGGTGGCCAATAATATGGAGGCGCGTAGTACTACTAACAGGCGACAGCAGTTACTGATGAGGTTCGCGTGTAAAGGCTACTGTACACTGTCAAGAAAGCGGTCTATAATGGCCATCTAAATAAGTAAGTAAATTGTAATATTGATTAAAGTTGACTACTATCGCTAAAAGAATAGAAGTTTTGTGTTAACTTTGGTACATAGTTAAGCTAATATATTAAAATGAACAAATAATTAAAAAAAAAATTATAATCATTTAATACGTTTCCATTAGTATTGTATAATATTATTTACAACAAAATTTCTTTTCTCGTCAAAAGTCTAATTATACGTATAAAACTTTTTTATTTTTTATTTGTCGTTTTTATCTACTAAAGACACTTTATAAAAATCACTGCAGTCTTAAGTATAACTCATTTCTGTGACCCATCACCTAACCGACATTTTCGTGCTGTAAACATTTGAGTCGTAATAAATAAAATCACACACAAACGTATATATATTTTTGCTAAATATAACAACTTGTAATTTAATCAAATGCCATAAAATGTCTGAAACGTTCTCACAAAAGCCGGAAGCACATTATTGCAGGCAATATAGCTACAGCAAAAGATAAAGAATCACATCAAAAAGGTCAACAAAGGTTCAGTTTCAACATAAACAAGCAAAGCATTACATTACAAAGTATCTTTTAAACGAATTTCGGTAGCTAATGGCGACGAATTTCTTACTTCTTAACTGAGACGGTCTCAACGCAACAGAGAAATTATATTTTGCCTTAACGCCAAGCAATGCTACATTTTATGTTGCAATTCATTGCCTACTTTTTCCAGCATTGTAAAAATTTTTACGATTAACATAGCAATTTTAACGGCTTAAAATGTATTATAACATAAAAAAATTATGTTTACATATATATAAATAACATAGCGCTCATTTAACAGTTGCAATTGCTGTTATGTTTGTTGTTTTAGTTTTAGTTTTCTTTTATTGTATTTAATTGACACTTTCAACGCACTAACTTTAATTGTTGTCATAATAATGTTCGCATTAAATATCAATGTTGGCTTAAAATCTACTTTAAGGGTTATGTTATAAATATGTTTACATGCTTTTGGCTGTGTGTGCGTCTAATTGCGTGTGATTGTATGTTGAGTTTCATGTGCTGGCGGATTCTTGCTGTTATTGCTGTTTTGGTTTCTGTTAAATACTTGCAAATAAAGTTAAAGTATTTAACTTTTATGTTTACTGGTTTACAACTTGCAAACATTGTTTTAAAGTTAAGTTTTGTGGCTGCGCTGTTGGTTTCTGAAAGAAAATTTTGAAGTTATGTTAAGATACACTTACGTACCTGTATTGTTAGAAATAACTAATAGAAATCTTTTTTATTGTCAGAAGCTTAAAAGGTTGGTAGACGTGTGAAAAAAAATAATTCTATATGATTGTCAGAACAAGTAAAGAATGGGAATCTTTGAAGTAAAATTATGTAAAAAGTAATACTTTGATATTTAATTTCATTTACAATAAATATCAAATTGATCATTATAATAATTAAAAATTGAAAACGATCCATATTTTTGAATTTTAATGAAGTTACTTCCTTATATAAAAATATTAACTTTTATTAAAGGTGAATGTGCAATATGTATATAATGCGAATTTAGAAAAATGTATAAAATTGATATCCAACATACGTCAACTCAATATGTTTTACTTCACACGTACAATAATTAATTTTATTGAAATATTTATTTGAAGGCACAAACATTAAGCTTAAATACGCAACAATTTGAAAAAAGTTGCAGGCGCCACAAGTCAGTTCAGAGTAAGCCTGCTAGTGTTATAGTATCTTCTACGGATAATCTAACTAGAGTAGTAGGAATGAACTATACTATTACAAATTACCGTTCGAATAGATCAGTTATCAGTTAATATATATTTTGATTACGTTTTGAAAAATTTCCCAAATGATTCAGATACATTGGATGGCAACAATCCAGTCCAACTGTACTCTTGGCAGCGCAGTATTGTTAATCACAAAGTTGTGCACAGTTTACAAATACAGCAAAGAATTATATGGACTACAAATGTTCGTAGTCCGATTATTTCAGGAATATGAGAATAGAGGACTTGACTATAAAACATCATTGAATAGTTGCTGTGAACGTGTAAAGGCATTTATAAAAGCAACAGCTTTCATTTATTCATTGATGAGTTTCATAATGTTTTCATTACCATTCATTTTATTGGCTATAACTGGAAAACATTATCTAATATTACCTATGTTTGTGCCTGGCTTGGTTATTGAAACATCGCTTGCTATGTTTTTTGGTAGCTTCTATCATTACGTCTGTGATTTGTTTGTCATACTCTACTTTGTACAGATGTACAGTGTTTGTGAGATATTTCGTTTGAAGGTGAAGGACTTTAATAATCTTACCGTAAGTCTACAACATAAGGAACAATAGGAGCATTGAGATTATTTTATAACTATTAAGGTACCCGATGCGGCTCAAAAGATGAACTATGGTAGCGGTGCTACGCTTCTTTTAGAGCTGGTACCCTCTTTATTTTTAATTTTATTTCTTTCTAAGGTACTTGATATTCATGGATTGTTTTTCAAATAAGTGTAATAGAAATTTTAATTTCTAGAAACGGTATTTTATGAAGTAATAAAAAATATTAAAATTTTAAATGTGTTTTGCTTCCTATTTAGAACTATTTTTATAATGTTTGACTTTTTTAATTCTTATTTCAGAGTTCAGTACCACTTATATACAAAGTTTTAATCAAAATGTACAAATGCATTTTACTAATCCCACATTACTACCCTAAGTTCTAAGTTCTGCTCTGTAATTTGTTGTTATGATATATGTCTTAGCTATCACTGCTACTCTTGACTAACAGTAAATCGCTTATAAAACATTTGCGAATTAACCTGAGCACTCCAAATGGACATGACACTAAAACAAGTATAAAAACTGTTGTTAAGTTACTTCCTTCAATTGAAGTGTACATAGTATCTCATAAGTAGTTCTGTGTCTGTGTACCATAATGCATAATGTTGCTGACGAGACTCACAGCTTGTGCTGTTCCGAAATAAAAACTCATTATCTGCCAAAGCTAATTTAAAATTGTCTTTTGCAATTTCAAAACATTGTCATCCAACTGCCATCAGCTGTCAAAAGTTTCGAGCGTGTTTAATGGTGCCAGCACAATAAACTCGTCATACTCCCGCTGTGGCGCGTCGTCGCATCACTATATCTCAATCTATCTCAACTTCTACCTTCTACCTTCTAGCTTCTAGCGCACAAATTGCTGATTTTGCTTTTCTTGAGTTGTTATGACACTTTTAATAACTTTATTATTGCATTTACATAAGAAGTTGGTTGTTGGTGGCGTATGATGAACATTTTCCTGAATTTACACCTTACACCTTAAAGTAGCGCACCAAATGTGTAGCATCAACTAACCTGAGATGCACTATAAATGCGCATTACCTTTGGCTACTTGTTGTATATCATGAAGTTAATGTGAGGAAGAAGGAAACTTCGGGGTGGGGGGATGTGTACTTCTTTAAAAATACGCGTGAGCAATTAAAAGTTTTGTATTGTAAAATGATTTTATGACTCTAGAAACACATGCGCGCGGCATGGCACGGCACGTCTTTTCCCATATATTTTAATAGACAGAATGTGTACTTGCTTTTATTCTCGTCACTGTACTGTAATTTTATATATTTTGGATACTTCGGAAAGGTTGCTGCCCTTATGTGTAAGTCTGGATATGGACCGAAAATAATGCTCTGGGTATGCAATACTGCATATGTTTTGTACAAAAGTTTATAAATACATTTTATTTGATTTGTTTTATGTTCTATTTAATAAGATTTTTACTGCATATAATTAAAAGTTTACTTTTAATTTGAAGGTAATTAACACACATACGCTGATTCAGAGAGAAATTTAAAGCAAATAATTTTGGAAATATTTTTGAAATTTAAATTTAATTTCAGACGCTTATTTAAACACTTAAATATACATTCTTTTAGCAGAGAGTTTTTAAAAATATATTATAATAACGAATTGTTTAATAATGAAATGACATCATATATAGAAAAACTTTGAACTTCGCCCAATTCTGAAATGACAATATTAATTTAATCACAATATTAAAATGATACATTTATTTTTCATCTATTTTTGTTTACCTATCAGTGGTGTTAGTTTTCAATATCTCCGTATATTTGTAACACTGATCAATTGCTGATATAAAAGTTTCAGCCAAAAATTTTTCAAAAATAGAATGGAAAAACTAAACACAAAAAAAAAATTTAAAACTCCCGTCAATCAAATTGATTTAGGCCAACAAATCACTCATGAGAAATTTGCTCAAAGTGATTATCTGCGACGAGCAGGCTAAAATCTAACGTTCAGCAGGTCACGATTCCATCGGAAAACGTTACTTGTTTGACAAGGAGCTTAGTTTTCATGTGGGATTGTCGTCGTCATGTTGCTTGCTAAATAAATTAGTTAATAGTTGAAAAAATGATAGAAAAGGCAATAAACCTATTTGTAAGCTACCAGCAGAAGCTCTGGATTGAACTTTAGCTGCGACTTTTCTCACGCCAATTGGAGCTCGAAACGCTTCAACTAAGAAAATCTTACTCGTTTCATGCTGTCAGGGTCATTGGTTGTCAGCAATGTTAACGATTTCATCACATCACTCCTTTATCTTCAAGTCTTACTAAAATAGCAATACATGCTTTATCTACTTACATTCAAGCACATGCATGCATGTGGTAGAAAAATATGTAGAAAAATGACTCCTCCTTAGAGCAGGCAATCAAGTAAATTTAAAAAAACGAGAAAAAAATATTAACAGAAAAAGTAAAGTTAGAAGCTTTGTATGCTCTTGCCCTATTTTAAGTTATTGCTACTAATTTATCATATGGAAGCTGAGAGAAATTGCACCCATGGCGTTGAATAGGCTACACTTTTGTACTGATTGATTCGGTGATATATTGATATGAGGGCACATCCACGCTGATGAACCATATACTTTTTAGGGATTGACTGATAAGCTTGTTGTGTAAAAATTGTACAAATTTGAAGTGTTAAATATGTGGAATAATTACTGAAAAGTATCGGGAAAATAAATTATTGAAGGAAGAATGAACTATTAAGTGCATGAGTAATAATTTAACATACTATTTCTTGAAGGAATTATTGTATTATTGTATAATCAGAAAAATACAATAAAATTAATTTGTTAAAACATATTTTTTAAATAAAATAAAAGTTTGTAATATGGAAATACAATGGGTAAATTATGCAAAATAAAAGTAGATCAAAATAATGTAGATCT
>NC_051847.1:202610615-202622371 GCF_002237135.1 Teleopsis dalmanni | reverse complement strand
AAAGCAGACGGTTTGGTTCACCTTTATGCTTGCCTACATATTTCCCTAGGAGTACCCAAGCTAGGGATGTTCTCCTCAAGATTGTTGAGAGAAGTACTTACCACTACTTTCTTCAACCTGCCAATAGCATATAGAAGACACTACGGTCATGTATAACTTCCTAGTTAAGACGGACCGATTACAGTAAGACTCTGTCTGCAGCTCTGTCTGTTCACTGGTGTATATAAGCCTATGCAGGGAAACTTTGCATTTCTCGGAATACTCATTACAGAAGTTGTGAAATTCCTTCAGGAAAAATTAATAAGAATTGTTCGTGTGAATGTTTAGAGAAATATAGTTTTGTAACAATTTGTTAGACAGTTCATCGGTAAGGACAAAAGATCTGTCAAATTATCTAAATTCGATGGAATGCATTATAGTTTTTGTTTTTTTTATATCTGAGGTTTCTTGCGAGGAATGTGAAAACTGCTGACCAGTCTCTGCAATCAATCAACCAACTTCTGCAGTTATGCTCAAAATAATAAATCTTTAATTTAAATCTAATCAATTGAGAACAAATAATTTATTGAAGTAAAGTAAAAATATATACGCGGAAATAACATTTCTGTTTATATCAATTACAAGTAATCCAATTAACTGCACATTTCAAATAAATACGGAATTTAGTTTTCTCAAAATAGATATATAAATTGATACCGAAATTTATATATATACTCCCTATTGTGTTATAGATACTAACGGTGGTTATTCAGGTTAAGGTTCTTATGGTAACCCGGATACGGATTGCGTAGCAGTGGAATCCTACTTGGTTTAGTAGCGGAAACTCCAATAGGCGCTGGAATTGATACTTGCTCGTCGCTGACCGGAGAAATATCAGAATTCTCATTTTTTACATTTTCAGCCACTTGTTCAGTATTTTTCTCTAAAGCATGCTTAAAAAAAATATTGAGATAATTAGATTATTATTAAGGTTATTTAATATAAACTCTTTTCACTTACGTTTATCTTTTTTAAAAGTTCTACATTTGGTGTTGTTGCTTTATTATAAAACTTGAGGTATTCTGTTCTACTTTCCTCCAATCTTTTTCCAAAAGATGCTACCCTTTGTTCCAAATTTTTGTGTCTCTCAGTTACACGACGCATTTTGCTTTCAAAATTATCAAAACAGACAGAAAGATTGGACATGAAGTTTGAAAAAAGATTATTAAAATTTTCCTCATACGAAGTCGATATATCGGAACATTTATTAGGCTAAATAAAAACAGTGAGTTAGGTATTTTTATTTTTTAGAAAATTGTGATATCACCTGTTCAACTATATTTATGTTGGCATTTGGCTGTGTTCTTATTATTATTGGCTCCCTGTATATTTGGATGACCGTTTGAAATGTACACCAATTCAAGAAACTTCGTAAATCTGGATTTTGTGCTGTAAAAGAGATATTGAATAATTGAGATATTGATAATTGAATTGACTCGAACATAGTAAATTTAAAATATAATTAATATTAGTCACTTATCATTTCAATAGAATATATAATCTGTTATATTTATAAAAATTCAAGGTTGTGTGATTTAATAGTTAAAGTTTTATAATGATGATTAACAAGACGGACTTCTTAGCATTTTTAGGTGCTCGAAATCGAGCACGAAATCACTGCAAGTCGAATAAAGATACAAGACACAAGTCTAGTATCTTCTTTATTATAAAGTGTACCTTCATGAATAACTCACCGTTCTCTGATAGTTCAGGAGTACCCAGCATACGTTCCATACGAATCTGCTTGTAAACAAATTTTAATATTGCATTATGCACATCATCTAACCCGCCCCGTTGTTTCTTTAAAGTTCTAGAGATATTAATATTGTTAAAAATTTATATAGACATTTATTTATTTATTCAAGCATACATACTCCAAAATTTCCATAAGACTTAAATATAGTGTTGCATTTTCGCCATGTTTATTCATTACTAAGAAAAAGTAGTCTAATACATCCTCGATATTAATATTAAGTTCAATATTATCTAAGTCGTCAAACTCGTATTCTATATCAGAGGCATTGAGCCAATCATAATCGCCAACTTCCGATATATTAAAGTCACTTGAGCTAGTATCTGATATATTTAAGTCACTTGTGATACTAATAGATGGGGGCGAATTGCTCAAAAGATTCATTAGCTGTATAATTCCGTTCTGCATTTTGGTAAAATTAAGTTAAGCCTTTTTTGGAGGTAGGGAATATTTTGCATTAAATATTCTATAACTTTTCAAAAATTTTTAAATATATGTAAATATTGTGTACTTTTCTGCTATTGCATTTTGCGATTATGTTAGATAATCGCTTAAATTTAATGAAATTTACTATTCTTATTACTTATGTTTTTTTTCTAACAATTTATTTTTATTTATAATGATTTTTGATAAAAAAATATTTCAAAGAAATAGTGATCTAAACTATAATCGGTTATAAATAATTTGTCACACAAATATTACAAAATTGAGGGAAATATTGATTTAGAATTTCTTAATCATCATTACAGTACCAATCTGTGTTTATAGGTATTTATAGGTAAATATGTACAATGAAATTTAATGCATTAAATGGCAATAAACCATTATTACGACAGACTGCAAACTGACAGACTTACCAACACCGCGTTATCAAATTTCAGAATGGTTACAGGCTGCTCGGGGAGGTATGCAGATCTGAGGTCAATTATTGCTTATTCTGATGAAGTGATAAACAATAATCCAGTCAAGGCGTAAAGAGGGGTTTTAAAAATACCACGAGTTAAGCGCACTGGCTCAAATAGAAATAAATAATAAATATATATTTTTTTTATATATTTTATTATGTATAATATATACTTTTTTTGTTAAAATTTATTTATATGTGATTACTTATTCTAGTCATACGACGAGTAGTACATTTAAAGAAGGGTTTCATATATATAAAGTCCACGTAATTTAATATAACATTATTTGTACTACAACGCTACCTCGTCCTTTTATTGGAAAGGAATTGATTTAATTTAATTATGCTCACCTTTACTCACAAAGCAGATTACAAAACTTATTTCAACTTATTTAAAACTATTAATTTGTTGGAAATAAATAGAAGAACCAACTTTGTCCATACCAAACTTGTGTTTACGCTAATGCGTATCCTTTGATATGCCAACCCATGCATATATGAAATTTAAAGCTTCTATTTGCGGATTATATGCATAATAAATACCATTCAAGCTACACATGCAGAGCTCACATGAGCGGTGTCTTTATTTATATGCGAAAACGGTATTTGCGAAAGGATCTGTACAGCTCAGCGTAGCTCGTGTATTTATTGGACAAAGCTTACAAAACATCGTCCTCTAACAAAGATTAATGCTTCAACGACTGATGAATTTTAAGATTAATTAAGTGATGAAGAGGCATTTTGTGAGCACGGGGCCAAAAGCATTACTAATATCATAACAAAAGCAACAGAAAATGCTGTTTGCCTTCCTGTTTAAGGATTAGAAAATTTGTGCGAATTAGTTGCAAACTTTATTCCCTTGCTGGTATCTATTTGTGTTGATGTGAGTGAGTGTGTGTGCGTGTGTTAGTGATGTGTGTGTGCGTGTGTTAGTGATGTGTGTTAGTCCTGGTTGGATGCTGGTTGGCTAGGAACAACGGGAAATGAAACGTCATTCTTGTGTTATTAATACAAGCAAATAAACGCCATAATAAAGGATATAATTGGTAGCATATGTTCATAAAATGCGTTTTGAATTCACAATTAATAAATAAAAATAATATGGAATCATGTCCTTATTAATGTGAGCTTAAGCGAACAAAATACTTTTGCCGTCCTTGTACGTGTGCAAGGATATATGTTAAGGATATTTCTGCTGCTGTTAATGCATTATACATGTCTGTGTGTGTGTGTGTGTGTGTAAAAAGGATTATTTTAGTTTGTATAGTCGAAGCGAAAACTTAAAAGGATTAAAGTGAATGTTGACGCTTTCTATGATTATATATATTATTTCATTGATATTTGAATAATTTTAAGAAATTTTCTGAACTTATCTATGTAGCTTTAATTACTTTTATGTGATATAATGATTTCATTTAAAAAAAGTTATATGATTCAAATTCAAAGTACGAATGTTAGCATTCCTGATCATTTTCTTTTTAAATTTTTTAAGCATCTTCTCAAATTTTTGAACTTTACATAGTTTTAGATATACTCACATTCTTTTTTGGGGGATCATCAAATTTACATACACTCTACTTCTTTCAACAAAAAATTCTACTCAACTATTTCATATTCTTAATTTGTTTTTTTATTTGAGATTTCATTGGTCAACACCAACTCACATATAATCTGCCTAAAAAAATTTACGACTTTGCTGAAAAACAAAATAGTTCAAAAAATTTAAAAAAAAATTACAAATGCTTTTTTTTTTGTTTGGTGGAATAGGAAAACTTATTTAAATGTGAAAAAGTAAATAGCAAACTTTTCACAAATAAGTATTTTGCTGTCAAAATGTAAATCCAATAAGAAAACATTTTTCACCAATATGTTTTTAACTCTTCCTCCGACCGCAGACAGCAAAGAAAATAGAAAATAGAAAAATCCAAACTTAGATTATGTGTATTTATCTTCAGCTTAGTCCAAACTTTTCCGTGCACTTTTCCATGCACTGAGTGCATTTCCATTAAATGTGAACTTTTACAGTTTGTGAGCATAAAAAGTAGAAAAATTATATCAAAAGCTGTTGAAAATCTACGAGCTGCAAAACTCTGCACTTTACATTTTATTTGAATTTTTTCTCAATTTCTTCGGTTTTTTTTTTTTTGGACTAGGTTTGGAATTTATTTCTTTGCTTGCGATTTCTATTTTTTTTTTAATTTTTTTTTTATCGATGTTAGGAATTCAATTCAATTTTTTATTTTCATTTTTATTATTTCTTCTACATTTTTTAACTCTTAGGTGCTCATATTCTTCTATACATTCAGTTGACGTTGCTGAAATTTACCAATCATTACAATTTTAACACTTAACTTGCAATTTCCATAAAATATCATAGGTCACCGAAATAATTTATCCAAATTCTAATTGTCCTTCTCAGAGGGAAAGAATTATTTCGGAGAATTTGAAAGTGATTGTGTAAAAATGTGATTCCTAAATCTTAGTTGAAGATTCGTTAAAAAGAGTTTTAATACTGCTTCATAATGGTCAGTACTCTAAATCAAACCAAAACAAGGTCACATACAATAATCAACGAAGTTTAATTCTGATTTTTAGCTCTAAGAATAATAAAAATAAAAATAATAATTGAATATTTTTGTTTTTGTAATAAAAAAAATGCATTTTTGTCAATAAATCTCAAAAATAACTAAAGCCCTTATAAATAAAATAAATATTAAATAAAAATAAGAAATTAATAAAATATTAAAAATTAATTAAAACTAAAAATTTATTGCTCATAAAAAAATAATAAGAATCTTATGAGTATAAGATGACATTTATATTCCATATCTTATCTTATAAGATAAACTTCTGGGATTGCTCTTATTCAAGTTTTCAATCAGTAATAAAGCCTTTCCAATTTTAATAATTCACGTTAAGTATTTCTTTTCAGTTCAGTTGCCTCTTCTCTGGCCACTTCATACACACACTGCGCGCAAATAAGTGGTAGATGGGCAACCTTTTCTTCGTAAACCTTGCAAGGTTTCATTTAAGCGCCATTTTACCTATATTCTTCTAAAGCTTACGTAAGATGCGTTCTATTCAACTTCAATTCCATATTCTTGTTTTTATTTTTCTTTCGATAGCTTCCATGTTTATCTATTAATATAGTTATTTGTTCTATTCTAAAAAAGGCCAAGAAGTTCAACATTGAGACGCACTATCTTTGTGTCGATTGTATACCAATTATAATAGCAAAGTGATCAATTTATTGTGACATGAGTTCTTAATGCGCGTGTAACCGTCAAAATCTAAACCTGCATTTTTGGTACTGTAGGGAGTAATTACAAACTTCTTTGCGTTGTTTATCACCATTTATTACTAACTTGTTCAACTTCTTTGTACTTGCTTGCAGCTATATTTGCTGCTTACAAAATAGCAAATACAAATACACTCTCTTAAATCTATTTACAACCTCTTAAGTCTAATATCTCTTAAATCTAATTACAATAATACTTATATAAATCTAATTATAATAATACTTATATTACTACAGTACTAATATTACAAAAATATTATAGTACAATTCATCGATATCATCTAGATCTCGATTAACTCCGTGCACAGGCAGCAGCAGTGGTGTCAGAATTAAGGAATATATTCAAACCACATACTTTATTAGTTCAAAAATAATATTATTTCAACAAATTATAATAGATTTATAGATCCATAATATGAATAGATCCATTATTTCATATCTATTATAAACTTCCATAGTTAAGCGATTATCCAATATTTGTCAGCTTCATGCCATAACTCATTTCATCCAAAATTTCTTTATGTAAAAAGTTTTTAAGTAAAATTTTGCTATAAGCAATTTTTAACTTAAAAATAAGTTATACATATTCTATTTGATGTAATTTATAATTGAAACACACAATCTCACCACTTCAAGTAATTCAAAAACTTATGTTGTAATTAAATTTTTATTAATAAAAAACAAACAGAAACAAACACAAAAACAAAAACAAAAAATACAAGACAAGTGTGGGAAATAAAGTATTTAAAGCAATAACATTCGCAGCGAAGCGAATGTTACAACAAAGACGGAAGCTGTTAACACTTTTACATTTTTATGTGTATTCAACATTTTGTAAACATGACTGCACTTTTCATTGTTTACAGACAAAGCAAAAAAAAAACAAAAATAACAACAAACAAGTAAAGGACAAAAAGAAAAATTAAAGAAAGCTCGCTTCTCAATCACACTCACATGCACCGACATTACTCATAGCAGTGACATATGCATGCTGATATTTATGCACGCCTTATGCGAATGGAAGTACAAATGAATAAAGAAAATGAGTTCGTTCTTTTGTTAGTGTTTGTGTGAAAATGTTACTTAACAGATTCTGTCTGAGAGTGAATATGAGTGAGCCAAAGTACGTGCATGCATGCGTTTATGTTTGTTTCTGCGTTTGGGTATGTGTGTGTGTGTGTGTGCGACGGAAATGCAAATACGTTGCTAGCAATAAAATGTTTTACACACTGTTTATTTAAGTTAAATACTAGAAATTATGTGTTTATGCAAGTGTATTTGTTAACACGATTTTAAGTGTACGTGTCTGTATGGTTATGCACACACGCACACTTACAGTAGTATAAACACAGCGCAACAAATGACTTCATACGAATGTGCGAATGTGCGAATATATGCGAATACATGCGAATTTAAATGTAACAATGCAATTTTCAGCATTTTAAACATGGAAAAGCATAAAAAGCTTTTCAAACAATTAAAAAATATGCACAAAAATTTTAACAGCCGCTGTTGTTGGTGTTACTTACGACTTCGAATTACGCCAAGATACTAGATACAAGATACGAGATACTCACATGCATGTTTGCATAATAAAAAGCAACTGCATATTAGCGCATGCATATGTGAACTTTTTTTTGTTATTAAAAATTCGTTTTTAACTTTTGCTGCGTTTAAAATTAAGAACATTATAAAAGCGTTTATTTATCACTTCACTTTTTTGCTTTTTAATTTCTGCATAATGCGAAAAAGGACTTTAATGCTTTTGGATTTATGCACTCTACACATAAGCGCACTTTTGCGACTAACTATTTGAAATTAGTTGCAAGTTAAGATCTTATGAAATCTAACCCATTTACTTAATGTACCGAAAAGTAATTTTTTTTGGCACAGTCCAACAGTTCTTTTAATGCACAATATTTTAAATTTAAACAAACACTTTTGCTTTAACTGAAAGTATTTATTTGATACAACTATTTCTTTAGCCTCGAAGTTCTTTAAATTTGCTAAATAATAAACTGAATGGTTCATGAAATTGAACACAAAAGTTAATGATTTTATGATTTGAATATTACTAATATTTAACATATTTTAAATTAAATCAAAAATATCTAACATGTCATAAATTAACTAAAAATAAAAAATTTATATGAGTTATTCTATTATAAATACAACTGTGTATAACCTCAACTTCTCTGATTTGAGTTGTTTTTTATGTTTATTTTTTAAACATAACAAAAGTTTTAAAAAAATTTTTAAAAAAAATTTAATATATAATTCTCATATTGCGTATTACATTTCTATTAATTTAGGTTCAAAATATTTTAATTTTTCAATTCTATTTCTAATTTTTTCCAATTAAGTAGTCATTAAATTTTACTTTAAAGTACTTATTTTCAAGATATTATTTTGGAAGTATTTTTTATAAATTATTTAACATGCAGTTTACACTTATCATAAGTGTAAATTTTTTATTAAAGTAAATTTTAAATTATATATACCATTAAAAATTATGTACTTCTTATATTTTATTTTCAATAAACAGTTAATTCTACTTGCAAACTAAAATATTTAGAATAGTACTATTTTCAGAAATATTTTTAACAAATTAATTAAACACGTACCTTACATCAAACTCATGCGTATGTGACCGATAGAAATCAGTGATGAAAAACTAATATTTTAAAGCATAGTTTTCGGAGTTCATTTTAACGATATTATAATTTGATATAAAACTAATATCATTCCGTGGATTAATATTTTTAAATAAAATTGAAATTTTAATCTAAATAAAAAAAAAAGTTGAAATTTTATTTTCATATACATTTTTTCTGTTTCATTTAACTGTTAATATTGGTACTTAATATAAAAAATGTTAATTATTTATTTTATTTTCCAAAACTTTTTATTTATTATCTTTTCTTTGCAATTAATTGTAGGTTTTTATTACTTATATTGCTGAGATACGTCTATTAGAAAATTGAACATAAAATCAAACTTTCAAAACCCTATCGTTGTATAATTTTCAGGAAAAAAATTTAAAAATATATTCCCGAGACACAGGATTTTTTATATAAAAAGGACCTCGTAGATAAAATTTTAGCCAAAAAGGATGTGAGGAGGCCTAAACGCATGTGCTGTTTATGTTTTTAATACTTAACTTTTAAAAGTAATGATTAAAAATTAGCAATGTATCTTTAATTGAATAAGTAACCTCCACATGAAGCTGTATATAAAATATATCGATTTATATGCATATAAACTTTATGTATATATAACACACTTTCTTTACGTTGTTTTAAATATTTAAAATAAATTCCTCCCAAGCAATAATAGAAAAACTTAAGTCAATAATTAGTTTATACTCATAAATAATTGTTCATTTCTTGTTTTTAAAGGAATTCTGTTTCGAAAAGAATAATGAAACTCATATCCTTTAAAGCGCCTGTAACATACTATCAAAAACAGCTTAAGTAAATTGCTGTTAAAGTAAATTCAATTAAATTGCCAACGCATATCCAATTGTGTTAATGCCTTAAAGAACAGATAAAAAGATAAAGCAACAGGATATGAAAAAGGCATAAAGATACTGTAAAACTTATAACAATTACAATGCAATAAAAACTACAGGTACGACTTACAGAAATTCCAATATTAATGACTTCAAAAAAAAAAACAAATTAAAATTACAATAAAATATTATGTGGCTTACAAAGGAAACGAAGTTAAAATCATCATAGAGCACAATATTTTTACAATTTCACAGGAATTAAATTTAATCCAATTTCAATTTATATTTGCTGGAAATTACTTTATAAATTTTTTATTTTATTATTGTTACGTATACGCACGGAAGTACCTAATTAAAAATTCAATCGAAATGGCAATCGTGGTGGAAATGTATAATATTTTTGTACTTCTGTAAGTATCTTTTGGTTTTTAAGCTATTTTTACACAAAAAATTTTATTTGATAATAATTAGACTGAAATAAAAATTACGAATTTCTCTAAAAAGGATATACTGTTTTTTTGTGGCAATAAAATTATCGTAGATGGGAATGCTTTTAATTAGTTTTTTGTTGATATATTCATATATGAATATAAGTATTATAGTGAGTGCTTTGAGTTCAAATTTTAAGCAAAAGCTTATTTTTATTTTTGTATTCATCCTATTAAAAAGACAATTTTTTTAATTGCAAATGAATTAAATGGAGAATAACGTATAGTAACATATAGATATTAACTTAAATGTACAAAAAGTTAAATCAAATTTTAAACCCAAATAAAAGTGTAATCACAGTTTTCCATTCATCAATTTATGTTAATATAGCTATTAAATTTTAATATTAAACTGAATTTAAATAAACTAATTGTTTTATGCTTGCTTTTTCATTCTTTAGCACTTACCTAGTGTAGAGTAAACACTAATGAGACTTGCTATTTAGACTTATGCGATTTATAAGACGTTTCTTTAAAGAAGCATCTTTGGCTTGATAAAAGCTCCGAAACGTTTTAAAACTATTCATGCTTTCCCCAAAAACTGTTCAGTTGTTCTCACTTAATTTCTAGGATCACCATGTTAACCTTACCTAAACCAAGCTATCCTATTTACCTATATTTGCTGTTTACATATTTAGACACAATCCTCTCTCGACTAAATAGCACGGTTTTATATTGCAGTTTTATTAACTCTAACTTCAATATTACCTCTAAACTGAATAAAATACTTTAATGTTAACCAAAATGTATATGTGAATAATGAAAATAATAGACAGCTGTTAGAAGAGCTAACTTACTGAAGTTTTTGAGACATTTTTAAGCAAATATTAATTTTATAAGAACTAAAAATCAACCGTCACATTATACTTTATGCTCTCATTACATTAACGGTTGATTATAAGTGTCCAAAAGGAGTTTTTGCCAATGAAATTTACAATATATAATTTGCATTTCTTCGGTATTAAATGTCAAAACCGAAACTTTTCCTTTAATTAAAATGCACAATTTTGCACTTTTATTACTCAGCTAAAAATGGGGTACTTAAATGGCACATAATTCCCTCATCACAATTTGCATCCAGGTAAATTGCTGGCTGGTCATACAGCCAGCAACTGCAGCATTACTGCTGTGCATTGGAACACCATTCTTTATAACTGAGTACGCTTGGTTCCACTCAAATCACACGGACTGCTCTTATTGCTGATACTGCTGCTGCTGCTGCTGACTTTGCAGTTAATGTTATGCCATTTATAACGACTTTTTTGTTTGTGTATTTCTATATCAACTTGCTATGCACTATGACTTCTGTAACTTCACATATTTTTATTACGCTTTTCGGTTGTAATTTTACACTCAAAGAATTTTTGTCCATTTGCATTGTCGCCTCGACAAATGGTGGATTGCTGGTTTGTTATCACAACCATCGCAACCATTGCACCCATCACACCCGACCATTACATACACAATTAAAAGCTTAATGCAAAATTTACATTGTTGCCATTGCAGGCAAAGGTTTTCCTGCAGGTCCTGGCACGGCACATACAATTGCGCCCAAAGCGTGCTGAAGCCTTAACTGCGTAAGCGTTAAGTGCAATTGTGTGCATGTATCCTGCCGTGCAACCCTAAACCACTGTGCCACTATGCATGTTTTTGGCACTTTATGAGCACAGGTGGATTGCATGGAAACCAGCTACAATTTTTTCCATCTTTTTTTCTTATTTTGATGCTAAACTATTAATTTTAATATTTTAAATGCTTTGAGG
>NC_051847.1:202603303-202610515 GCF_002237135.1 Teleopsis dalmanni | reverse complement strand
GCAATCTTAATTATTTATTTTATTTTCTAAAAGTTTTTATTTATTATCTTTACTTTGCAATTAATTATAGGTTTTTATGACTTATATAGCTGAGATACGTCTATTAGAAAATTGATCTTACTACGTTCCTACTACGTCAATGGAAAGACCAATATACTTTTGTATACCCCAGATAACGAGTGCACCTAAATAGTACCGACTTAATACGAAATATCTAATCCTTATTTGTTTTCTGCAAATAAAACACAATAGAAACAGCTACTAAGACTCTCTCTTTTAAATACCTTCCTAAATTGATTATAAATTACAATGCATAGTAATACTTTCAAAAGTTTTAATGAAATTAAAGTGTTCATCGCTTTGTATAAGCTCTATCTACACATCTTATAAACAGTTAACGTGTGTATGATAGTATGATATGTCATAAAACTAAGTAACTCAGCATTTTTGTTTCTTATCTTGTTAAACTGTTTGGTAATCAATATGTAAACATCATAAATGATGATTTTCATCTCTAAAATGTTGTTCACTCATTTACGCACCCGCATTGCATTAATCAGAGACAAAATCTTTAATGTCAATAAACCTTGGGTTTTGAGCTCAACAGACTTTCACAACTCATATCTATTGCAATTTTAATGGGTCAACAAGATATTATATGTGCTTATATCCGCAACTGTGTATCAAATATTAACGCAGTAGAGCAAGCACAGTAGCTTCTAAAAGTGCAATAACTGCAACTTTATTAGCTGCGAAGAGCACTGCACGACTGCTTGTGTCCTATATAATGACGCCAGAATACCAGAATTTCAATAGTCAAATCGTTTAAGTTGTAGGTGGTTTGCGCCACTGCGTTACATTAAAAATTAAAGTCATTACGAGTGTGCAAGGATCTGTGAAAGCAGATTATTGAAAATGCATGCTAAAATGAAGCTACTTTCTCGTGCTGCATGAATGTACGCCAGTGTTGACAGTAGGCGGTGAACCCTTCCACTGTAGCCATTGCAATGCAGGAAATGCTCGTAAGCAGACTGTTCCTACTCATATGTGCACTGACATATTTTTGTTTATTTATTTATCTTTTGCATATAGCAAAATATTTATTTATATGCAATTTGTCTGGGCTGCAGACTTTTGAAGTACAGATATTGGGAATCGCAAATATAGTCGAAAGTGGTTACGTTCTCGAATTTCAGTGCTGAAATCTCATTTATTTCAACTGAAAAAGCCAAATGAAAATTTTCAATATTTGTAGTAAAATATAAAAATATGAAAATGAATATTCTTTGTGAATATAATGTTGTCCATACTCTATTTGTACTTTTACTGAAAGTACCGAATACGTTAAATGAACATTTTATTATTGACAGAGTTGATTATTGCTAACACAAATTTAAAAAATATATTAATATCGTGTTATACCATTTATGTATCTATATACTTTTATACAAAAACTGATTTTATTTGAATCTTGTCATCGGAAACTATTGCAATAGAGCAAAATGCATTTTAGCGGCAAAAACGCCTAGTGACGCTACTCTGCCGTTTGTGCGGTTGTGCGATATATTATAACAAAATGAGCTGCGCAAATCGCTATGTATAGTTTTTTACATTTCTCATCGCTCAAGCGGTAGAATAACATTTTTGAGCATTTTCTGCGGCTTGTGTACACCGAATCTATTATTATACCTTTACCACCAAACCTTCACTTAAGCGGTTAAGGACTACATTAGTTCACACTACCCAGTATATACTAACTAGCGGCGCTACTGTTTGTAGCTGCGTACATTTTACGTCAACGCTCAGATGACAGATTTGCGGCACATCACTTTTGGCTGCTGCTGGTGATTACTTATCAGTCCTACGAATGATCGCTGTTAGCAGTTGCGTACATTTTTACCGCTCAAACGGTAGAGTAACGGCACTAATGTTTTTTGACACAATTAACTACCAGAAAAGGGTTTACTTTCTTCGACTCTAAACATTTATATATAAATGTGTCAAAAAAATTGTAGATGAAATTTGAGATTATCACAAATCAGTTTCAAAATTTTTGTTATTAATTGTGTTATGGAATTTTTCATTAAGTTTCAATATCTATGTTACTTTTAAAACTTGAAATATCCAATTACTTTAGGAACATACTATATAATAGCATGTGATAAAAAGTGAATTAAGTATCTTGTATGATAACGACTGTAACTGCCCGATCCACCTACCTTTCATTCCTCTATAGCATGCCTCTGATTTTTGCCTCAGATATACCTAGACTTCTAAGTACTAAGTCTCTTTATCCTAACTCTCTCAACACTATTACTGGAATAAAGTTTCGTACACTATACTCCAGGTAGTAAAAATCTTCTTCTTTCACTCCTAAGAGGTGGTTTTAATGGATTAAAGTCTTACACTGTCGCTGTTGGCGCTTTTTATGTACCGTAGACAAAGCTTATAACTGTAGCTGATATCAACAGAATATATAACAGCGTGAATCCATAGCAGATGTCATTTGAGCCGCCTTTAAATTCACTGTATTTTTCTAAGCGTACATCAACATCTGAAGAATTAAGTATATATAATGTGTATGAATTTCCTGCAGGCATAAACTATTTTTTATCCATGACAGTTTTATAATTTTATTTTATGATTCTTGACATCAATTTCTGATAGGTTTCTTCAAGAATTATAACTTTACTCATTGGTAAAGCTGTACATATGTGGTACACAATAAATGGCAGACCGATCATTTATCCTCAACCTTTGGGTATAGGTCGTTTAGATCATATTAAGCTCGCAAATATGAATAGAATACAAAATAAAAAATTCACTTTAAGTCAAATAACCCAAATGCTTCTTATATAAATAAATATTATAACATCTAATGGATTATTTGGATTACATTCAGTTGAAGTAGCAGTCATATGCACCAAATCTCAGAAATAATAGTCGCTTGTGATGTTTTGTTATATAAATCATACAGAAAAAATAATATAAAGTAATATGATATCACTTAAAATCCTTATACTTAAATCTAAAGGATGTATAAAAGGATATAATAACAATTAATTATCATTATATCAATTTAAAACTATAATTACTATTCTTTACATAAATTTTAAATGGTATGGTATTATAGACAATTTAATTATTAAAATAAATTGAAAACAAATTGAAAGTAATTAAAATAAAATAAAAGTATTATGGAAAATATTAAAATATGGAAAAGTCGTTTGATATTTTGCTATAAATAAAACAAAATGTCCTTTCCATAATACGAGTATTCTAAAATTTGTTTAGCAAAATATCGTTTAAATATTCATTTTAGAGATAATATTTGCCTTTCGATTTTAGCACAAAATAAACTGCTAAAATTGCAAATATTTAATGATGTCACATATTGTAAATAAAATTCGACATAAAACTATAAATACTTGGAATTTAAATATTCCAGAAAATTGAAAACCAAAAGTATTTGAAAACTTCATTCTAAAGTGTGTGTGAGTTAGTGTGGGTAGATATTAAGGCAAATAATGGCATTTGACTGGCACAAAAATAGTTTAATTTACTACTAAATATCGATGGTAGATTTAATGAGTTTTTATTATTTGATATTTTGCTGTCATATACTGAAAATCTATACATAAAACATAATACTGTATAAACTGCATGAAGTCCGTCCACACGTCCATACACAGCACTCCTTCCACTGCACTTCCACTGTTCACTGAATATCAGGAACTGCAACTATTACGGTTTCAATATGTCACAGAGAACAAGGACACAAATTTACGCACTTTTCAGTGTAAGCCATGGTTGCACTCAATCCTACACAAAACCGAATAATATTAAACATAAACGTGGGCTACATATGTCGAACACGTGTCGGTGCACTAAGTGGTGCTGAGTTTGTGTAGTTCTGTGTGCTTTGTGCTGCTTTTGTGCAAGTAATACTGCATGAATGACGCACTTTTGACCTTACCTGAGCGTATCCTCGTACATTTGCATAACAAAACACTAAAACCCCATACGGAAAACAAACTTTTTTCTTTTTACTAACATTTTTGTGTGGGTTTTTAAGTGCCACACTTGCTGCCACATGAGTTGCATTTGGAGCACAAATACATGTGCACTGATTTCGGATTTCGACAATTTTGTGTCAATGTGTGCTTACGCAAAGGCATGCCTCTGCCGCCGCACACTGCAACTTCCGCACCCATAAGGGTTTGCGTACGTCAATCTAGTGTTCGCGTACGTGCAACACAAATTTTTTACACATAAAATATTTCTTTAATTTTTACATTTGTTCTCGTTTTATTTGAAATATTTTTCCCCATTTTTTTTATTTTCAAAGAATTTTAATGAAACTTATTATTTCGCAGTGTGAAATTTTAATTGAAAGCATTTTAGCGTTGTTCTCTACCGCTGATGCCCGTTCGCCATGCTGCATGCTGCATGCATCCTTCAACACCTTGCAGCTGCCACCCTAACGGCAAATATTATTTCATGGCTTTATGACCGGAGACTAAAGTTGCCATATTGCAAGCGCTGCTCTTGTTGTGGCTGTAGTGGCAGTAGTGGCAGTAGTTGCAGCAGTTGCAGCATTTGAATGGCATGTAATTGTGGCATATAATATTTCGTTTCTTTTGTGTTTAGAATAAAGTTTCACGTTGGCATTTGTGACACAATTATCCAAGTTGTGTCATTCAGCTTGAACCATATGCATTTGGCAATGCTTCAGGTATGTTACTTTTATTTTTACTCACAGTTTTTTATGATTTTCTCTAGCGGTACCAATATATTCAGCACTATTAGTTTGTGTGTTACTAAGTCATTACTTTGAATAGTAATAAGAATATTAATATCTAAGCCTTGTTTTTGACAAAATGTGTATTTGAAAGTACAACATCAAGACAAGGAAGAAACTTTGTGAACAATCTATAAAGAAGGTACACAAACTCTAAATCAAGTTCAAACTCTCTTCAAAAGTATACCAGGTACATGCATAAGGTCTTTCTGCTTACTAAGTCACTTCTTTGAATACTTAGTAATAACAATTTAAATATTTAGGCCTGATTTTTGACAAAAGAAACTTTGTGCACAATCTATAAAGAAGGTTAACAAACTCTAAATCAAGTTCAAACTCTCTTCAAAAGCATACCAGGTGCATGCATAAGTTCTTTCTGGTTACTAAGTCATACTTTGTGGACAATCTATAAAGAAGGTACATAAATTATCTTCGAATGTAGCTTCAAACTCAGCTTCAAACTCTCTTCAAAAGCATACTAGGTGTATGCATAAGTTCTTGTTGGTTTAACCAAGTGAAGACATGGGTGGGAAAGTATAGAGCTTATTAATTTGACACATACCTCATTTTTTTTCGTCTGACTTTGACTTATAAACACATACAAGTTCTGCCTAAAAAAAACAATTGCGCCACGGCTTTCTTGTACTATTTAATCAAAAGAAAAACGCTGTTAGAAATCATGCTTTGCTGGTAGTAGCATACTATAAACAATCTACATTGTTTAGAACATGTGAGGCATGGCTCTATATTTTAAAAGTGATGATTTCTATGTGAATGACCATTAGCGCTCTGATGAACCACAAAAATGCGTAGACGAGCAATTGCAGTAGCTATTGGATAATTACTCATCATTGCAGCTGAGTCCACCGTTGAGGAACTAAAACATTTATAATATTATCCCAAAGAAGATATTCAAATTTCTCTAGTATAATAGAAACTCAAATATTCATAGAGATCTTTCTATTGAAACCATCAACAAGAATCTAAACTATTTAACCAGTTCGTTGGTCAACCCAACAACTCTTTAGGTGCGTTTAAAATTATCTTCGTTTTGTGTAATTTGAGATTGGCAGATATTTACAGTGTCTTCTCATAGAGTGTATTTAGAAATAAGAAGAAGAATGAAAGGGTTATATTGCTATCAATCAACTTTTTTGAATTTTCTCTTTTAATTTACTGATGTTGGAGGTTTTTGTGCAGTATATATATAATTCGATATTGTAACCTTAATAGTTCAAAGCTCGTCTCCATATAAGCATCATTGAGAGAAATGTTTTTATTACCGATCCGGTCACTTCTTCGTTTTCGCAGAGACACCATTTATTTTGGTCATTAAAATGCTTTGGATGTAAACATTTTGCATGGATCTTTGAACTACACACATACCATTCTATACAAAATTGCTTTCATCTGTGATTTTTTAATGGATTCTGAACTTTTATTTAAATGATTGCATATAACGATATTATAACTTAATCATATTTTTTAATAAATTTTAAATTTTGAATGTCATATGTAGGGAAGTGCTCAGAAACGAACTATATCAACTTACTTGGTTTTTAGTGAATTTGCTAAAATAAACAAATATTGTACACATAATAGGAGCACGTGTGCTTAGAGCACCGTGACTGAAATTTAATTTCAATGATTTTTAATGAGAATTTGTGTGGTTATACGAAGTATTTTTCATAAAATTTCCTGCTACAAGGAAATGCGTATGAATGGAATGAATGCCAAAAATAAAAACCAAGTACACATAAATGCAACTCTGTTGAATCCTTAAGCATTACTACGAAGTAAATAAACTTTAATTACTACACTCACTTGCATATGATATATAGTATTCTGTATAAAAAAAAGGACAAAATATCAAAGTAAAAATATCTGAAAAAATTTTAATTAGTAAAAATTGGGAAAAACTAAAACATTTGAATAAAATTATTTTCTAAAAAACATAACAAAAATTTTAATATATGTTTTCTAAACAAATATATTTTTGGAATTATGATCTTACATCTAAATATTTTTTTATTATGAAAATTAAACTAAATAAATGAAAAATGATTTTGTCAAAATATTCTATATGAACATAGAATCCCGCTTACATGTTTTCTTAAATACCATTTCCATTCAAGTATTTCCACTGATTGTGTACCCTAATGATAGTTTTCTATGAATATGTATTGCTTTAATAAAAATCCTTACAGATTGCATTTATATATTCATTTTGCATTTGCCTCGTACCGCTTTAATTTAGCATAACAGTTATCATTGAATTATTTGCAAAGTAACCACAGTAAAAGGTAAAACAAATACACTCAACTCAATAGTGGCAAATTTAAGTTTTACGCTAAACTGACTACGAAGAGCTTTCAAATCCTATTATTTAAGGAAAATAAAATGTAAGTACC
>NC_051847.1:202600014-202603203 GCF_002237135.1 Teleopsis dalmanni | reverse complement strand
AAATGAAAATAAAAATAAAAATAATAACAGTTTAATAACATAGAGCCGAGTTGCTAATTAATTACGGCAAAATCTATTAAAGCAACAACTCTCTCCGAGCATACAATTAACACGACAAGTGCCAATTTGTCAATCAAAATTCTGCAAATTACACAAATTTGTACAGTACAAAATGGCATAAAGAAATACAAAACAATAAACAAAATGGCCCTCAAACACAAGGCGAAAGGGGGTGTGGCTTTGACTTTGGATTTCACTTTGGCGTTGTGACTGTGTCCATGCCCGGAAACTACACAACAATCGTTCACAATGGTGCAATCGAAATTAAATATGCACAAGGGAATCACGAGATGAGCAACAAGTTGAGCACAACTACACAAAATGGAACACAGAAATTATAAATAAACAATAACAAATTAAATAGTGCAAAAAAAGTATAAATTAATAATAATTAAATATTAATTGCAAAATAAAAAGGAGCGAAAAATAGCAATGGCAATACCTGAAATGCTCAAAATGGTTAAGTGTTTTCTCAGTAATTCGGTGAGGTTCAGAAGTACGCCAATTAAAAAAATGAAACTTATGAGTTAAATATGCAAGCCGCTGGCGATTTCAGGAATTAATTTTTATATGTAGCGTGTCACAATGGCGTCACTGCCATGTTCTCAACATAAACGTTAAACATGCAATAAAAAGCAGTAAATTAATTTTTAATATTCACAGTTGAGGTGGTGTTTAACGAATCAATATTTCAAGAAATTAGTGAACTCTACTATACAAAGGTTTCAGTGTTATGTGAAATATACAAATCTAATCAAATTTTATCCAGGCAGTTGACAATTCATAGTGTCAGTTGATCAGACACAGTTACAGATATGTTAACTTTTGGCTTATCACAACTACTGTCAGTTTAGTTACAGTAACAGTAGAGATTTATTTTTGGCTATTGCCAAAGGAAGCACATATCAAACACCAGGTCCCAGAACTAAATGCAAATCACCATTTTCGTAGCACTGTGCGATGTATTGTACATCACAACATGGCTGTGCGTTTGACCTCTTCGAGAAATCATTAAGGTATTATGACAAGCATAGATACTGTTGTGACTACACACTTGGGTTAGTGTACTTGTGGTGGTGTGCATTAATTTGACATTGATGCTTCACTTTGACTGATGCTACACTCAAAGAGCCTTCTATGAACACTCATATAGTAATACTGGAATCATCGTACCACATGAACGATAACCAACATCAGCAATGAGAGTAGCATATCAACTTCTGTCAAAATTATTGACATATTGGGTCATCGTGCAGCGGTGCAATAAATTTGCCGTTAAAGTGCAATACTTATTTCTCGATTTCTCCTTTTTGCAGTCAAAGCACCGGATTGCAATTACTTCCGAATTAATCACAATTTCGGCTATTCGATAAATATTTGTGTGTCAGATTTTATAGAATATTGATGTATAATATGATAAAAACTATAATTGTCAACCTAAGCAATGGTAACTGGCTCGTTTATTACAAAATGTGTCATAGTTATATTTTTTATTGCATATGGTTGGACTGATTGCTCACGTACGTAATCCTGCATAAGAGATTCGTATCATAGCGCTTGTCGTTTCCACTTCAACGTATTATTTCCCATATCGTTCCCAGTAGCCAACGGTTTTCAGTGCCTTCTCCTAAGATGATTAAAACTGCTAAGTAGAATTATATCTCCTGTATGCTGGAATTGTAGGACATCTTAGTTCTCGTTCGTCCTCCGTATTGTTAAGAAAACGGGACTGGGGCTTGCGGTGTTCCAGCATGACTTAAATTCTTAACGAGCGCATTGTTGCTTCGATCTTGACTTTTCATCCTAGATGAATGTTTTTTGGTCTTCGTAAACCCTATCATCAGATTCTTATTGATCCTGCTGATGTTCCCAAAACAGCTTTCACCATACCATTCCGAATGTGTGAATCCACTCAGATGATCTTTGGTTTACGCACCGATAGTCAAACTTTTCAATGTTTTATGGATCATGAAACTCGTTTTTGGAAGGCTTCGGCGATTCGAGATGAAAATAAATCCTTTTAAATGCAACTTCGGTAAGGATGAAGTTTTTTTTTCAGATTCCCAATCAATAAGAATATCGTTATACCAACATCTGACAAGTTGTTCAAGTTTCTTAAAAACAAAACTTGAGGATTCATTTGCTATACTAAAATACCTAAAGAGGATCCTCTTTTTCTTATAACTTATATAAAAGAGGATCCTCTTTTACCATGAGTATTTAACTATATTGTACTGAAATTGAACTGAATATTATTTCAAATATTGCATCAATTTTTAATATAAACTCTTTAATTCAGATGAACTATTCAATAGAGAGGTATTTCGAATATTATTAAATTATAACAATAAAATTTTATTATATATTAATTTTATTAATTAATTGACTTTTTTAGCTAATCATAAAATAAAACCAAAAAATAATATATAAAGTATAATATATATAACTTATTGTACTAAAGTATGTATTGTAGTCGCTGAAGTTGTTGTTCTGTATAGATGAACCACTTATTGAACAACTTAGTCTTATGCTAGTCACCTGAAATAAAAAGTATTGGCTTTCTTTTAAACAATTTCTATCTAAATTGAGATGAAGTCCGCAAGAAAACAAAACAATGAAGATGCAATATAAGGCTTGTAGCTCTTCTGTGGTCAAATTAACTCTTTTGATGAAAATTTCCATTGCCGTGAATGCATTTCGTTCCACTACATGTGTAATAATTGTTGTCTACAATGCAACATGGACATTTTACTCTTATTGTTGCAAACCCATTCTATGAGTAGACAATATCTGCTGGTTACATAGCTATGCTAAATCGACAACCACTAAAGGGAAACGTTTACGGTTACTTTGAATGTATGGCCACCGCAAGGACATCAAGGCTCATAAACAACTGCAGACAAATAACAATTATGCTGATGTTAAAGATACACAATGATTCAGAGAGAAGTGTTTTTTTCTTTAGCCAAATTCATCACAAAGAATTGATGATGAATTCATGAAGTTGGATATATTCAAGCAATAATGAAAAAATAAAAAGTGTTTGTAATGATTTTTGCCAGCATTGGATATAAATGAAAATTTTTCGACTTCTTTGTATAGCCGCCAAACAAAAACTAATCATACTAT
>NC_051847.1:202525830-202599914 GCF_002237135.1 Teleopsis dalmanni | reverse complement strand
TTTACTAAATGAAATTTAAAATGTAACTGTTAATCACATGAGACAATAGTACAACCTTTATACTATCGCTAAAATAAACAACAAAATCAACAGCTTTGCATAAATTTCATTCAATAAATACAAACTGACAGACGGCCCAATCGATAAAAATCACTAAAACAGAAGCAACCTAGCGAGCTGATATCTTGTATCGGACACCTTAAAAAAAGCCTGAGTGAAATAATGTGCAAATATTATAATTTGGAGCTTAGATTTTAACCCATAACATGCGAAGGTAGTGACGTTGACATGGGCACGAATTTGGCAATAGCTTCATTTGCTCGCATATATCATCGCCACTCGCGGATATAAAAAATTACAAAAATTAACTTTTTTCGTTATAATTTTGATGCTAATTTAATTCCGCCTTTTTTTTTGTCTAAATTTTGTATAATTTCTGTAAAATCTTTCTCCCTTCAATTTGTGCAATAAAATTGGTGGCTTTTACTGACTGAAAATGCGGTGCTAACGTGGTTTGATGGTCGATTAAGTGCCACATAAATAGTAATAGGTTGTTAATCATGGTTAAGAGCCAATTAAATGGTACTAAATATAGGGAGAATTAAGACGATGCGATACTATTTTGTAACTTTTACCAGTAAATGTTTATGACATTTTTTCGTAAACTATTTCGAATCATCGCGCTCATCCAAATTCATTGCGAGTTTCATTTTGGCTGATTATTATGCATTTCTTTTTGCAATAGACATCGAGCAGAAATGCAGACAACAAAAGAAATTTGCATTTAAATAGAAAATGACAACTCTTAATTGGGTTGTAAACATTTTTGATTAATCAGTTCGCATAAGACATTATCACAGCTTTCTGCCATTGTAAATATTGAATGACTGAAATTTACAACTGAAAGAGCCCAAACACTTTAGTTATGTATTTAGTGCATTTGGTTACAAAGTTAAGGATCTAAAAATGTATTTTATATGAGATCATAAAATCGTCAATTTTGGATTTAGTATACAACACAATAGATTGATCCATTATCTTTGACAAATCAATTTAAGCAAATTTTTTTTATCCAAGTTTATTCAATAAAAATGTAAATAATGTAATAAAAGTTAAGAGCAGCAGTTAGTAATTGATTTATTTATATTTAGAGACGTAAAAATTCCCTTAAATTATATCTGTATTTGGTAATTAAACTAATTTCTCACAGTCAAATGGGCGCTCTCATAGACCAATATCCCTTTTATTATTGCTAGTCTTCAATTATTTTATATTACTCGTACATACATTTTATATAATATATATCATTTAATTTTCGCACAAAATACTCAAAATATTTTCCATTTAAAGCAAATCTGCACCTGCAAAAGAATTGCAGGAAATACAGATGTTCATTATAATATTTTATGATTATAATTTAATACTAACTGAAATATCGGACAAAATTTTTTATCCCGTAGATCCTCTAATGAAAGCTGTCATCTTCTCTGTCTAATGTTTCAATGTTAATAGAATTTCTAATTTAAAAATAATCAATTTAACATGGTGACCGCATGACAAAAAATGATTCAATGATCCAAAATGTGTCCAGAAACGTCATCATGATTCTACACCATTAATAGTTCCATAAGAGATTTATAGTTTGTCTAAAACTTTTATATCAACATTTGTGCACTAAATGATATTATTATTAGAATAGACAATTCAAACTATTAGAATGCTTCTAGAAGCTTTGATGCTTCTATAACTTGTTCAGCCTAAATCTAGATTAGGATTTAGGTATTCATTTAAAAGGTTGTATTAAATATTAAACAAAAAATATTGTAAGCTCTTTTTAATTTGTCATTTAGATGTACCGTAAAGATATCAGCCTTGTGGTAGGCTTCATCACATATCTCAGTCGATTATGGAACATCGCTAACCGCAATAATTGTTCCTATCACAGTTGTGAAGAAGACGATGAAAGTGTCTTACATCTGCTTTGTTATTGCACCGTTTTAATATTTTAGCAGTTTTTTTTTTGAGCAACTTATCCAACTCCAGGATCTATCACTAAAAAGCACTTAAAGCATTACCAAAGGTATAAGAGGCTTTTTAAACCTATAAGTTTTTTTTATATGGTAACACAATGGGTCAATAGGCTTAAATGGATCCCTTAATTTACCGGCATAACCTAACCTCTTACGTCGTCAACACAAAATGTCTCGTTTTCATGTTTCTGAATAGTTCTCCGCTGATAGCTCTTCATAGCTAATTAATGTAATAAATTCAGTGGTGGACTTTAAAGATATTTTAAATAATTATTCAGAAAATCTTGAGCTTTTTGCTGTGACAGATACTAGCGGTCTAATATTCTTATTATTTAGTAATTATCTAATGAAGGCCGATAAAATGTTGGTTCTAAACTAATAATAATATAAATATGTTATTCCACGTGAATATACTTTCACACTTCCTCGAAAAGCAGAGTTTTCAGAAGAACAACAATGTAAATACTACATTGGAGAGCAGTGGGACACGGAGTATTATTTGCGAGTGAGTTATAGGCGTTTTTTCTTTACCCATATATAAAACAGACTTTGGTTTCCACATAGTTAGACACAAGTTTATAATTAGTAAATCCTACTATATTTTTTCTTACTGTTTTTTATATGCAAGTTCTCTTTAAGTAGGATATACCTACAATATTATCAGAGTGAAGAAGAACTATTGGTTATTTTATTTTCCATTATAGTTTTGCTAGTGCGGGTCCTATCTAACTAGAATATACAATATATTGAGTTAGAGTGAAGAAGACTGCAGTAAAATTGGATTGCTTCAGGCACATCGGTTTTTAGAAAGGTTCAAAATTAATTAATATGACCTATAATAAATTTGTGCAATATCTAATATCGGCTTGATGAAATGAAAAACTTAAAAATTTTCATATGTCCACGTGAAAACATAATATGAGTATGTATATATCCATGTTCGGAACAGTAATTTGTGTCTTTACTAAAACAATAAATTTCACTCGTATACACCTCTTAAGATTAAGATTGTTGCATTGTGTAATCTACTTTAATAAATATCACGTCTCATTTCGTCATTACATGATTACATGACAATAGTTTTGTAATACTGCAAAAATGAATTCAAGATTTTATTTTATTTTGTATGCAACTATGTAAATATTACAAAAAAAATTAAATAATATGTAAATAATCGATAACTAAAGGTATTTTAGAAACATAGATTAGTGATTCCAATTTGCTAAGTGTCACTTTAAACACTTGTTTCGATGCATCACTTAACTCATCCCGATAATTTTATATTCACCCATCGATTAAGTATCTGTGTACACCTCAAGGCCATCACTGTATGTACTATGTAACACATGTATACCATAAATCATTAGAGTAACTGCAATTTGTCATATGCCAGTTCAGATGCATGCCCAATGTATCACCCAACTCCTCATAAATCTTATTCCTGTTTTTCGAAAGATTGATCAGTACGCACTTCAAGGTCGCTGCATACAGCTTGACTTCCCATAGCGAAACGCATGACAGATAAGTGTGCTCGAATCTTACAACACCTAATAACTCAATTTCGTTACACATATGTGTGGACCGCCTTAAGTATAGGTTATCGCTGTCAAAACAATTCCATTAAATCATTATTAAACTTATAAGTTTAGATTAAACTCGCTAATTTTCATCTTCTTTGTCACTGATTATATTACCATTTTATTATTTTCTTTGTAACAATTTGAATGCAAACGGCCATTAATTTGCTTTTACATAAACAAACATATATAAGGTTTTATTTTTATTTTGTTGAAGTGGACTTATAAAATATAATACATTGTATAATTTGGCGCCAACAAATTTGCCAAAAGAAGACAAACAAGAAAAGATGAAATACAGTGAGTGCACAAAAAGTTCGTACAGTAGTACAAATTTAAACAGAATTTTGGGTTTCAAAAAGCACACAATCAAACGAATTTTGTAGTTGGAAACCAATAGAGAAAAAAGAAATATCATCAACATCATTTTTTACCTTTTTTTTGGAATTTTTAAAATTAACTGAAACGAGAAAAAAAAGAATAAAAAAGATCTCCAACAGATCTCCAATAGAACTATTCAATAGATAGTTTTTGTGACTCACCTTAAATACAAAAAGAGCACGAACACAAGTCTTTTCACAAGCACAACAGTTAGATCCTACAAAATAGTACTACACACTATATTCTGGTGTGGTACATCTTGTGTTCATGCGACCATACAACGATTTACTGCTTCTCGTTAAAGTTGTGCTTGTTGGTGGGATACCAACAGTAGGACATCACATCATTATTGGCTTGATCATCTGCTGAGTAATTAAAAAACTGTGGTGGCATAAATATGGATGGGGGGTACTGCTGTTGCGGTAGTATAGTAGTTCCATTTGGCATGGATCCACCATTGACATGTGCAATAGCCGGGTAATAGACATTTGAGTAGTTGAAAGGAACATTTGGATTTTGATAGATAGGCTGGAAGTTGTTATTAGTAATGCCATAGTTTCTAAATGGTCGGCCACGACGTCGATTAAAAGAATTGCGATAGCCTTGTGCTGATGGCGAAGCATTTATCTCATTAACCTGTTGTACTATGTTTGCCAATTCAGCATCACTGCAATCCTCCAAAGTAGCCATATTATAGAGTGGTTCATAAGCCGAAGGTGATATTTCTGTCCACAAGTCCAGTTCATGCAGGCGGTTCACAACAGCAATATAGTATGGATCGTTCTCGTACTCATGCTGCCATATGTGCTCAACGGATAAGAGGTCATAACGTCGTAGTAGTAGTTCCGTGCGAGTATAACGTCTAACCGGCATCTCATCCAAATCAGAAATGGGTGCAGCAATGTTAGACTTCGATTTTGGATTTTGCACATTATCATCTCCGCCAGCCAATAAATTAGTACTGGAACCAGTTTCACCCATGTTGGCAGTTATGTTACTACCGCTGTTATTTGTATAAATATTGAAATTTCGATTGCGATTCATAATGAATCTCTCTAATTGGTTTCCAGCGTGAATTTAGTGACGGAACGGAAGATTTTACAAAATTGTATAGAACAAAATGCCTAAGAAAAAATATAAAAAAATTTTAAATACAAAATGACGTATACCACATGAGTAGTAAAATTAAAAATTTTCTTTCGAAATATTTATGAAACAATATGTTTACAAAAAAATTTTATTTTTAACTATAGAATATCATATCATCACAACACAAATTTAAATAAAAACAAATGGTTACTACGTTATTCGTATATTCTATAAATCAAGAAATCGTATCAGCTAATTAATACTAGTAATAAGGAAGATGCGTAATACTTTTGTCCTATCACAGTCTGACAATGTATCTATAGTTATCAATAGATATATGTACCATATGTAGCTAACAAAGGTTTATTCATTTCATGCTCCTTATTGGCAGCACTGTATTAGTATTAGAAACTAAAGTTTTATCTTTTTCTAATAAATAAGTTTAGATTAGTTAAAAAAAAATTATAGTAAAAAATGTGAAAACTTACTATTTTTCGTATTTAGAATTTTTTTGTATCGAATTTTCTATAGCGATCAGAACTATTTCGTTCTACAAAATGCGACCATTTTCTATATATATTTTCTATATCTATATATAACTGTGAAAGACTATTGCTTCCCCGAAAAGTCACTGTATCGTGGCTTAGAGATGTGATAACGTCATACCTTAAAAAGATTTTGAACAGCTGAGACAGCACATGATGATATATTATGTTAAGCTGAAAGTTATGTTATGGGTATGGAAGATATATAGTTGCAACAGGATATAGTCGTAAGTAATAATTAATAGAACATATACTGCTTTGAAATTTTTGTGCGAGATGATAATGTGATTTATCACCACTAGACTTTTTTTTAATTTTTTAACATGAATGACATGACAATTTCGGTGTAATACTAAAAACTTCTTCTTATAACACAAAAGAAAAAAAAATGGATTAGTATAGTGTTTGTTATTTATACTTTTCGATGTCTTATAATTAATATGATTTTGCATTGGTGTCTTCTTTTTTTTTAAATCTTTTATTTTTACAATATACTGTTTATACAGACTACATGACACCAATACTAGACTTTAACACCAGAATTCCTACTCTCTATCCAACCAGAGATAGCTGGAAGCTAGCATCTATGACAGGTAACTCTGGAGTTGGCCGTCTACCTGATATTTGCAGCGTCTTTCAGGCCGAGAAAAAATATATGTCAATTTTATGCAACTATGTACAATTCATGCTTCAAATATCACTGTTTCTGTAGATAGTCAGGCAGCACTGAAAGCTATTGAATTAAAATCGGTTAGATCCAACATTATATTAAGATGTCACGCTTCACTGATTCCTGGACATAGCAATATTGAGGGGAAGAGTTTTTGAATTGCATATAAGAGAGACCGACCTCTCAATACAAACACCAATGATGCGGTGACTAATAATCTATGAGCTAATCGCAAAGACTGTGCGGTCACTAGAACATTATAGCATAGATTAAACAAAAATAAAACGAAAAGACTTTTCGGCTTCAGCTACTTACTGGAGTACTAACGGGGAGCTCTGCCATTACGCCTATGCTCCAAAGATGGTGAGTATCTACAAGTGAATTGTGCAGTAGTTGTCAAGATGAGAAGGATGTAGAATCCATCAAACACTTCCTGTGTCTCTGTCCAGTACTGTCTTGGGCGTTCGAATAGCATTTTCATCGTACTTTCATTAAATATATTAGTCTCTTAAAATTAATTAATCCGAATAAAAATATATCAGTATTGATGTGATGGCCTTTTAAAAAAGGTCTTTGTAACAACTCATGCCTATCCTTTAAACCTATGAAATAAAAAGTACTTATACAAAAATAGTATATAATAATATAATTGTAATTATTGTTATCATTATAATCTTATATCCTGTCAATCGTACATTAGTATCAGATCAGAAGAATTATGTGAAATGTTGTGTTAAACATTTAGTTAATGTTGAACATTAAGGTGAAGTATTTAAAATGGGAAACACCTTTGATTAAGATTATATCAAGACCATGACTTTATGAGTTTTCTAAGTTCTTTTAGGATAACCAAGAGGACATTCAAGATACAGCAAAGTCTGGGCGTTTTAACAAATTCATAAATGTTGAAGACTTAAAGAAATTTGAACAAATCGTAATTACCAATATAAGTATAACCATAAGAGTGGTTGCTAAACAATCAGGAATGTCCATTTTAGAAAACGACTTTTACGAATACTTTGTGTATAATATTCGAACTTTTACAATACGAAAGAATAATTTGTTTCGAAAATTTGTTATTTTTTCAGCAGTTTCTGTCACAACAGATCACAATAATAACATAACTATAATAAGATCTAATAACATATAATAATATTATAAATTGCTACTTTGGTTTTTAAACTTAAAAACACACTTAAGAATCTATATTTTCTGCAATAGATATAATAATGCTGAAATCATGGAACAAACTCAAGACTTAACCTCTGAAACATGTGATCCAATATTGTCTCTCCAATTGGAATCTATAGTATAACAGTAGAATAAGTACGGAGTATTAAACTGGGTGTATTTTGCATGGAGGGAATGAAATAAACAGTGAAGGTTAGATAGTAATATTAAAAATAATTAAAAGATCATTTTCTGACCAGAAGTCATATGATTAATAATACACAGATGATTAGCAATATATGTATTTAGCTTATCATTATTTGGAAATTAGCCAAGGAAGTCCGGTTGCTCTGTATTCGAAACTTAATAATGTTATTTATTCATTATGGATGCAGATTTTAACGGAATGTCGAAATCGCAAGGTCGTTTGTAACGACAAAACACAGAAAAAATTAACATAATTAAAAAAATATTTTATAAAGCATTAATTAACACTTTTTTTGCCAACTTTTGTTTATTTACAGTTCGTAATTTAAACTGTTTTATAACAAAAAACGCCCACAAAACCAAATCGGTTTTAATATAAAAATATTGAAGTGATTAAATTTGTATTGGTAATTATAATTGGTAGTAATTTATCATTTATTTGTGAAATAAAAGGTGACAAATCATAAAAAACTTAAACAAAAGTTTAAGTTTTTTTCACATGAAAAAAAAACTTCTCTTTGACACAACAAAAAATTTATACGAAATCATAGAAAATATGAAATTAAATAATAATATCGAAATAAATTAAAAAGCCTGTTTAGGTCGAAGAAAGATTTTGTTTATAATTTTGCATAATAAACGCTTAATTAAAAAAATCAATATGGTTTATGCAGATTAAGGGCGCACAGATGCTCACGCATACGCACACAACGGAACGCTGACGCACTCGAAACGGAAGCGAAACGATATTGCCAAAGTGCGGTATACGCGACCTTCTGCTTTACTGTTAAATGCATGTGAAGTAGTAGCATTTCTCCGAAGACCGCAAAACAGGTAAGAGACCCGAAGAAAGAGCAGTTTGGGCCGTCATAGCCATCGGAGTATTGGCTCAATGGGTCAAATTCGAAACATGTTTGGTATTTTATATAAAAATGCAAATTTCTTTATTGTTGCTGCTTTCTTCCGAACGATTTGTTAATGAAAAACGTTACGTGCGAGACAAAAATATTCAAATAATATCAATAAAATAATAATTTTGCATTAATTAAATTTGTATCTCGTCTGAGGTGACATTAGAAATTTTCCAACTGCGATGTTTGTTAGTCGATATCGATATTAGATAACAGACTGCTTAAGTCTATTGAGGAGGATGCATTTTTAATTTGGTTCATTGAATTTGGCTATTGTTGTGATTCCGTGATTTGCTAATAGTGGTTATGTGAACGAGTTGCAGAGCATTAACTCGACTAGCCCAAATGCGTAACAGCTGATGCTGATGCTGATGCTGCTATAGGGAAAAACAATAGATTTTGATATTTTATTGGCAATGGTTTGGATTTTATCAATAATGGATTTGCATAGTTAAATGAAAAAGAAATGGATTTCATATAAAAGCGTTGGCGAGTTCAGGGACAGGCATCAGTTTCATATTTGAAGTTGTCCAATTAAGGTTGAAGGAAGTGTTTGAGCTATATATAGAAGAAAAATACACAAAATGAAGTATTTTGTTGGTTTTTTGGTAAGTTTAATAAAAATTTTGTTAAGAAGTTAACCTAAACAGTTTAACAAAACCAAACTCATTAAAACACCATATGCATAAAATAACATAAACTCATTTTACAGTTATCTGCACTCATTGCTGTTGCACTTGCGCAACCTGGCTATAGATATCAAGCACCACCTGCACCTGCACCACCAGCAATACCAGTGCAATCACCACCAGCACCTGTTGGACATATACCTTCTGTACAGCAATTACCACTTCAAGCACCAAATAACAGACAACCCATACCCGTAAACAGTTATCGTCCACAGCAACCACAATCAAATAGTGGCATTTATTCTGTAGTGCAATCTGCACCGTTGGCACAAATCAATCTACAAAATCAACAACAAGTTGTGCAGCATCACGCACAAGCAGCACCAATACATGCACCAGCTCCTGTAGCCTTACCACAACAGCATCCATTGCCTGCACCAGCACCAGTTCTTGCTCCTGTACCTGCACCAATTTCAATTCCAGCTCCACAACCCATTTATGCACCAGCACCTGCACCCGCCCCATTATCGTTTCCACAACAAACCTATGTTTCTGCTCCACAACCCATTGCCTCAGTTCCACAATCTCACCAACAACAAGTCGTACAACAACAAGTTCTCCAACAACAGGTTGGCTATCCACAACCCGTACAAAATAATTATCAACAAACCTTCCAAGGTTATCAACGTCCACAAACTGCTATAATCACAAAGGACATTTACATACATTCAGCACCAGAAGATCAAGAAGAATCAAATTTGGGACAGCAATTGGACAGCGCACCAATTCGTAAGAATTATCGCATTGTTTTTATTAAAGCACCAAGTCAAAATTTGAAACTCGCTACTGCTGCTTTGAGACAAGCTCAAGCCACACATGAAGAGAAAACTGTCATTTACGTCCTGTCCAAGAAACCTGATTTGGCCGAAGTGCAACAACAGTTGCAACAATCTCAAGCTCAACCTAAGAACAATAAACCTGAAGTCTACTTTATTAAATACAAGACTCAAGAGGAAGCTCAACGTGCTCAGCAACAAATACAAGCGCAGTATGATGCTTTGGGTGGTTCTACTCATATCTCCGATGAAGGTATTGCACCAATCACTTCCGTTATTGGTAATACACGCGGTGAGGCTGTCTTGAGCCAACCTATCTTCCCCGCGCAACAGCAATTTGTGCAACAGAGTTACCAATCACAATCATCAGTTGGTGGTTCTTCGTCGTTCATTAACTCAGCACCCTCACAGAAATACTTGCCTGTGAAGACTCTTAAATGAAGTGCTTGAAGGCAATAATCCATTTTTTGCCACTTTTTAAATTTTACAATCACATTTTCGTGACCAATTTTTTTAAGTTCATGCTATCGTGTCATAAGTTAAGTTTCATTTAGATTATAATTTTATATCATATTAAATTATTTTTATTTATGCAAAATAAAGTTTTATACAAAATGTTAATTAAAATTTGTGGTACTTATTATTTTAAAAATAATATAAAATAAAGTAATTTAGCTAGGTAATGAGTGTAGCCAATAGGGGGGGAAGAAGGTGATAGTCAACTCTTGCTAAAAGGATGCTAACCCATCATAAGTTGGTCTTGCTGCATTTTCTCTCTAAATGTGATGTATTTGAAACGAAGAGGTAGAATTTTTATATTTGCAGACAGCTGTGTAGAATCACATTCTCAATATGAATTTTCTCTATACAATAACTCTTTTTTGTTTGCTTTATACAAAAAAAAATTTATACTAGAGATCACAAGGGTTTTCTCTTCCTTTTGATAACAATTGCACATGTATATATTATTATATATATTGGAAAAAATATTAATATTTCATTATCTTGATAGGATTAAAAATATAGACCATATCGCATTAATAATGTCTTAAGGAATGACTTCAAGCTATTAGAACAAATTAGATGAAGATTCAGAAAACTTATATATTAATGATGCGCACATAAATATGTAACTCTGCGATGATTTAAGCCCAAAGATATTGAATACACCTTCGGAATCGCTTATATCTATTCAACTTTTAAGCACTACATACGAATACAGCCAAATACTGTGTCGACACTTTAGTATGCCCCGAATATAGATTTCAGTATAAAGAATTACCGAGAAAGTTTTAGAAATAAGTTCATCATTTACTTAAACAAAAAATATATCATAAAACCTTCTTAGTATAATTATGTTTACAAAAAATATGATTTTTTTTTTCAAACAAGATAACAATGATGTATCCATATTTATTGAAGTTCGAATATGACAATACGTACTTGGTAGACACATTGCCAGACTACAGTAAATTACTATTTAATATGCACAAACCATATTTGGTTAAAATAATATTAGAGCGTTGAATACTTATATTTTCAAAATATTTAGATTATTAAAAAGAAAGGATTGTGCACTACGACCTAAAAGATTTATTGTGCTCTAAAAGTATTTACAGCATTTAAAAATTTATAAGGATGTTCGTATCTAGGGCACCTCTTCATTAATGATGTACTAAAAGTACTGGATATCGATATATGTAAATTGTGCATATTCCCAAAAGTTCTGCAATGGTCTCAGTGAAAAGGAGTAGATTAATGTGAATCATAATTAAGCTAAAAGAAATTTCATTTTTCTAAATAAGTTGACGTACGAACTAACTATGTATGTGAGTTAAAAACTTTTTTCCGTAACCATAATCTAACTAACATTATCTAACATTATCTAAGTAACTAAAAAAATTTTAACAGTTTTATTTGATTTTATGGTAAATGGCAAAAAAACCTAATATTATAAGTTAGTAGGTTTTACTACTTATAGTGAAAATGATATAAGTTTTTTACTATAGAAAACACCAAAAATTATTTGCTGAAGATATTTAAAATAAATTTGTATTTGCTTAAATATAAATTTGCTCCACTGTACAAAAGCTTAGCTATGCATAGTTTTAGGCTGAATATATCTCAATATGTGTATTTACAGAAAAAGTTTAAATATCAGCATTGTAAGCTTTTTTACATATTTCATGTATATTTTTAGTTATTAAAAATTTACCAGATATATACAATAAAATAAAAAAAATCGAAATTTAACAAAACAATAATTTTTATTTTTTATTCTATATGAAATAAGTAGTAAAGTTAAGCATAAAGTTTCTAATAAATATAGAATTTACTAAACGTTTATATTAATCAAAAAATTTTTTTGTCAGTGAAGGCTTAGCAATAGTCATATAATGGTTATCAAGCTTTGTGACACTTAACAATATCCAAATGTAATTAATAGCATTTTAATCCATGTTCATATAGTTTTTAAAAGAAGTAATCGTTTAATATCAGCTGTTTTTGACAGTAACACTTACATTTTCTTTGTTTCGAATAAAGCTTAACTCGTAGGTACTATTTGTTGAAGAATTATACCAACCAGTCAATCTTAGATTTCTTGACACTATATTTGGCAATTTTACTTATAGCTGCTGACACAGCAGTAAGCTTTATTTATGTTGAAGCTAGTGCACTTGAGCACTTATTTTGATTCCACCACTTGAGTCCTCTTTCATAACTTGAGGTACCTTCAAAACCCCTCATTATGCCTTGACTGGATTAATATTTATCACTTCATCAGACCAAGTAATAATTGACCTTAGATCTGCATATCTCCCCGAGGAGTCTGTAATCATTCTGAGATTTGATAATGCGGTGTTGGTAAGTCTGTCAGTTTTTGCAAATAATTTCAGGGCTCTATCCTTTATGTGTTTTTTGAACGGCTCAATCTTGAGGTCCCTGAGGATGTCATTCGTCCTAATGTTATTCAAAATTTGTAAGCGTCCTTCATTAAAATCAATGTATCTTCACGCATCTCTCTATATAACTGTCTAACTGCCTACCTATTTACTATCTCCTTGTTCATTTGATTTAAATCAAAACAATGTAGCGTCTGATTCGCTGATCAAACATGTTTAAACTTAAAATTCTTTACGAACACTATTATTTCTAATAGACTAAACATAAAGTATTTATAAAATTGACTCGTGTATAAAAATAAATCTTTAACCTTAAAGTAACAAAAATTTTATAAACTTAATAGAAATAATTTCAATTAAATTATAGCATTTTTTTTTTTTTTCTTAATCCACTTATTTTATTACAATCTGTCAGGTATGAATGTCAATAAATTATATATATTAACATGAATCGTAATAATAGTAATTACGATCTAAAAAAGAAAGACACGATGGACTATGTCCAGTGACATATTTAATTTAAATAGAAGTGTGTGACCTACAATAGCATTTATGAATTTACATATTTTAAAATAAGAAAAATAAGAACGGCTTAAATTCACTTAATAACAATTATGATTAAATTTCATAATTCATATTTTTAATAAAATGTGAATTTAAAAATAATTTGTATTAAACAACTCTGTGATTTTTAAATTCAGATATTTTTTTGAATATGTTTCTACACATACCTACTCCCACAATTCAATTTTTTCGTTTGAAGTATGTTAAGTTATTAGATTTAATATATATACATCTCTTTTTGGTATTAAGCATGGTTAAGTCATCTATTTGGTATTGCTATTAATCTTCTTATAGATAAAGACATTTTTTTTTCATTTTTACTTCATGTAAACATCATTTTGGAAACTAAGTATTTATGAAGACATTTAGCTTAAATTTGTTTTTTGTTGTAAGCTGAATACTAATTAAACTAGTGATTAATTAAACTAATTAAACTAGTGATTAATTAAACTAATTAAACACACATGCTACTAAGAATCTAATGATATACTGAAACTTTGAAGAATAAGACAAGTAATAGATGACTGGAACTTATTGAGCCATTCGGTGTCGTAGTAGAGTCCATAATAATTTTTAAGATCACTTTGCAATATGGCTATTATAGTAATTAACCCACACATGTCTTACTTAGTATATGCAATAATCTGGTTAGGATCGTTGTGATTAATATGCTGTAAACCAGGTTACCTGGTTGTAAACAAATTCAATTAAGATCAACTCAATCATATCCTATAAATGATGTCTTAATCACAACGAAATACATTAAATCTTAAATTTATTCACAATTGTCATGAAACGAACTTAGTTCTAATAAAAAACAATGTGAAGATCTTTTGTTAGTATTTTTTTAATAACTATGAAAAAAGATAATCTCAGTTTCGGTAAAATCAAAGCGAACTTCCTTATTTGTTTTAAACTTATTTTTTTGATAAATCTTTCTTCATCTGTCAACGGTCCATCTTTTTTTTCTGGTTGCATCTTAATACATTTAAGTAACAGATAATGTGTTACTTTTGTTTAATTATGCAAGTGTGATTTATATTATTTTGTGCTATTTAAAAATCATGTTGATGACTGATTTATTACAAACTTACGTGTACGGGCACCAATAAAATTTCAACAACTCCACAACTGGAGGAAATCGTCCGAAACGAAACGTCGAATTTCCAAACGCGCTCATAACTCAAACTGATCAATTAATTAGTGATGCTGTGAGTCTTAAAACAGGTTCAAATTAAATGGAAGACTCACTGATTGTGGGTTTTGAATGCACCACTCGGCGAGTGACCTGTGCACCGATTCACTTTGTTAATTATGTTGTAAGCTACATAAGTCGAATGCGGGATATATACGAATGAAATGGCTTTATCAATAGCACAGTAAGGTGTAAATAGTTTTGACATGTGTATTACTTAACATAAGTAAATGCAGGAAAAAACAATAAAATACTTCTTTCCAATAATATTTCAAACAATTTTCAATAATTTGCTAAAACGTAGACAAACTACAGGTGTTGAAATTTTCAATGAATTTAAGAGTGTGCAAACTATTCACTTCACGTAAGATTGTTTATTTTATACGCTGGAAAAGGCTTTCAATATTTGCGAATTTCATTTCTGCAACTAATTATGCGGTACTTTGAGTATTTTCTCATTGCAATTTTAATTAACATGAGTGCATTTGTTTTTTGGTTTGTTTAAGATACTTGTATGATGTTGCAAGATACGTAAGACAAAGAGATTCGTAGATAAATCTTGACACTCCTCTTAGTACCAGGAAACATGCCGACTTAAAACACATGCTAAACTATCGCATAAACATTAAATCTTAAGATATATTACCTATAATCGCATTTTATTTATTTTTTATATGTTTCTGTATTTTATGACTTCACTGACTTTTATGTTTCTGCTTATATCATTTCATATTTCACCGCGAGTATCTTCGGTTGCTGTTTTTAATTATTTCCTTATAAGCGCGTATGTGTGCCTGACATTGACCTAAAGCCAGCTAGTTTCGTAAAATCCGTAGCATCATCGTTCGGAGTGGTAAAGACCAGAATGCAAATGAAGAAGTTTTTATTAAGTTGGCTCAAATGCTCTTTTTTCGTTTTTTTCACTTCTTTTGTGATCTTTTAAATTTCGTTTGTTCCTCCACATTCCATAGTTGTGGTTTAATAGTTCATAACCCGCAACTTAAATATTGTGTAATATTGCATAATATTTCAAAATATAAAACCAGAAAGATATATTTTCATCTCTCCCAATAATCATAAGCTTTGAAACTGAAAGTGTGTCTAAAAGATAGTGAGTGTAGCGAAGAGATGTTTATGATAAGTGATTGTTCATTAGATACATTTTTCTCACTTTACTCACATTAATTAATGACTCGAACAATTTGCTTTTAAAATTAACTGTTAGCATTAACTTATTTTATTTAGGATATTTTTCAAACAAAATTTGCATACAAAACATTATTTAAGTAATGCTTTCAAATTAACAATCGATTCCTTATATATAAAAATGGTATATTATTAACTATCTAATAACGAACTAGGTAGTAGGAGGTATAAAAGACGATACAGGGATATAATAATGAGAACCAGGACCGTAAATGAAGGCACATTCAAAGAGAAAATGAAGCGTATACAGTCATATAACAGAAATTATAGAAATCGGGGGTAAATACAGTGACAAATTTAAGGGGGGTTTATGGTATATAATTATTTTCTGAAATCTTAATAAAATATATGAATCATATAAATTTAAAAATTATAATTTTAAAATAACTTACCAAGGGATTCTCTTGAACCCTAAACCTTCTCTTGCGTACCCTTCTAATGGGAAAAACACGTTGAGAATAAATAAAAGACAAAAAAATGTAGAAGAGAAAGGAAGAAACTATGTGAAAAACCATATTTTTCTAATATTACTAATATTTCTAATATTAATATTTCGAATGTTATAAGATATTGAAAAAGAATTAAATTTTTGTAATGAAGTGAGATTCATAATTTCAAACGTGTTCAATAAGTTGTGCGGTTGATGGAGGTATGAACATCACAATCACATAAACTTTCGCAAAAAATTTTCTTTACGGAAGTAAGTCTTGAAACAGAAATCCAAGCAGAACTTTCGCAAGAAATTTTCTTTACGGAAGTACATAAGTCTTGAAACAGAAATCCAGGCAGAAATATTCGCCATCATAAGAGCATGTTCTCCTACTTTAAATATGGACTTTGTAGAAAAGAAATTTATATCCTTACTGACAGTCAGGCAGCAATTAAAACTTTATTAGCAGTCTGTATTTCATTCAGATTAGTGTAAAAATGTAGGCAATTTATTGATACACTGTGCGAAAGGTCGAAGGTATTTCTAGTTTACTTTCGCGCGCATTTCAATATAGTAGAAAATAAGCGCGCAGACGAGTTTGCTAGACTGGACACCTCTTCTACGCCTATCTGTATTTCAATCCATGTCTCTGCCAGCTACAGTCGGAAGTTGATTTATGACATTTTTTCCGAGGGATTGGGCACATATGCTTCAGCAGTCAGGTCAATGGCTAGATGGCCAATCTATTCCAAACGTAGAGCCCCTAACTTGACACACAGAAGTACATCAGAAGTATCTAGGTTAATATCTATCTTTACAGGGTACTGGACAATAGAATGGCCTACCCTGTAGTAACTCCTGTAACGCGTGTGTATCGGCTCTCAAAGAAAGGACATTAGAACACCTGCTGCGTCTATGTCCACACTTGTCCAGAACTAGGCTTAAATTTTTGGGGCCCTCTACTTTAATACACCAAGCGATATCTCCAGTATTTGCATTGATCATTCTTACAAGGATTTGTGGATTCAAAACGGCTTTTTTATGAGGATTTGTTCCTCCCTCCACTTCACCTAACTTCACCTAGTTCTGGGATCAGTTGAATACATTGTTCAGTTATTAACCTGTAAGTATATTGGTTACCACATTTCTTCAAATATTCGTATAATCTGAACGAATGTATATGTAAAATCCATCCATATTGAGTAATAAATATGCAGATGGACGATTGCTACCAGTATTACCAATGCCAAATCACGTTGCAGTTACCAATAATAAGCAATATAAAAATTTATTTAAATTTTTTTTAAAAACATTTTATAATATATTATTTAAAGAAATATTTTTACATATTTACAAAATCATTTTAAGCTTAATCCTAAAAACAACTCGCTAGACACGTTTTGTATCTTTGCGCGACTATTAACAACAAACAAATACTAATTCGAATAACAATAAAAACGTATCTCAAATGAATTCAACATAATTAAGTTTAAACTTTAACAGATTTGCTTTGAAAGTGAATAGTTTTGGTGTGATTTGTGTTTATTAAATTAAATTAAATCGAGTGCGTGTGTGGCGAAATGGCGATCAGTCGGTTTGAATTCATTTTATTGACTCTCAAACAAACAATGAAATATAAAATACTCGTTACTTAGATGCGAACAATGGGTGGCAAATATTTACTGGCACTTCCAGAAGTGCTAACAACACTACCACCATCGGTGCCGATAAAGCCGCCGCCAGGCGAAGTCCCAACATTAGGTCCTTGTTGTTGATCTAAAGCACCGATAACAGATGTGACTGGTGCAACACCTTCATCAGATATTTGTGTCGTGCCTCCAAGTTGATCGTATTGAGCTAAAATTAAAAAAAATTATTTCAATAATTAATCAAAATTAATTTCTAAAATTAGTAACACGATCTGACCGCTACTGCCATTGACTGAGCATAAAAATCAATAAATCAACTCAATAATATGACTCAAACTATCTCGTGACTGACTTGCCTACAAGATTTCAATATCAAAATATGCAAATTCTTTGATGTAGCGTGACAACGGCCTCTAATGCTTATACGGCCATTAAAGCATAACAAAGAGATTAGCATACTTGCTCACTAAAACGTCTTTCAAATGAAAATTAATCATCAAATACCACACTAAGCAGTCTAGAGTTGCCATATTGTTATACTCGTAAATTCCGTTCTGAACAATTTACCTTGTATTGTGCGTTGTGCGTGCTGTGCTTCCTCTTGTGTTTTGTATTTGATAAAGTAAACTTCTGGCTTGCTGGGTTGTTTGGGTGCAACATCCTGGAAGACAGCCTGTAGGTCCAGTGGATCAGGTTTTTTGGTGAGCACATAAATAATAGTTTTCTCCTCTGTTGGTGCTTGTTTAACACGTAACGCTGCCGAGCTAACACTTGGTGTGGGCGCTTTAATAAAGACAATGCGGTAGTGTTTGCGTGGTGGAGCTACTGGTACTGGTGCTGGACGATATTTATCTTCTGGCTCTTCTGGTGCCACATGGACGTAAATATCTTTTGTGACAATTGGCGCCGCTGGTGCCTGGAAAGCTTGTTGTTGTTGCTGATACTGTTGCTGTGGCTTCACTTGAGGTATACCAAATGTGGGTGTTGCTATTTGTTGATAAGCTTGAGGCTGCACATTAAAACCAAATGATGGCTGTTGTTTGAGATTTTGGAATATATTTTGTGGTGAAAATGAACCCTGACCAGTTTGGAAGTTATTCTGTTGCTGTTGATAGTTATAGCCCTGTGGAGCAGCATTTGCTGCGGCTAGAAAACATATTACCTGAAATGAAGTAAATGTCGAAATAAAACGTGTTATAGATTTTTTAATATAAATATTTTTTTGATATAAAATACAGTTTGTAATGACACAGATTGCTCTTTTGATTTGCTGAGGTATGTTCAACCACTGCTCCTAGGTCGTTACAATTTATTTTTAAAAAAACAAGATGTCCGAAGTGATAATTATAATTTTTAACACTTTTTATTCGGTCTTGATTGGTATAATTTAATGATTATATATCTGAATATAAAAACCAAGTCATAAAAGTTTTTTTTTATTCTTAATTACAGCAATATTTTATTGTTACTCTGCTCTTTTGCATATAATTTAATTATTAATATATTTCCTTGACGAACTTAAAAAGATTACATTTATTACTTGATCTATTTTTTATAATGGAATACTTTACTGGAAACAATGCCTTTGTATGCATTACTGAAAATGATTATTTATTGTTATTGTTAATTTTTTTTATAATCTTTTTCATTGGCCGACTTTAACTATTAGATCGAAAAGGTGCGTAGCTGACTTTAAAAGTAGCTGTAGTTGATCAGCAAAAATTAACGTAAAAATGATAATGACAATTATAGAATTAATTTCAGAGAGCTTGGTGAGGTTGTAGATGATACATTTATATAAAGATTTTAACATAACAAAGTTCTTTTAGTGTGGGTTTACATATTGTAAACATTGGTATAAGAATAACTTTAACAATATAAACAAATTTGTGACTTATATTAGTCATGTTATGATTTATATTAAGTATATATGTTTGTATACTGTATTCTTACATTATATTCGTATAAAAATCTATGTGAAGTATAATTTTAAATATATCAATATATATTTTATTGAATATCACCTACGTTTCGAAGTTGTTTTCAATTTTTCTCGAAGATAATTGTTTGAATAACTCGAATAAAAAGTTAAATATTGACTTATGTATATGGTGCAAGAACCTGCCTGAGAACAAAGTCATATTAGTACGTACACTCCGAAACATCGAAGACATGCTATTAAAAATGTTAGAAATGATAGCTTATAGGTTAATATCTTATATATTTTCTTTACTTAAGCCAACACAAATTTAATAATATAAAGAAACCTGTGAACCTTAAGAAAAAGCTCTTTCGATACTATGACGACTGTGTAGTCCATCTATATCGGAACTGTCGGTCATATAGTATAGCTATTACCTCAGTAGTAGCGCATAATACATATAGTATGCAACATTAATTAGATAAATTGAAAATCATATCTACAGAGAAATGTTCACCTTTTGTAAATGCAAAAAGTTTGGTTTCATTAAAACAATGCTTTGGCTTATACTTCGTAAATGGACATGGATAAAATTTTTAAAATGGTCTTCGACTTAATTGAAAAGTTTCTTTATTCACTAGATCTCTTGTTTGGTGGTCACAGCTGAAAGTTTAGTTCTACTATTTTCGTAAATATTGATATTATACGTGCATGTGTTATTTATTTGTAAATATTAAAGTCGACAGTTTTTTGTGTATTGGTTGTACTGCCTGTAACATTCATATATTGTGTTAGGTAATATTTCTTATAGAATATGTAAGCCGAGAAGACTTATATTCGGTAATATTTTGTATGGAATACCTAAGAAGGCTTATGTACTCCTTAATTTTTTACTATTTTCCAAATTTATATAAGTTTCTTATAGGATAATGTATTTTTAATAGTAAATGATCTAAGGATAAGATCACAGAGCAAGCTCAAGACTATACATAAAAACACGCTTCAATAAAATCGATCAAACTGGAAGCTATTTAAGGGCGTCAACTTTGAAAGAAAGAGTACTAAAAAAACATTGAAATTTTAATAAATACTTTTCGAAGAATTAAAAATGCTCGTGAATTTTTGATAACACTATATTATATATTTTACATTATATATTATACATATATTATATATTATACATTTATATACATATACATTATATGTTATATATATATTATATATATATATATATTATATATTATATTATATACATTATACATATACTATATTATACATTTATGTACATCTTTAGCACGATAAAAGCATTAATATAAATAGTGGTTTTTTTTATGTAACTTTTGAATTCCCATTATTTGTGATATATACAGTTTTAGAAAATAAATTATCTCTAATTATTTTAATTAATAAAAAATCACATAAATCACATATTTTTATCACTTTTAATTTGTACTTTAATCACAAACAAACCGAAAATAAATATGGACAATAACTTGAAAATATCAGTAATATTTAAGCAATTAGATTAAAATTTTAAAATAATTGTATTATTAAAATTATATTCACTTTAAAAAATAATATATTTTCCAATTGTTTTAGTACTTATTTAGGATGAGTTATAACTACTGAGTACTTATTAGGACCACCTATATAAAATTGCGTGTCGAGTCCAGTATTTACAAGATTTTTTTTAAATTTTTCGAAACTTTGTTTTGAATACTTTTTTTTTGTCATTTTTTAGATATAAAAAATATCTTAAATCAAATTTTAGCACAACTTTAGTATTTAGTATGAATTTTATTTAATCATATTTTTCACTTACAATAAAAGCGCGCATTTTCTTAGAAACTTTGAAAACGTCTTGAAAATTAAAGAATAAATCAACGCGACAAGTGTCAACGTCTGGTCCAAATGACAACCACAAATCAACTAAATGTTAATCAGTAAAAGACCAAACTTTTATAAGTCAACCTGCAGAAATCGTGGTAAATTGATTAAAGAAATCCAAGAGTGGAGAAGATCGCACTAAAGAAAAAATTTACAACTGGCACTGAAAAGTACCACCGAAAACTAAAACCGCATCTGCTCGCCTCTATCGCTGAAGAGATGCGCTACGCCTTAGCTTGTGGTCAGAAAAGTAACCTTGGCTAGCAAAACGATAAAGAGCTAGAGAGGTGAAAAGAGCGCAGTACAGCATCTTTAAAGCTGTAGTTTGCTCCCATTGCAGTTGAAGTTTTAATGAATTTAATTACAAGCAAAGCAAAAGATTGATCTGCGAATTTTTGTATCTATGAAGCGGCATATTACGCCGGAAGTTAGTTTTGCCTAGAGAAAAATTTTTGTTACCAAAAAAAAAAAAAACAAAAATAATAATAATAATCCGTAAAATCAACAGAGTTATCAACAAGTTAACACGAACTATGCAACCCAGAAAGATCACACATGCTACTGGCTGGCCAACTGGACTACTTTAATCTTGCATTGGTTAAATTACATAATGGTTTGTTTTTATTTTCTTTTTTTCTGTTTTGCTACATTTAGGTTAAAAGTAATTATAGTAGACTGATGCAGCAGCATTTGATAGATACATCGTAATTTAAATTTATTCATAATAAGTTCCAAAAACCCCACAAAAAAAAAAAACACAAAACACATAATACAATAATATGGTAAGAAAATCCACAACACGCTGAATGATCATTTTACAGTTGCTTTCAAAGAAAGGTCAGAGGAAAGACAATGGACTCATGGACCCACCGTGTAGTCTGATCGTTTCGGGCGCACATACTTAAAATATAATTAAAATGGAATATAATCGCGTGAAAATTGTAGGAAATAACGAAATTTCGGGTTATCGCAGCGTTATGCAGTGAAATTATATTATAATTTCAGAAAACTGTTGGGATGATATTTTAATTTCTGGCACAAGCATTTAAATTTATTAGTTAAGTAATTCGAAGTCATGAAAAGGGCTTCAATGATTTATTGAAATAATTTTATTAAACATTATTTTTGTTTTTGTGTTTTTTCTTGGGCTTTCGTACCATTATGGTGTATATGTTTTGCGGTGGGAAAGGTCAATGAGTTAAAAATTTTAATGATAAATTTAATTAAATTTTACAAAATTTCTTTGTTTCTCGTTTTTGTGGTACTTACCCACAAAATTTAGGCATTTACTGTTTTAGTTAATTTTATCAGCGCTTAAAACTCAACTATTGAATATGTTTTCTAAGGCGTTTTGTTTAATTATCTAAGTCTTACATAATTACATTGTAAGGCAAGGTGTTTTCAGTGTAACATTACATAAGGTCAACACCGGTGAGAACTTTTATTATTCACATATATACATACATATGTTAATAGGTCGGAAAAAACGTATGTGTGTGTGCGTATCTTTTAGCCGTATCTCATAGATACAGTTTTTGTGAAAAAAGAAAATAATCTCCATAACAATATTTAAGCTAATGATGCATGCAAACGTAGACGATTAATTATACGATTCAAAGTGTAACTAATATAAAGTTCAAGTTCGGATTAGATTGAGTGATAAGTAAATACATAAAACAAATCGAATTTCAGTTTTGGTATTTAAAGGTGTGTTTTTATATAGTGTAATTAAAGCTATGATTTTATATCAACAAATTTTAAATAACAGATGATTAACTAAATCGGAATTGATTAAATACTCTATTCAGTAGCTCGTTTTATAGGCCGTTGTCTTAAAACTTAATGAATGGCAAATAAACTTGATATAATTTATTTACGTAGGATTTTAAAATTCATTTTTAGAAAACTTAATTTAAAAATTAAATTGAGATTGAAAAAAAAAGTGTTTTGAAGATGGATTTCAATAATTTTTTTAAAGTTACTGCATCGCTCCATATTGTACGGTATCAATAATAATATATTAACTAAAAATATGTTTTTAAATTTTAACATTGTATATAAGGTTAAGAGGTTTCGAAAAGTAGTGAACTATAACAACAAATATTCTTTGTATATTATTTTAATTAATGGAATTTTTGGCTCACCATACAGCTGTTTTGAGTATTGCCAAATACCCATCACCAGTGGTATTGCAATTATTTCTTCTATTAAATTATTCGTAAATAATTTTTTGAGATTGTAGATACCAAGGATTGATTAGGATTAGGTTAAGTTAATTTCTAATGGTAGAGTTATTGATGTTACTGAATATATGTTTTTACTCTCGTTTTACATATGTTTAAATAACATAAATTTTACTCAAAATTGACCACAAAACCAATATTTTTATAAGTAGAACAAACAGAATATGTATATTAAATAAAAAAGAATAAAAAAAGGAAACTTGACGGGCTTAAAAACATCCGCTCAATGTAAGTTGGTATTTAAATACAGTTACTGTAGTTGTCTATGATCCCCTAAGAAGAAGCCCCTCGCACGACAGAGACAAATTAGATATGAAGCCTTTGAATCCACCTTCTTACAGTTGGGGTAAGTTTTTTTTTTTTGATTTTTATAAATATTAGTTGAGTAAAAAATGTTCTGTATTTATTAATCAAAATAAACACCATATCTTTTGATTCTAAAATCAATTAGAATATTTTTTATATAGAGTTTTATATTCATATCTAAAGTAAAAAGAGATATTTATAATCAGATTTATTCTACCAAATTAATTGGCAAAACTGAAGTTGTAAAACTTCTCAAGACCGTTAGAGTTAAAGAAACCCATATTTGGTTCATTATTTTATACCGAATGGCTTTTCAATTAAAGTCAAGGCAGTGGCAGGTCATCAGATAATTTCCATGTAAAAAAAAAGAAATTCATGTTCGGTTCACTATTTTATGCCAAATGGATTTCCAACTAAAGCCAAGGCAGTGGAGAAATGTAGTGACTTTAAAAAGGTCAAGACAATTTTTCGCAGTTTTGCTACCACATTTCTTGCTAGAGCCCCTAAGATAGAAGAGTATAGACTAAATCCAACCCCTTGAATTTAGATAATTTTATATATATTTCGTCTTTATTGAGGAACAGTCTGATAAAATGTCAAAGAAGTATCTTCCCTAATTCTTTTGGACGCCAAAGCCGGATAATCACAGAGAAAGTGTTTATCTTTTTCTTGCCGATTTCGGATGGAGTATAATAACATTTTTTTTTGGTGACGTTTGTAGAGTATCAAAAAAATAAATCATTAAAAAAATTAAAGATATGATTCAAAAATCTTCACTATCGCTAATTGACGGGAAGAATTGAAAAACAACAAAGATTAAATTTCAATCACTGGACGAATACAAATCTAATACATGATGTTATGGAGTGTTTTGGTTACTTAAAATAATTATAAAAAGATTTGAAAATGCAATATTTATATATGAATATATATTTATATATGAATATTCAATATTTTGAATATTTTATAAATATTTGTATTTTCAGTTATGGAAAATATATATTTCATAATAATATTGTTAAGAAAGCTCATATTAACGAAATTTCATTTATATCCATTGCTTGAATTTGTTACTAATTTCCTGATCCTTTAATGTTATTTTTCTTCTGATTTCGAATCCATTTGTGATGAGCCATGCAGCCGGTTTAAAGTCTGTGACGAATCGCATAAGCAGCAGTCAAAACTTTCTAATAATTTAGAGTTTATAGTTATTAACTTTAGTTTATAGTTTTATTTCCAGATTGTAATTAGTAGACAATAGCAATTATATACATTAATACTTTGTTAAATTCAAACTCAATGTATTGCATAATAACAAAGTAAAATATATATTATAAAAAAGTAATTATCACTGCTAAAAGTTGTGTAAGTTCACACGAAAAAACCAAGATTGTTAATATATATAACAACAACCTTTGGGTTAGAAGTTCAATCCAGACTTGATTTAATGAAAATCAAATAGATGTAGGAAACGTAGACGTAGTGACTAACTTAAGTACGGATATATTTTGACTAAAAAACCTGTTTGTCCATTTATTGCTGGCTTTAAAATCTGTTTTAGTAGCTTCAAATCTGTGATATTGACTCATAACTTAGTCAATATCACTCATAGTTCATTGTTGCTATATAAATATTAATGTGATCTAATAGGTGAATAGTCTGTAAAAAGGCTTGGATCCTCAAAAGAGAGTTAAGACACTCTCGTTAGCATGCTTGTCAGGGTTTTTATTCATTACTACCACATTTTTTTTGTTTTAATATTTAGAGGTGTGTTACTTTTTCACATTAGTCAACTCAGGTACAAGATTTTTGTGCCATGTTGTGTTTAATGGCCTATGTATTGAATGGTTTCATAACTGTTTTGCTATTTAAATATGGAAAAATATGGAACATTTCACATTTGTACAGCTAGAGAGAATCTGAGCTCATGGACATATGCGTTACCTTGTCGGCTATGAATTAAGCCTTTATTTTAGGATTTGTTTCGAGATTTTTGTTTTGTTCAGAGAAACTGATTTATTGTGGAAGGTTGTGTAATAACATCTTTTTATAATGATTATAATATATGTCTCTCTATTTTTTTAAACATTACTTCTCGGATATAATTGGTATAATTTATGTATCTGCTATATATTTTCAACCATCTACTGCTCCAAACTTGAACGTATAATTAAGAAATAATTAAGAAAAATGAACCAGAATTAACTAAAAAATTAAATTGTGTTCCATCATGACAATATCAAGCTATACATATCTTTGATGACTTAAAACAAATTGACGGAACTTGATTAGAAAGCTTTTATATATTTTCAGCATAGTATGTGTTGGTCTATGCAAACCTCTCTTAATGGTTAAAAACTGGCCTACCGAAGAGCCGCTAAAAATCACAGAAATTTTATTGCACTAGTATTGGTGCTATTAGACCACCAGATGATAGAGATATAAACTATTTTCAGCACAATTTGAATAATATATCATCTGGTCAGCATATGTGTTGGGCTATGTATATCTCTTTCAATGGTTAAAGATTGGCCTACCCAAGAGCCGCTAAAAATTACAAAATTAAAAATGTTAGCAAATTAGCAAGAGCATTAAAATAGGTTTTCAGTAAAGAAAATTTTTGTTCAAAAATATACCTGCAGATATTCTTTATATCATTCAGTATTTTAATTTGCTATAACTATTGTATTCTACGTAAGAAAGAATATATAAATCATGCAACAAATAATGCCTCTATGATTAATTTATTCAATTATTCTATAGATGATTTATGATTTCATTTTAATATAAACACAGCAAGTAAATTTGTTATTAAACCTTCACAGCAAATCTACAAAACTCCAGAAAAATGTGCGAACATAAAAGTCAAGTATGACTTTGCGTCAGTTGGTTAAGGTGCGCTGACTCTGAGCTTCAAATTTGGCAGGACACTAGTTCGATTCCTGGTACTTGCAGTTTCAAAAAATTAGTTACGAATAATTAAATACAAGAATTATTTTAAAGACCACTGATGATGGGTATTTGGCAATACTCGAAACAGCTGTATGGTCAGCCAAAAATTCAATTAATTAAAATAATATAAAAAATGAATTTTTGTTGTTGTAGTTTACTACTGTTTGAAAAACCCATTTGTAAAATAATCATTAATAATTTATATATATTTAATGTTAAATTAATAATTAAATTAATTAGTAATTTTATAATGTATCAATTTGACGCTTAAGTGACTCTTTACTTAAGTGTACATTGTGTTTAAAAGTAACTTCAAGAGTTTTTACTTTTTCTTGACAAGTTGAAGTTGTTTGTAATTAAATTCGTTTGTTATTATTAAGTTATTCAATTGTTTGTTGTTGTTGTTGTGGTTTGAGTTAGTGCTATAGCGCACTTTTACTCTTTTATGGTTGGGGGGCTTATTCCTATCCCACACTAAGCTTTCACTATACTAGAATTATTATCATTTATTTATCTTTTAACTGATGACGGACCGTAGATCAGCATAACTTTCTGTGCGTTCTGAGGTGTAACATACTTAAGGTTTGTTAGGATGGAGTTGGCCAATGTATCGACTGTTGTGAATAATTTTTAGACTCTGTCGTTGATATATTTTTTAATTGAGTCGATTCTTAAATCTGTATTGTTTAGTGTTTTTGTTAGGTATAAGTTGTCACAAAATATTCATTAACTTTAGGTTGATTTGAATTTATGTTGAAAAAAATTTTTTCCACAAATTGAGACAAAACCCCTATAATTTTTTAACTATCAATTAAAATACTTATATTCAATAACTTCAGGTTGTTTTGAATTTATGTTAAAAATAATTTTTTCCACAAATTGAGACAAAACCCCTATCATTTTTTAACTATCAATTAAAATACATATATTTATATATTTCGTTTTTAACCGAAAGATATCTGAAATATTTGGAAACAAATTTGTTAAATTAAAACAAAACAAAACTTCATGTCCCAAATCGCTTAAACAAGTGAATAAATTTTTTGCACATCAAACAAAAGACTTTGAAATATTTTTATTGCTTGAAAACTAAAGCTAAAACTAAAACTAAAGATTAAAATAGCAAAAAACGTTATGTAGTGAATTACTTAATACGAACTTTAAAAAAAAAAATAAAAAATCATAAAGTATTTTCAAATAAAATTTATGATAAAAGCTATTATTACTAATATTGAAGACTTCAAAGACGAGCCATTCCATTATTTTAATGTTTGCCTCACCTGCTGTGCTCGGACGATAATGTGGCAATTTTCGACAATTTCAACAAATTAAAAGCAGCTAATTTAATGAGCTCTTTATTTTGGGTTAATTTGATTGATTAAAAGAAATGACAGTTAATAATTCGATTATTAAATAATTCAAAAAATAAAATATAAAAAAAATATTACATCTTAAAAGTAAAGAGATTAATATGAAATTTGTAAAGTCTAAATAAATCTCATGTCTACACTAATTATTATGGAAAATTTTGAATTATCCAAACAAAAAAAAAAAAACTGTTAAAAGATTTTGTTTTTCATATACTATTGTAATTATTTTTAATGTTTTTTTTATATATTTACTTAAGAGTTTCCTTTGAAGTGCACAACTAATTTTTTTTTGTACTTAATAATTTAAAAAAAAATTTCACAACAAATTTTGTTTTTTTTTTTTTAATAACTAATTACTAGATATGCAGTAGTGGAAAAGATAATATTATTTTGAGTTATAATAAATTGAAGTAAAATAAGAAATTTCCTTGAATTTTACAACACAACAATATTTTAGCTTTTTTTCCAAGAAGCCATCATCACTTCTTGCGCCATTAGGTTGTGGCATTAAATCTTATTCAAAATTTGTCAAAAATGTCAATAGTTTTGCCTTTAAATTAAGGTAAAGCTAAAGTTAATTAATATATACACAAAAGCCTCATAGAAATTTTTGTACTTCATATTGCAAAATTGGCTAAAAACACTTCATGGCTGTCAGCAAAATTATGCATCATCTAAACATTGAACGTGCGAACAAAACACCCCCTCACACTTGATGAAATATATCAAAAAAAAAGTCAAGTATATAATAAAAAAAAATGTGAAAAAATATTTTTATTATATTTATTATTAATTTTATTATTTAATAAACCAACAAATATTATTTATCTATTAAAAAAAAAATCAACATCATCGTTGCTAATTGTATCTAAGATGCCAAGGCAAACGATCTTGCAAATATAAGATCTTGCTTGAAGCGATAGCTCCATTGTAATGTTTATTAAGCCTCTTTTTATGGATATGTCAAGTCGTAAATTGTTTTAAGCAAATGAGATTTTTTCCAAATTTTAGCAATTCAAAATGATTTCTATTAAATTTTGCTAAGATAAGGGTGGACGTTATTTTTAGTATAATGAAAGCTGCTGAAATCGTTTCCTAATAATATAGTAATATATATTTTTTTTTATATATTATTTTTTATATATATTTTATTATAGAGAAAATTTATTATTTTTCTTAAAAATGATGCTATAAATTGAAGCTATACGTATAACATTTTTAAATAACTATGAGGTGTTATTGTTCATTTAATAGTATGAATACATCAAGTACTCGTTAATTAAAAGAAATATATTTATAATAATCTTATATAACTCCTTATTAAGTTAACAAAGATATAATATAATAAAATTTATTAAAACAAGTAAAGATATTGCCTTAAGGTTCACCGAGCTTAGCTACCGTTTTCCCAGAGTTTTGAATTTATATTGGGAACTCATTTGTATGATAATAAAATATATAAAACATATAAAATATATAATAACACATATACTATAAAATATTATTATATATTATTAAGAAGACCTGCTATAAAGTTTTAGTGCACATAATATACATAGAAGTAGATAAATTTGCAGTATCAGTTTATAGGATAACTGTATCCAAATTTTAACCGATCCATAATTTTTTTCCACGTATATTCACTCTAATGGCAGATACTTAATTTTCAAACTAGAAGTAAATGCTTCAAAAATAGAAAAGCTTTTTAAGAAAAGCGTGTTCCAATATCGCTGGTTAATATGCGCGCTATATCTAAATCTGAAGTGATCAACTCAATTTTTATTATTTCGTTTGCATTTTATAAATTTTATTTCAATTAAAAACTTGAAATACATATTAGAAAATAAAATAGTTGTTTTTTAAACAAAAACAGCTGTCAGTTTATTTGGATCTAAACCTAGGTAATATATAAATTTAAACCTAGGTAAATAAAATCTTCCGCATTCTCTTATATAAACATAAATACATTCTGTGCCACATTTAATTTCAATATCTTTATTTAAGATAAAGGAAACTCATAACTAATTATTTAGTTTATATGGCTACTATAAGATATATAATAGTTCAGTTTCTGCTAATTGGACAAATAAGCAAGGCCCAGTCCTAAAAAGGACGTGCCCATAGCTTCATACAAAAACACAATTGAGGGACTAGTTTGAAATGAAACAGATAAACATATAGATGGACAAGACTAAATGAAGTCCAATCATTGAGATGTTCAAGAATATATGTACTTTATGGAGTCTACGACGTTTGCGCTACAAAAATCTTGACAAAACTTATGCTCTTTTGCGTTTAAAGGCTATAAAAATATATACATAAGTAGACATTCTTAATTTTTTTTCACATAGATAGTTATAATATATTTGCGTTGAATACGAATAATTAATAAAAAATAAAATTTAATTGTTTGTAATTTACTACTATTCAAAATCTTCCTATTTATAAAATTTTTCTATTTTTGTCATATTTTACATAAAATTACTATTTAGTAAAACTTTCTTTTAAAGGTATTAAAATTTACTTCTGACGCTAAGTTCTACATACACGAATAAATTTATCATAAAATTCTAGACTACATATGTATTGATCCACTTTAATGGTTAAGAAAAAATTTTATAGTCAAAGTATATCAACCAGTACTTTGTATAAGAATTGACCTTTGTGCAAAACATTTTTTCTAACATTCTATTTCCAATATATTGTATTCTTTGAGTTTGAACTCTTTAATTACGCTGTTCTGGCATTTCAGTGCATGCCACATTCTATGAACTTCTCAATGTTAATTGCGTTGTTCATCAGTTTTATATTTTTTGTATTTCTTATCACGCATTCTAATGACTGCTTTTTTTGGTGTTATTTTTATTTATTTATAAAAAAAGTTTGGTAAAAAAATATTTCCATCTACATGATTAAAAATCGAAAATAATATAAAATTAAGTTTTCTATTCCACGAGTTATTATAAAGTGGATTCTTACAATTTTATATTCTTCGATCTCTAAAGTTATTATATTTATTTATTTTTTCAAAGTAGAGTGTTCTTTACTGAAAGAGTATCTAGGAAACTACTTCTTACGTATAATTATAATTTTATAACACTTTAAAAATTTAAGATGCTTTATTTTTTGTTTTATAAGAAAATAAATATGGAAGCTGTTATTGGATTTAATTTTATACTGTCAATATAATTCTATAATGAATGAAGTGATACTCAACTATGTTCAATCAACATTTAAATAGTCAATAAGAATTTGTACTTAAATATTGTCCTATAAGTTAATGAACTTTATTTAATAGTTTTGGCAGTAAAAGATTCGATCACTAATTAATTAGTGAAAGGTCTGACGTACTAATTTATAAGAAATGAATTGTTACTGAATATAATTAAATTAACAACAAAATTTTTATATCATTTTAATCATCGAAAAGACAGTGATATATTTAACACATTGGTTTTAATTGCTGTAGGACAGAGAATGAATGAAAGTGAAATTATATTTTAATTTATAGTCTAGGAATGTTATATAATTCGTGGGTATATAATAAATGAAATGGAAAGTAAAATCAAACTTCAAAGCATGCAGTACGTCACTATCACATTGTGATAATATTTGACTAAACTGAAGAGATTGCTAATCATATAAACAAACAAAATATTTTCTTTTTAATTATTTTATAATCATTTTTTTTTAAAGAGGTTTTTTCGAACAGTAGTGAACTACAACAACAAAAATTTTATTTTCTATATTATTTTAATTAATTAAATTTTTGGCTGACCATACAGCTGTTTCGAGTATTGCCAAATATCCATCATCAGTGGTTTTAAAAATAATTCTATTATTTAATTATTCGTAAATAATTATTTTTGAGACTGCAAGTACCAGGAATCGAACTCGGTACTTTTTGTTTTAAATTCATAAATTCATATTTAAATTAATTAAAACAAATATCATATTTATCAGTTGTGGTTCCACGTCAAATGATATAATTACTTAGATATGTTTAGACATTTACTTTAGATACTTACGTTACTGGGATTAAAGTTTATTTATTTATTTATTTAAAATTATTACTTGTAATTTTGTTTAACACATCCATATCAATGAGCAGTAGTTTCTCATCTTTTTCTACCCAAATTTTATACCAACGCAAAGAATCTTTAAAACAAAGTTGAAGCACTTTTTTTTTCGGTCAAACAAAAACTCAGTGGGTCTTGATGACTTGATGAGCCCAACCATTATATGTGGGCAGAAAACATTTCATTTTAACAGAAAATTTAAATTTGTTTATTAAAAAATATTTATTATAAAATCTCTATATTAATCTTTGCAGATTACTATAATCATTAATTGCTTTCTTTATTAAATTCATCAAAATACTCGTCTACCTAAAATTCATCATTTTACCAAAACTTAAAGTCAAAATATTATGATTACTTAAATGAATGTTAATAATGTTTTATTTTTTTGTTTTTACTAACAAAAACAAAACAAAAGCATTTAAAATTTTTTTAAAAAATTTAAATTAAAATCTAAGCATGAAATTAGTAAAATTTATTAGTATATAATTGCTGCACCCACTACCCATAAAATTATGTAAAATATTTATTAATCTTCATATCGAGTTGGATATGGTTTCATAACCAACTGATCTATCAGTGCAATAAATTAATTTGTGTACTAAAATGAGAAAAATATATATAATAATTTATGTATAATTTAACGAAAATAGTTTGTGAAGGAAATATAAGTGTTGTGAAATTACAAAGTAATCCGCTGGAATTGTTTGGAGCCATACAAAGCAACTGAATTCCATGAAATGATGGTCATCAGTAAAGCATTTTTACCGCGAAGACTTTTATGTCTTCAGATACATTAATTTTTTTTTGGAAATTCGCGAATTATTTGCCTTTTTGTTATGGTTTTTTGTGTTTCTAAAGTCATCCGATTAAAATTTGATGTGGTTTAAATATTTGAAACCTAAAAATATTTAACAGGTTGAAGATAAAATTTAGTGCTATATTTAAATCTTCAAGACGGAAATGAAGCATATCTATTGATAGTTTTTTTTTAACTAATTATTTTTTTTTTTGTAATTTTTTTATTAAATTTTTTATTTTAATAATCTGTTTTAACAATTTAATATTAACTTGGATTCCAAAAATAGTTATGACTACATGCTTTACAAAAATCAACGGATATTGAAGGAGTTTCAATTTGTTTAATTTGCTCAGCTTTAATGTAACATGGTACTAATTATGTTCACATGTAGTCACATAAATTAATTTTAAAATTAAAATGTCTGCACACCTTCACATAATTTAAATAATAATGAAAAGAGATTTCTTTTGTTTAGTTAAATCATATATAGAAATAAATTATATTTTAATATAAATCTTTAAAATTACGCCGAAACACCTTCGCGAGTCCAGTAAAAATCCGCTTAATCATAGTTGCGCAATGGGTCTTCACTGGCATCTTCACATTACCATTAACCCACACTACAAATAACGCGCGAGCCGAGCGAATTCCCTTACAATTGTACAATAGCGAATACGCATAGTGAAAAAGCGTATTCTGCGACGATGCGCTACAGTTTGAGTGGAGTACATTAGTTTATCAAGCGCCGCATATATTGTATATAAATATAACCATATTGCAAAATAAATTAAAGTGTTAACTAATCTAATTAGCAAAAGCTTAAGATAGTAGAATACGTAAAGATAAATCTGTGTTATTTAATTGACTGATTCATATACATTTATTATAATAATACCAAAATAAATTTGATATTTTTTTATTATTATTTTATTTATTCAATAATAAGTCAATAATTAGAAATAAATAATTATTACTAAGAAGTAAATATAATCAACATAGCTACTTAATAAATAAACTGGTTACAAACTCTGCTTACTGTACTAAGATCCTTAGTTCCAGTTCTTCAATCAACATATAAATTATCATCTATCCATGTTACAGTATATATATATAGAAGGTATATTATAGTTACTAGTTTTGAAAAATATTTGGTATTTAAATTCATTGCCTGGCATAGAAAAAGAGAATAGAATAAGCTTTATATTATTCAAGTTACACTGTCAAATGATGATGTTGACTTGGTAGATACTAAAATGTCTTTTGTTCTCATTACTGTCAGTATATTTGTGTTAATGCTGTCATTGGCAGGAAACCAATTTATGAATAGTTGATGTCCCGAACAGTTAATGTTCAAGTCCATCAAAATAGTACTAAATTTAATATTTTATTATATTATAAAAAAATTTAATTTTGGTAGTAAAGGATTTATCGAGATAAAGCTATTCGTTCAGAGAGGTTTATATCATATTCATAACATATTCATTATATTAGAATATTGCTAGATTGATAAATATCGGTAATATTAATGTGAATACTGATTTCTCTACTTTTTGATTTTTTTTAAATTAAATATTTACATGTGAACTTTGAATTAATTTTTAAAAAGTCCCCCCTTAAATGAGTATCTATATAATCCTTTGTTTATCATACTATACTTATTTGATGTATTAAACATATAATAAATTTAAGTACACTATTTTTATTAAAAATACCTATAGTACAGTGAAAAAGTCCATTTAACAAATTACATACTAAAACTAACTGAAATCGGTTTTAATATGTATTTTGTTGTTGTGTCACTTCTTTACAGTGATACAATAGCAATATTCATTATACTACGTATCTGAAAAATCACTTTTGTTACTAGGTATTCTTTGCATTATATATTTTAAGCAGTCCATGTATTATTTCTGTTTTAAGATAATAGTAGTTCGACTACTATACGTTACTACTGCTTATATTTATTGGCAACAAAAAACTACAGTCAATTTTTATATAAATATAATTAAATACAAAAAATAAACAACAAACCATATATTATTTATTCAATTAGTTTTATTATTAGTAGCGCATTTATTAAAGTTCAGATAGCCGTATTTGTTTTGATTTTTTGTGGTTTAAAATATATTTAAAAAACATTTTCTTTTATTTTTTTAAAATATTTTGATTAATTTAAACACATTCATCAAAATATTATCATTTGTAATTGTTAAAAATGAAAATACATACCAAGGCAACTAAACAACTTGTCTGACCCAAAAACTACATATATTGGTATTATTGAACTCTTTCCATTGTTCAATTTCTTTTCGTTGGTGAATTTAGTTTTATCTTAAACAATGGACAATGAAATAAAAGTCTTTTCAACTTTAATACAATATTATTTTAAAAAATAAAAAAAATATAAATAAAAAAGTACACAAATTTAAGCTAATGATTGACTAATGCAGGCACGTACTTGATAGGATTAAAATATTGCAGACCAATTGAGAAATACTCATTTATTTTAAGAAGAAATTAAAGCGCGTGCAATTAAATTGTGGTAAATTATAAAAATAAAATAAAAATATATTGAATAAACATATTGCAAAATACTTATAAAAATATTTTGTTATATTAACGTATCTCAGTTATTTAGTTTAATTATATTTTATTTAATTTTTGTTTTAGTAAAGAATTTTCATCAAATTTGTAAAGACTGGGTTGGAAGACTGTTACAGGGTTATTTGTGGCTTTAAAAATAAAATTATATAAATAACACTTCTCAAAGAGTTGTTGGTCCAGTTTTTATTTAATTTTGTTTCAATATATCGTTCAGACTTTCCCATTAATTATGAGATAGATCATTATCCAATAACTTACTCTTCTGGATCTTTTTGAGTTGAAATCGAGCTTTAGTTGGCGCATATCTGAGAACAGCTCAGCCAAAATTGAATGCATATTCGGTTTGAAGGAGTTGGAAATTTAGATAAATATATTTTAAGTAAGTTCACAGAAAAAGTGTAAAGTTGACAAATTTTTCGAGCAAAGCCAACAGGTACTGTTTCTTGTCGCTTGTGGCTACATTCAATGAAAACCAGATATCTGACACATTCATATAATAAATTTTACTATATGTATTAATTTTTCCATAGTAATTATAATTTAAGATTTGCAGTTCGTGTCACGTTTGGAGTGGCAGCCTTGTTTCCAAATACAGTCCACTTATGTTAAGATCAAATAATGGCCTATTATGGTAACATAGCATTGGTATATACATAGATTGAAAGATCAATATACGACCAATGCCGAAAAAAGTGACGACTCCCCCATGAGGTAAAGGAAAATCAACCTGACAGTTCTATAAAATTGGCTAGGTCCCTAATGTTACAGGATGACAACTAAGTCAGATCGATGACAAAGTGGCTCCGAATATTTTTTATATTCTCATCCTCAGAGCTACACGCGCGACAAAAGTCATTGTAAGTTTTCAAGATCTTAATACGTTCAGCGGTTGCAAAACGATGCAAATTTAAAAATGACAATCTTTAAACAAAACATTTAAACAAAAAATCGAATATATCTTAAAGTCACTGATAATGATCACTTACTTGATTACTCGTAATACTCGAAAAAGCGTTGTATGGTCAGCCAAATTACAATAAATTAACTAAAATTTTTGTTGTTGTGTTTTCATTTATATTCAAACTCTTCTAACTTTTAAATAGTTCCGTTTCGTCATAAGACGCGTCACTTTCTACAAAAAAAAAATAAATATTAAAATATCAATACGTTGGAAAACTGTTCTATTGGATAATGTTATAAAGACAGTACTGCAAAATCAAGACCACCAACCTTTAATTATTGTGATTAAAGTAAGTATGACTCTTTATCCACCTAGGAATAAAATGATTAAATATAGTAAAGTAAGTGGGTGTCTATTTTAGTGTACCTTGTTGATTGCATCCTATGAGTGACTAATTTCTACCTCCCGCTTAAAACCCTAACAAATTTGAATTTCTGCAATAAGTCATTCATATATGTATAGAAAAATAGATATGTTAATAGATATGTCTAAATGTATACGAAAATTTTAAAAATATTTATATGTTCAAAAATATCTTATTTATTCATGTAAGATGCATCAATGCGTTCACATGAATTATATATTCAGGCGTTTAACCTGTTTCGTTAAATTTTGTTGGTCATAATTTAAACATTTAAAAATAGTTAAAAACTTATATATACACATGACTACAGCTTAAGGCTACTTGACAAACTGCCGTTGAGCGTAAATTGAAATAAATAATAATATGGTACATTTTAAAAATATAAAACTTTTATTACTTCAAGTTCAACAGATTTCGCTCACCTGAATTTGACTAATTTTGACTAAATGCTACTGCCTAATAAAATTGCCTAGAAGCAAATAAAAAATAATTTACTAAACGCTCAATTTGTGCCGCTGATTTAGTGTTTGCACTAAAATTTTTCACAACTGAGCGTTTGCAGTTAATTTACGAAGTGTGGTAATCAAAGAGCAGAAAATTTATATTAATAAATTAATAAATTCACAATATTAACAAATTATAGATACAATGGCAGATACATTTTTCGAAGCATGGAAAATTAAAATGCCGACACAAGCGATTTGACATCAAGCGAACTATGAAGTATGATATTTTAATTTTAATTCGAATGGAATCGAATTGAATTGAATTTGAATGAATTATAAGACTTATTAAAAACATATTTCGGCAATAAAAACAATAATTTACTACAAATAAATATTTTGTTTGTATTTTTGTTTTTAGTTTAAGTGATTTTTACATATTTTCGTATCATAATAAGGCACGATTGTAGCTAATTTTATTGCATAAATGCGGACGCTGGCAATTATTTTTTGAACGAAAGTCTAAATTACTTCGCCAAAGGCAATTGCTTCTGGCTCTCTCTCTCTTAATATATGCATAAAAAATCTATTTTAAGTGCATCCAAACAAATTAAAATATATTTGTTTATTTATTATTTAACAGCTGAACTATCTAATTTGGTTAAATAGCAACTTGCGAATTGCTCGTGGGCAAATATTTACCTATTGATTGCCTTAAGGATGCTTATGAAGAGTGAAAAATAACTTGAACTTAAAGTAACTGTTATGTAAAAAATTTGGAATTACAAGTAAAAGCATTGAAGATTTATAATTGAAATATAAAAGAAATTATTGATTTATTTTTAGTAGTGATAAACTATTACAAAAATGATGATTATATAGCATGTATAACACATGCATTACGTAGAGTTTATAGTAGCGATAATAAAAATATAACAATAAACAATAAAAATAATAAAAAAATTATAGAAAAATAATAATAAAATAATAGTTTTATATATTTTTTTTCTGTTGTGCAGCGGGGAGGAGAGGAATGCCTATACCTTGCGACCTCAATGCGGTACCACAGAAAGTGAGTGCCCGCCTAGAACGAACTAAACACTTTTATTTAATTTCCAGTGACCTTATTCTACCCCCGGACTGAGTTAGATAAGAATATGCAAAAGGATAATAACATACAATAAAAATAATAAAAAAAATTAAAGTAAAATAATAATGAATTAAAAGTTTTATATTTTCTTCTATTGCAAGTTGACCTCATTGCGGCACCCCAGAAAGTGAGTGCCTGCCTCGAGCGAACTAAACACTTCTTCTTCATTCCCAGGGACCTTGTCCTACCCCCGGATTGCGTTAATATTGATTCAATTTAGGGTCGCTATCAGTTATTTAAGACTTCTAACGGTCTGATTTACGTCCTGGTCACGCTTCTGCTTTAGGTGCCTAGCTTTACCCGCCTCAAACAAACTAAACACTTCTTCTTAATTCCCAGTCCAACCCCCGGATTGAAATTTACGTCCACGCCGCGCTGCTGCTTCAGGGAGCTAGCCGTGTACTTCGATTTTATGTAATACCACTGTTTGCTTCAGCTGTCTTCTGTCGAGATCTGTTTTTTTCAACATCATTATCTTTTCATCAAACATTGTTATAAGAACCCAGTTTATTCTGTTTTCTGTTAATATTTTGCCACCGTAAATGGGAGAAAAAAAAACTAGCTTGCCTTACTAACAGTTCTCGTTCGGGTAGCCACTTAGGCAGTAATAATTTTTAAGTAGTGATAATAAAGTAATTATAATAAAAAACTACCAACGAAATAATTACAATAAAATATTAACAATAAAAAATACCAAAGCAAAGCACTGAAAAAACGGTACTCCTATAAAAACATTCTTAAATTCTCAAAATATAATTTAAAGTTGATAACGGGTTTCATTACAGGTCAATATGCTCTGAAATATCAACTTCATGAGGTACTATTATCTGCTAAATCGGAATGTAGATTATGCCTTAAAGATGAGGAAACTACTATGCATATCCTTTGTGACTGTCCAGCTTTAACAATGCACAGAAGAAACTCATTTCATATAGAATTGCTGTCACCAGAATAGATTAAGAACTCTTCTCAAGATTTAGTTCAGGACTTTGTTTACAAAGCTTTAAAGGGCTTTGTGTAATCAATAGTGAAATTGGTACTATAGGGCTCTTCTGGTCGTAGTACCGGCTGCTGGGCGATTTCAGTTAAAAGTTTTAATAATAATAATAATAACAATAACACAAAAAATTAGTAATAATAAATTAGTAAACAGTAATAAAAAAAATAGTCATAACAAAGAGTAATATTTAAATAATGTCAATAATGCAATTATAATAAAATAATAATTATAAAAGTGTAATGTTAAAAAATAATAATAATAAAAAATAATATGATGTAATTAAGCGTTATTTAGTTAACTAAATTTTTTAGCTTATATAAAGAAAGCTTTTGATCAGTATCTGGTCACCTTAATATTAAAAAAGCTATACAAATTAGTTGTCCGAAGCTCTACACAAAGTGTATTTAGCTTTCATCTTAAAGCAAATTTAATGCGTTTGTATCTTATCCTATTCACACATTCAAACGAATTGTAGATAAATAAGTATTGAGATAAAAGCTCATTTCATAAGCTAAACAACATTATTTTCTGATATATTTTGCTTAAAGTCGTGCTATCAAGAAAAAGATTGAAACGGAAATGAAAGTAAATACAACAACGCCTCGCTGTCATAACAAATTAAGTTGAACATAAATTTCCTGAGCTCGGTTGAAAAATTTGAAAAATGGATGTAAATTAAATGCAGCGTGAACAGATTAAGTCGTCTGAAGTTGACCAACATTTTTTGAAATTCCACAAATGTGAAGTTGAATGAAGCTGCAAATTAAGATAAACCTGCTTTCATTTGAGATTTGACCACAAATTGTGTGCCAGTGCATATTAAAATGTCATGTAACTATCTTGAGCTTTATTTTGTCAAGACATTTTTTTGAGAAGTTTTGAGAAATCTGCGATGAGCGCCGCAAATTGAATAAGTAATTACCGTTTTTGTTACCACACAAGTCTCAAGAGCAGCAACATATTTCTGACAAGAGATAATTAAGCAAATTCGTCACTAAATAGGATACTAAGTAACATATATGACAGAATAGATACCTATTCATTTCTTACCGGAACAAACGATTATTTCGCAAATTGTGTTGTATGCAAATAAGTATTTATTTTTATGGTTTAAAAACTTTAAAATTATTTTTATGAACAATTTTTTTAATTAATTTGCAAAACTAATTTTGTTTTGCAAATAGATTTGTTTATGTAGCTCAATTACGAGATACAAGATAAAGACAGACATTGTTTGTTGAATATTGTAGTTGTATTATACACTTTTGATGTATTTTTTCATCAGTGATTAATGTTTTGTTAGTTTTGCTGAATATTTAACAAAATGTAGATATATTTATAAAAAATATGAAATTAAAAATTTTTTAATTTTTTTTTCTATTAATCGATACAAAACCGTAGAAAATTTAATCAGTTTTTTTTTAATTTTTTAAATTGGAAATTATTGCGTGCCCGTCCAAATTCATACAAAATAATTTTTTATTTGAAATTTAATTATTATTTACGCTTTGTTGTGGTAAGTAATGAATATATTTGTACCAAAACAAAAAAAAAAATTTAATTTTATCAAAATTGCTTAATTTTATTTGTAGAAATATAATTATTTCATAATTTTAAACACTTATTTCTGCTTTCTTGTTTTATTATTTTAATTGGATTCGAAATTAAATTGATTAATTATTTAATTATTTGAATAAATGTTTGATTTTGAGTTCTGTAAGTATTGCATTATTCTGTGCCCTAGTTAATTTCACAAAAAATTATTTTATATTTTTGAAACATAGTTTTAGACTCATTCGAAACATCAACAATATTGATGGAAAAAATATATAATGACCAGAACAAAGCGGCGAAACTGTGCTCCTTCGTGACACCATTAGCTCCAGTTGATTAACCCACTGAATTGAGTCATCAGGTTTAGTTATTTGTAAACAATAAATCTTTATAGCCACTTAGTTGCTGAAATATTAATTTTCAATCAATTCTATTTTGTATTCCTTAACTAATTATTTAGAAAATGAATTCGGAAATTCATTAATACAATAATGCTGTGTGTTATTTTGCATGCTTAATAAAACAGATATTAGGAAAAATAGTGCAGCTTATAGAAACTCGTTAATATGTTTTTCTGAGGTATAGTACTACTCTTGGCTACTCTTGGCTACTCTAGATAGATATATGTGTATATTGTGTTGTTATTGTGTTGTTGTTGCCTATGTCTAGTAATTGTATTTACTTTATTTTTATTAATATTAATTTTAAAACAAAAAACTCATTTAAAAATATTAATTAGGAGAATAATAATCTGCTAATGATCATATGACCAGTGGCCATGGTTACATTCTTACTGGTCGTGAAAGAGAGTCATTTAAGAAAGTCATATCATAATCGTCAATTTTGTGCTTTTATTGCTTTTTTGATACTTTTTAGCTATGCCTTTTAAAAATATTATTATTGGTATGTCTTCATAACGACCATCTTATAAAGATAATCATATGATCAATGGCCATGGCATGGTTATATTCTAAGCGGTAGTGAAAGAAATCATGTACGAGAATCATGTAAGAAAGTCATATCACAATTGTCAATTTTGTACTTTTATTGCTATTTTAATCATTTTTACTTGTGCCTTTAGAAAGTATTATTTTTGGTGTGGGCAACCTTGTTTTGACCAATAGCTGATAAACTTTTGTCAGAGGTTAGTTTATGGCTTTACGAGAAACTGTAGATCACAAGTCCAATAAACTTTCGCACCTTTGCTTACGCATATGTTTAATAATTCTCTCTACATATACATAAATACATACATACAAAGAATATCTTCACAGATTTTAGCTGGCCGATAGTCCACTGCCCAACCTTTCGTTACAATCGCTTTGAAATGGAGCTAGAACGTCTTTGGAAGTTTTAGGACATCTACCATTTCCTAGCGGTATAATATATAAAATGTGTTTAAGTAGTTTCAAATGGCATCCAGTCGAAATCTTTACAACTCTAATTACACATTGTCTTAAACATAGCGAAGAAGAACGCAAAGAGCTATCACTACTCACATAACCATGAAATGTGTTCTCAATAAGAACAGCTACAGTAACACTACTGCAACATATGAAAATGCGGGCTGATAAGTGTGATTAATAAGAAAAATGATGGCAAAAAATTGATGTTGAAACTTCGTACTCCACACGGCCACTTGACGAAACACCAGCTCAATGATCCCGAGAGTGCTAATCGTCGAAAATTGTGGGTGAGTTTAGTGTGTTGAAGTTTCACACTGACTAAGTCTTTCGATAACTTTACATACATATAGACTACAAGGCAACACTTTTACTGTTAGTTTAATGTTGTCTATTATATTTTTAGTGAACAGGAATCCCATTATATTATACAACGTAGAGGCGTTTGGTTAAGGGTAAGCCTTTATGCTAACTTTTGAATGTCTATCGTGTAAGGGTAGGCACCTTACTTGGAATGAGTAATTACATTTAAAATTTACAATCAACATGAATACATTTATTTTTCTGGATTTTCCAAAAATTTACGTATGCTTTATTAAATGCATATTTCGCATTCAACATTTATCTTTTACAATTATTATTTCATTTCCCATAAAATATTTCATAAATATTGTGTCTTAATAAATGCGAAGAGAATGTGTTTAACTTTTTGTTGCAACAAATGTTGAAACTTCAAATTCTCACACTTTAAGTGAATTATCCGAAAAAAATTTGGGCATTGCGCGCTGACATTTTATTACCGTCATAGTCCAGTAGCTGAAAACTGAAGCATTCCTAATTGAAATCATCCATCATTTTCACCATTTCGTTGTTTTGCTTAATTAAGGAAATCTAAAAAACTTGATAAAATATTTGTAACTGAAACCTCAAATTTTCACAGTCCGAGTTGAACTGAACTCGCGTAAAGTATAAATGCAAACTGCACTGCCCACTTGCATTGCAAGAAGGAAATCATGGCATCGCAGCGAACGCCTAATGAATTTATTTACCGAAACTCATTACAGTAACTTAGCAAAGTACACAAAATTAAAGAGATACAAATTATTTTAATGAGATGCTGTCAGATGATGTAACAACTAAACTAGGCAGGGAACAACGAACCGTACATCATCAAAAATAGATTTTCGGAGTTTAAGATGAAATTAGGTTTGTAGCACAAACCCACAAAATCAGAAAATCATAAAGAAAAAAACAAATAACTATAAAAAACAACAGCTAATCGCAATGTGAAATGATTAATGCACAAATCACAAATGGGTGAAGATTTTTGGTGGAAAGTGTTATGGATGTATGGTATATAGTATATGGTACATGGTTGTTCAATGTTTAATGCAATCGACCCGACCGGCCAGGTTCGTTGGGAATTGCGGAATGTGCATTACACACAAAAAATGCGAACTAAAACAAATTAAATTAGCTGAAGTCGAGGCAGTGGAGGCAGACGCGGCAAAAACAATTGGAAGATGTCCAGCGGTGCCATTCAACACTGGCAAATCCACTTTCGAATTCATTAAATTTTTGAGGAAACCGCAATGAAAAAGGCAAAATGTTAAACAATCAAAACTAAATGAAGTGCTCGAAATTACGCGCTTTATCATTCAATTTTATGGAGCAATTGTTCGCAGGGGGACGCTTAAGTAATTGCCGTTGCGTCGGTGGAGTCTACGACTGAAGCTATTTCTGGTTTTAATTTTTTTATAATTGATGGATTGTATCGACAAAACGTAGTGCAATTTCAATAATCATCTATATTACGGCCAAATGTGTGAATGGAGTTCACGGTGTGTACATTGTGCATGAATAAAGACATACTGACGAAAATTAAAACTGATGAGGTGTAAATTTTGACTTAAGCTTGTTGAACTAATTGATTGTACACAAAGATTGTAGGGCAATTTGTATAAAAGTTATGTGCGTCTCAAGTTTTGGCACAGATTCAATACACTGCTGTTCAACGAACATTCCATAAACAAGTAGGAACATGCGTGGACTTATTGTATGTAATTTCTCATAAAAATAAACATTTAGCAAGGAATGGAACCAGCACTTATTTTACTAAAATTCTATTTCATATTTCAGATACTTTGCCTTGCAAGCTTAGCTGTTGCTGCACCACAAGGATATAATTATGCACATCAACAAGATGTATTACCCACATCATCTGGCATTACATCAAATTTAAATGGTGTTGCGCAGACTAGTCAAAATTTTGATGCAGTACAACAACAAATTGATGCCTTTGTTAATGCTAATAATGGTGAACAGTTCATACCAACTGCTCCAGCGGCAGTGCAACAACAAATCTCGCCTGCTGGTATACCAACAGCACCACAGGCACGTTATTTGGCGCCTGCTGTAGTTGCTGCGAATGCCTTACAAGCACCAGCAGTCTATCAACAGCAACAAAATCAAATTGCCGAAAAATCTGCTGAAGCTTTGGTGACAAAACGGTTCTTTATACACAGCGCTCCAGAAGAAGAAGAGGAGGCGAGAAGTGAAAAAACTATAACAGTCGGTCAAGCACGCAAAAACTACAATGTTGTCTTTATCAAGGCGCCATCAAGAGCTGCACAAAGAACATCCGTCAAAATTAGACCCGCTGCTAATGAGGAACGTACTGTCATCTACGTTTTGGCCAAGAAACACGACAGCAGCGAAGTTGATGCTCAAGTTATTGAACCTGCAACCACAACTAGTAAACCCGAGGTCTACTTTATCAAATATAAGACTTCAGAGGAAGCTGCTCATGCACAGCAAACCATACAGGCTCAGTATGACAATTTGGGTGGTTCCACTTTTATTTCAAATGAGGGTGTCTCACCTGTTACTTCTGTAATTGGTAGTTTGGATGCAGTGAAACATGCAGCCGCAGCTACTGAAGTAGATCAGCCTGAGCCAGAATATGTTGCTGCTGCACAAAACTCTTTGCAGTCTCAGCAGCAACAACAGCAGTTGCAACAAGCAGAAGCTGTTGCACCTGTACAAAACCAATATAGTCAACCCATCAATAATGCATATTTGCCACCATCCAGATACTTCCATTAACATTTTCATTAGTGAAGCTTTACTACTTTTTAGTTGTTGTTTTAGCTTAATCAATTGTTGTTATTGCATTTATTTTGTTGTTTTAATTTAAATAAATTGTTTTTCTCTTAAAATTTTCTTTTTAATTTAAGTTACTTAATTTAAGTTTCTTGCAATTATAGACCTTGCTAATACTTATGATATATACAGGTATTGTTATAACATATGTATAAAAATTTTTAACCTAACTTGTCATGTAAAACTAATATGTTGTTAATAGTATTTTCAACAGATTTCCGAAACAAATAGTATCTTTTGACTCATTCAGCTAAACTTTATTGTGCATTAAGAGGTTCAAATTAGAGGCCAATAATTTTCCACTGACCACATTCTGACCTCTCCAATTAAGTTGCAGTTCGGATTTAAGTTGTTTATTCCGTATATTATTGAGATACCTGAATCGTCTTTTACCTTAGAAGTTATAATGAAGAATTTCTTTTTTGTTTTTTGTTAGTCTGCGTAAGCATAAGAGAACCCACTTATATTTTTAGGTTATTAATTTTGTGATAATTTGCGCTCGCCTGGTTCTAAATAATTCCTCAGTCTTTGATGCGGAGAAGTCAGAGGTTGGCAATGTTTTGTAGTAATTGAGCGCTGCTGATCTAACTTTTATTATCATACAAAAGTGAGTCTATAATTATTCTATAACAAAAGTGAAGGAATAAAACTTTCAAAGGTAAGAATACTTTTTCAGGTTCCCTAATACTTTCCCACCTTTTGTCAATATATTTTGTGTGGCTTGTTTTCTGTTATCGTTATTTCAAATATTGTTACCTAGGTAACAAAAATTTTAAACATAATCGTTGCCTTGCACTTAGATTGCACTTAAATTTGAGACATTAAACAATGCAGTCCAGATCGTTAAGCCTACTATGTGAGATGGGTGTTATTCTTTTCTAATTTTCCTTAAAAAAGTGACGTTGATAATGATACACAATAAGAGCGGAAAAATTATACAGCATTGTCATATTCCAGCGTTCACTGCGATACATTTGCTGGACCACCCCGCACACAGGATAGAACAAACCGCACCGGAGTACGGTTTACCAAATTCATTAATTTCCAAGCAATATCTTTCTATTTAAGTGCAGTTGGTGGCATGCAGTAATAGGTCAAAAATTCGTTCAACGTCAATAAAGAGAGAGTATAGGAGATTGTAACTATGGACGATTGGTGGGGCCTGAGCACGGTTGCCACTTGAAAATTTTTTTCTGTACCAAAATTGGTTTAAAAAGGTACCATTTCTGTAAAAAAAGGTCCAAAATTTTTCTATTGTCTTTTTATAAGAAAAACAATTTATATAAAATGTACAAAAAGTATAAAACCAATACAATTCCACAATAAAAGTTGGGTCGCCCGAAAATGTAACCATTTTTTGAACATGAGTACCAGAGTACCAAACGGAAAAAAAAGTACCAATTTGGTACTAAGTACCATAAGTGGCAACCGTTGGCCTGAGTATTGCTTCTTCTTTACATACTATATACTTACCATGATAACATCCGTAATTAATCAATGAATTAATTTTATTCACTACATTGTTAATCATGTATAGCACTTTCATGCCAACAGTTCTTGCAATGTTATAGAGTCTTTTTGTTCTAATCTCATCACTTGCCTGCTGTGTTTCAGTTACAGGATCATTGTGCACTGAAAATCCATAAGAATAGATTGGCATTTGTGCACTGTAGAACTCCATCGCATTGAGCGATTGATTATCATTCCTTCGCTTATTTAAAGTTAATGAGAAGTATAATTATTTTAAGCTCACTGTACAAATCTTAAAGATTAAAAAATACTAATCGCGGCAAAATTAAGGAACTGAATGAACATCTGAGTAAAATCTTCAAATCCTATGAATTATGAGGTATTAAGTTAGCAACATTAAGGAATTTATTACTGAATAATCATTTGAGTTAAATCTTCAAATTTGATGACATAATTAGCTAAATATTAGGTTTACTAAACTTAAGAATTTACTAAACTGAATGATGTTCTGGGTGAAGCTTAATGATTTATTAGTAACTAGCTATTAGTTAGATAAATTGAAATATCACTGGAATAATTTCAATATACAGAGTTATTTTCCAAATGCTATTAAAATTTCATATTTCGATGTAAAATAAATTTTTTCTCTCACAAAGGAGTATAGATATATATATTCTTAATCAAATCCAAGAAATTTTTAGGGATAATGTCTATTAAAAATTTTTTTTTCTATTATATACATTATTTATTATTTCGATGGGATCAGTTTTGTTTTTGTGTCAAAATTATTACTTTTAAAGAAAGAGCATATAATAACTTTACTTAATTATAGAGAGATTCAGAAAAGCAGTAAATTACAACAACAAAAATTATTTTCATATTATATTAATTAAATGAATTTTTGACTGATCATACAGCTCTTTCGAGTATTGCTGAATACCCATCATCAGTGGTCTTGCAATTATTTCTTGTATTTAATTATTCGTAAGTAATTTTTTGATACCAACGGTTTACTAAATTATTAATTAATTTATTATTATTTAATTAAAAATTATTTTCAAATTTTTATGTTGAAGTATGGAAAATTAATTAAATTTCTTCACTATTGACTATATATAAAAATAAAAATATTAGCAAATTTACATTGCATTGTTTAAATAATAATGAGATTAATCTGAATTAAAGTTAAGAAGTAAATATTAAATATATTACTTTAAAATTGTTATTCTGAAATCATTTTCTCTTATATAGATTAAAGTGCTATTTTTTGTAAATAATTTCTTATTGCATGGGTACTATCTCAATCCAGACGAGTTTGTATATAAGAGTTTGGATTAGTTACGCTTTCCAGTACGATTTGTTTTGCTTAAAAATTATTATTATAAAAAAAATTGATTAACCATGAAGAAGGTAATATCATTTGCAATTTGGGAAAAATTTTTTCTTAATTTTTGTATCCAAATTGGCTTCAATCAACATATTTTTGGTTATTGGCAATTTGAAATCTAAACCAAAACGAAATTAATTTTATGCATAAGTGCAAAATTTTGACAGTTTCTTTATTTTTAATTATAATCATATATATTTATATATGTATATATATGATATATAGTAAATGATGAGTATATATCAATTTATTTTATACATAATAATTTGTATATAATTACTGTATATATGTATATTTTTTGTTTTGGTCCCAATGATTAATGGCTAAATAAAAACCACAATAATTAAATAATTTTAATTATAGGTTAGTAAATTATAAATAAAAAAGTATTTAGTAAAGTATATAAAGCAAATTGTGTAAATGGTGACCAAATGAACTCAAAATTTGACCGTTCCATTGATGTTTAAATAATTATAATTATTTGCAAATTTTTCAAAAAAAGTGAGATTCACAAAATTAACTTAATGGATATTTCCACGAATTGGAATTACAATTACTGTGTCAAAAAGGTTTATCGTCATTTGTGTTTTCTTGCATCTTCCCAACTTTAAGCTCCTTGCCTTAAACCTCAAGCTGATGCAGCATATCTCACTATTTTGTCGTTGTTACGCTATTATAGTTACATTTTTAATGACGTTCGTCTTTAAGGTAATATGGGGAACTACCTTGCCGTAGGTCATACTTAAGCCCTTTTAATGCAGATACAGAAGTGACGCTTATGAAGTGCGTTTTCCTTTAGAGTTTTCGTTTTTTTTTTTGGTATAATGACTATTATTTTCACAGTAAAACCATTGTTATTAATTAAAATATACATCAAAATTGGTTTGAGTTGTGACACGCAATGTTGTCCACAATTTGCAAATCATTAACGAAGTTAAAAAAAAAAATCAAGAAAAAAAATATAGATACAAAGTAGACATAAGAAACATACAGAGAAGAGTTGGTCTATGAGGTTTCTATAATGTGGCGCTGCGTTGGTTGTCTAGTCATCCGCACAAATGATTAGGGCTTCAGAGTATATTTTTGGCTTTCTGTGAAACTGTGCAAGCAACATTTACAAATAATCGAAAGCGAAGAAGGTATGCTCGGTAGGTACTAGAAAAAACGCTGAAAATTTGATGTTGTGAAATGTTCATCTTCGAGGTGTTCGGCAGCCAAAGTAATTAAAATTTTTACTTTGGTACGTTTTACAGCAAATACGTAACTATTTTATAATAGTTTTATTTTAGTGTTTTTTTCTTCTTGTTTTTTTTTTTTTTGATTTGTATTTACTACTTCTTAAACGTAGCTTATTCCAGTGTGCATTAAACAGGTAAAAACAATACTTTTCAATCTGATGATAGCAATATATATTTAATACAATATAAATATACTTAATGCGAATGCGATTATAGTATCTAATTTTCTATGTTTTTAAGTATATCACTCAATGGATTTACAATTTTTAATTAATTGAAATCACAACTTGTATTCAGTTTACATAAAAATTTAATTAGCAGTGAACTAAAATCAATTGTTGCCTATCCGGTCCAGTAGAGCACTTGGTCAAGCAGTTAATAGTATGTCACGATATACACACATACATGTACTCATATATCACTCATATCTCTCATATATAATATATAATATTAAAATCTGTTAGCAAAAATCATAACAAATTTAATGTAGAAATGTTTTTTCACATAAAATAAGTTTAATTGATATTAGTTTTAAAAGCCTTTGACAAAAAGCTTGTATTAGTCAATTTCCATCTCAATCATATTTATTGAGGCTGTAAATTATCAGAGTATGCACTTTTTATAAAGCAATGAAATTTCTTTATTTGTAAATTCGATTTATTTCTAATATCTAATTTATATCTACATCAGATACAATATTTATAGTATTACTATCAAGATATTAAAATTTTTGAAATACTTTGAGTATATTTACATTTACAGTAAAAACTTTCTTATTAGATGTGGCTGTTGAATAAACTCACCTCATGGGTGCACAATTTGCTAATCCAACAATTTTTTTATATCATTATTTTAGACGTCCTTTTGTTAGAAGTATGCACTGACAAGAGTTTTCACTGTATTATTGTGTAATTAAAGTTTTAATTTTTTTAACTCTTATTAATTTTCTTTTATATACTTAAATGAATTGTTAAGATATTTTGTGTGGCTATTATGAAAATGTTCATATTGTAGTTAAAATGTGAGTATATATATAAACTTTATATGAAAGTCGTCCAATATATAAACGATTTTATATTAACGATTTACATTAGTCATATTAATCGTAAGTTTAATATTTATAAATCATAATTTAATATCAATATAACACACGTATAGATACAAATGATTACTTTGATATGAAATTGATTTTGTTTCGAAATCAACTGCAAATTTCTTTGAGAAATATTTTAGATATTAAGTAAAAATATTAAATTTTTAAACATTTTCTATAATGCATTATTATTATTATTATAGATTTGTTAATACTTCCCGAAAAAAAATAATTTTTCAAAAACAAATTTTTCAGCAAGTTATAAAAGATACATTTTATTCGAAGCTGAAATATAAATTTAGGATTTCGACACAACTCAGTTGCAAAAGATAAAACTTGCAGTTAGTTTAATTAGATTTCATCATTATTTCTAATGCAATCATTTATTTATTTTTAATTTTAGAAATGAAATATTGCAACATTATATAATTAAAAGAAAATTAAATACAAAATTCAGTGTGGTTATCATCTGTATTTATCAGCATTTTCATAAATTTAAATGTCACAATTATTTATATGCCAATTTAAGAGTTTTGTAACCTGAAATAAATATTATCCGCTCTTATAATTTTTCTTAGTTAATTATATAAATGTATACTGTTACAAAAAAAATTTTAAAGTTCACCCATTCAATTTTTTAGCATTTGAATTCTATATGTTTTAGTACTAAAGCATATATTTAATACAATGATATATTGCTACCTATATACGTCTATATTACGTTTATATTTTCTTTTTAGTTAAAATATCCATGAAGACTCCTGTTCTTATTAATCGCAAAAGGGAATTTATGATGCGTATTAGCCATGCAGATGTTTTGAATTTGATCAGCACAATGGACTACTTTGTTAGATCTAAGGAACGAGAGTAGCTTTTTGTCGTCAATATGTAAACAACGGCATCACTACATCACGTCCCCAAAAAAATGCGAAAGCTTTCAAACGCTTAAGTTTGTAATAGGGAAGATTATATTTGCCGTACTTTTTTCTTTCAGAGTTCTAAAAAAATACTCGCAACTAATGAAAGAAAACATGTGAAACAACAACAATGCTCTTAAAAACTTCTGAGTTAGGTTTTACGTCTCAAGTTTTAGTGCAGCCAAATTCAAGAATCAGTCTATTGTGCATGTTCACTGATAATATGGAGCAAAATTCCAGTCATTCGTTAAAAGCATTTCATTTGCTAATAAATTTAAATACATATGGTAAATTGACATTCATTCTAACATTCATTTTGTATGTTATTTTATAATTAAAATTATTAATTATTAGTATTTACTAATTCTATGAAAAAAGAAGCATTTAACATATTCAAAAGTGATGCCAGTTTATTTCAACTAGACTGAATACTGTATTTTCACAACTCTGAAAGAAAAAATTACGGCTATAGGAAAGAATTATATATACTGATAAGAAATATACTTGCAACTGGGATATATGGTAGCATTGCAGCATTAACCTTTAGTCATTTGATAATAACATCAACTACATCCATCGAGAAGTAAGCATAAAATCCTTAATTAAGTATAAATTTTTACAACCTTGATTCAATGAGTTCTAGGTTACTATCTTGTAACTTTAGTACTACAAGGCAGTGGTTTATACGGGAGCAAATAAGAGACTCGAATTTTCTCTAAAAAATTTCAGATCACTTAACAGTTAATAGAATGGTTTTTTTTTCACTTCAGAATTTTTTAAAAATGAACTTCACGTGACAGCAAGAAAATAAGGACTGCTGTGTGTTGATATGGGGTACGTATCAGCTCATCTATAGAATTTAGTTAATAAAATAGATACAATGATTAGAATCTCAGGAAAACAATAAAAAGTAGTGCCTCTTAAAATTGGTGTAGCAAGATTTGGCAAAGCGTATTACCTAGAGATATCACTTGTTTAGTCACTAATCGAGCCTGTAGTTGGTTTTCTAGATCAAAGACATTCTCAGAAAACACAAAAAAATAATTACCAATAATTAAATACAAGAAATATTTCTAAGACCACTGATGATGGGTATTTGGCAGCTGTATAGTCAGCCAAAAATTCAATTAATTAAAAATAATGCACATGAATTTTTGTTGTTGTAGTTCACTACTTTTTGAAACCTCTTCAGAAAATACATTAACAAATATGACTTTATTTTAATGTAGCTACTGCCAGCGGCTTAGTCTACATCATACTGATATAAAAAATTAAACATTGTGAAAATAATAATAATGTTTTACTGGAAAAAAAACCTTATCCAATTGATGACTTCATTCATAAATTTCAGTTGAATTTTTTTGTTATATTAGTTATTTATTTTCTTAAAATAAATATACTCGTTGAAATCAATCTTCAATGTTCGCTGCTGTTTTTCTTGTTTTATAGAAAATATCACTTTTTACCTTCACAAACAAAAAGCACTTTTTTTTTGAAGAAGCAGCAGAGTAGCACTACAAAATTGAAAATTTGAGTCCAGCCAACGCAACAGAAATTTATGTTGGTAATGAAATCATGCAGTGTTTGCATTGGATTAACTATGTGAATTTATAGTTCAAATGGTCACGGGCTTAATACACAGACTGGACCTCTTCCAACGAATCGACACAAAGTAACAACAACAAAAGTAATTAACCATTAATCAGCTGATCTCGTCTATAGCCGAAGACTACTGCAGTGCTTCGACGAAAATAGTGCTTGCAGCCAGAAGCGTAAAATAGCCAAAAATTGAAGATAAAAAATAGCTATTTGAGGAATGGTGGAGAAGACGAAACCACAGCAAAGAGCGCTAAAACAAATAAGCAAACGGTAACCACACTGATATTTACAATTGTCGTAAAATTTAAGTTTTTGGTATAAAAGATGTGAACAGTTCCACAATTCAACAGTACAACAGAAACACTCAATCAAGTAACTAACAGAACAGCCCTTCGTGCACACTACATTCAAAATAAGCAAAGAAATGCGTGGATTCATTGTAAGGATACGCTATAACATAGCAACTCGGATGAGCGCAAAAGGATTAACTCTTTTTTTTAAATTTTTATAGGTTTTGTGTTTGACTGCCGTAGCTTTCGCTGCACCACAAGGTTATAACTACAATCCAACAGGTGCTGTGCAACAGACCACAGGTTTCGGTGGCAATTATGTTGCACCTTCATCAAGTGGTTCAGCAGGTTTCTTTCAAGGCGCCACCGGTGGCCAACAAGCTTTCTTCAGTCAGGGTTCAAGTAATGTAGGCGTATCACATCACCAACAACAACATCATCAACAACAACAACAACAAGCTGTTGTGTCGAAACGCTTCTACATTCACTCCGCACCTGAAGATGGTGAAGATGAATACAAAGAACAACACATCACCGTCGGTGTACCCAAGAAGAACTACAATGTTGTGTTCATCAAGGCGCCACAAAAGGCACACAAGAAGACTGCCATCAAGATCAGCCCAGCTGTCAATGAAGAAAAGACTGTCATTTATGTGCTTAATAAGAAAGCTGACTCCTCTGATATCCAAGCTGAAGTTATTGAACACGCCAGCCCAACCAGCAAACCTGAAGTATTCTTCATTAAATACAAGACTGCCGAAGAAGCTGCTCATGCTCAACAACAAATCCAAGCTCAGTATGATGCTTTGGGAGGCAGCAGTCAAGTCACAGATGAAGGTGTTGCTCCAGTTACCTCAGTCATTGGTTCCTTGGGTGGTGACGCTGGTGCCGCTGGCGCTGGTGTTGCTGGTCATGGTGGTGTTGCTACAGGTGTCGTATCCAGTGGATCGTTTGGTGGTGCTCATGGCGTCGCTACGGGATCACACTCAAGCAATGCATACTTACCACCAAATTTCTAAGAACTTGAAGTAGTCGTTGTTATTGCTTTTTTCACTTTGTGTGTTAAACACAAAGATTGTTGAGTTTTTGTTTTGTAAATTTTATTGCTAGTGAAATCGTTAATAAAACTATTAGTTTAATTTTGAAAAAAAGAAATGTAATGGCTTTTTTACTTATTCATTGTTATGAATTGCTTAAAAGGAAATTTGGATTTTTTGCTCATTAACTGAATTGTTCGTCTTTTTGCTGTTATCTCCCACCTATGATCTTTGTTACTTTGTTACTTTGTTACTTCATGAGTCCAGTCCAGTCCAGTCCAGTCCGAAATCATTGAACATTTCATCAAATTGTTAACATTAATCAAATATGTTAACGTATTTATTTATTTTGTTTTACTTTTCTCGTTATTTTTTGCAATTTTTTTAATCAAAATTGATTAGATTTCGCATCTCATTGGCCCGTTGGCTGTGTTGGTAAATTCGAATTGTTACACCCCGTGGTCGGTATTTACTCGGTTTTTTGTACCTGTTAATAAATATCATGACGAAAGGTTAATTTGGTTAACTTTCTGATTTATCACGGCACCACTGACCCATAAACTTTTTTTTGCAAACATCACATTCGTGTTAGCCATTAGGTTTGTTGCTTTATTATTATTTTCCTTTCATTGAAATTCAAAATTATAGCTTTTTTTCTTTATTTGAAACTACTATTTACTTCCCTTAATGACTGCTAGTGAATGTTTGTTAAATAAAAAATTAATAAATTAATTAATAATTTTTAATTGTATAAACTTGCACAATAACAACAATTTGATATTAAATGTTATTCAATAAAATTTAAAAATTTTTGAATTAAAGTAATAAAATTAATTAATATAAATTATAAGATAAAATATAATAATTTAAGAAATAGGAAGAAAATAAATAGTAAATTATGTAATAAAAATGAAATAAAATATTATAAAATAAAATAAAGTAAAATATATAAAATAAAATGAATAAAATAAGTAATAATAAAATAAAATATAATAAAATAAAACAAAAAAATAAAATAAAATAAAATATAGAAAAATATGTAAAATAAAATTAATAAAATAAGTAATAACAAAATAAAATATAATAAAATAAATCAAAAAAAATTAATAAAAATAAATTATAATAAAATATAAAATAAAATAAAGTAAAATATATAAAATAAAATTTATAAAATAAATAGTAATAAAATAAAATATAATAAATTAAAACATAAAAAAATAAAATAAAATATAATAAAATGAAACAAGACACATTGACCCATTAAAATACACTTCACTTGAAATTTATGACTCACTTCGGAGTTGCCGATACACCTAATGGTGTCAATATGGCAGAAGCATGTGTTATTATAAATGAAATTTCTTACTTTAAGTGTAACTTTGAGAAAGAAATGGTACATCCTTTTCGAAAAACAGCAGCGAATAAATTTAATATCTCTCTATTGCTAAAATCAGGTGCAGTTATCAAATACGTACACACGACTTTTTGACTTAGGAACAAAGGCAATATATATACACACTCTGAATTTGCGTTAACTTCCTTTCAAAAGCAAAAAGATGCACTGGTTTAATTAGAATTCTCACTTTTAATTAATTAATTCGACGTTTTTAATAAAGGAGTGAAAATCACGGTGATAAGTCAGAAACTCTAATATCAACAGAGAGATTTGTACTGAAACCATTATCAAGTACATGAAGGTTAGAGCACTTTAACTATTCAATAAAAAACATGCTCATCCCAATAAAGAAAACGAAGAAAGAAAGGGTGCTAGCTGTTTTGATACTAGTACATAAACAAAATCAATATAACCAGATTGAATTTGTAAGCTTCAATCAGTACCGCACTTGTATGTAAAAGTCTACACGAAGCATTCATATTCCCTAATGTACAGCGTCAGTTAAAATCCCTAGTCATCATCTGCTTGAAGAATCCAAACTTTAATATATAAAATTAGCGAATGAATTAGCCTGACTTTTGTAGGCGATCCCATCAATATTGCAATTTATTATGGCACTTATATTATAAGCACTGGTAAGAAACTGACAAAGATTACACATTTGTAGCATTCTGTGGTCGTAAACGCAGGAAGAAATATCCCCTGACTAGAAATGCTTTCAGACCCATCAGCATATATACAGCCAGCATTACCACAACATCGTCTCAAACTATGAAGTATTCCGATATACAACAAAACGTCACACATTTGTAAACTGAAGCCAAACTAACTCGGGAAGCACCACCTATGTTTGGCATGAATCGGTATACTCTTTTGCAAAGCAAAATAGCCTTTTCTTTATTACCGAAAAGATTATTTTTAGTGTTTAATATAGTTAAAAGAAATTATTATTGAGAGCTGAAGTATTATTACTTTTTTGTTTCCATCGATTTATAATGCTCACGTCCCTCAAGGTACTCTTCTGTTCCAATATTATGTAAATATGTACAAGTGATATTTCAGGGTTTTCTATGTATGAATTGCAGAATCACAGCAGTCTACTTCAGGTAATTGAAAATAAAAATTAAGCTAGATCCATTGTTGTCATCAGACAATGTCGTAAAGACTATCACAGCTCAATACTCACAAAACAGTTACTAACTATAGCAGTGATTTAAAATACATGGGTACAATTTTTTGATAGAAACAAACTAAAGAGTGGATTGCTTCTTAACTGTGTATAGTCTAATGCTGTTTCTTGATCTAATCGCTATTCTATAAGCTTATTCTGCGTTTATCTTTAATATACAGCAGCTAAGTTGGCTGGTAAACGTCCAAGTCCACGGTGAGTAAATTACAGTCTCTACGAAATAGTGCGAATTTTCAATAACTCGTGATGTGTTCGAGTCAGCGACATAGAGAATAATATTCACACTAAAGACTATTCTCATAATATCTTAAATAATAATATTTTAATGTTCTTACAACGACTACAGTTGGTAGATATGCGCATATCCGCCACATAATATAAAGTCTTAAGTCCATATAAGAGAACAAATGATCTGTCTAAGACTAGTATAGAGTTATTATACTATACCTACTGTCTTAACAAGTACTATCTCGTCATAATTATTTTTATAATTTATTATTTCGGACAGCACTTACAAAAAATTTTACTTAAATTTCGTATTAGTGTGTCAAATTAGCATACAAATAGTAGTGCATATTATTAGTATTATTAATTCTATAAATCCTTCAATATTTAATCTTCTATAACTTAAAGCACTTTTCGTGAATTTGTACAGATTATTAGTATTGCTACTCTTTAATAAGACCTTAACTTCAACTTCGGACAGAAATGCTTTATCAAAAAAAGTACGTTTATGTTCTTTGAAAATCGGGCATACAACAATAATGTGACATACATTATATGTGCATATATAATATTTATGTGTGTATATAATTATATATGGTATATTATAATTATGCATACATCTACCCGGTGATCGTATAGTTAATATTTATCTGATCCGATTTTGCTAGTTGTTGGCTATTTATTGTATTGTCTTATATTACTCTCATCTTCTCCGCATAAATTTATTCCTCAGTTATTTTATTGAAACTTTATAGTAGCTCTAATTTTTATTAATTAACTAAATCATTTTTATTAATATTATATCAAAGAAAAGACATGTCTTAGTTGGTGTAGCTTTCGATTAGATCACTGCACATTACATTAAAGAGTTCAATAAATTATTTAATCGTTTTATATAGTTGACTCATATGTATATATCAACATAATCTACATACAGACACTTTAAAGATTTTATCTATGAACTCACAGATTTTAAATTATTTAAATGTTCATAAAGTGTTGTGTTTATGTAAATTTTTGATTGATTTCTGCGGAAGTGCATAACAGATAAGATATATAAGTTAATTAAACATTTATCACTTGATTTAATATTCATTACATGAATTAAAATGCTATTATAAATTAATATATTATTTAATTTTAATATTTCTGAATTTTCTGTTAATTTGAATGCATTAAACATAATGAAAATTAAATATTTCTTATAGCAAGAAACTTTACTCAAATAAGAAATAAAAATTTATATTTTTATAAAATCTGTAAAATTTTATTATACACTTTTTGTACTTTAACAGTTTTATAAAAATTCATTTAATTACATTATTAAAGTAATTAAAATGTCGACGGCCAATCAAAACATTGATAATATCCTGCAATTATTATTTAATGACAGTCTTAAAGTCAACTCAAATGGTAATTATGACTATTTCCAGAACACATGACAAGTAATTAAATAATTAGAAATGGAAGAATTTCCTACTAAAATTCTTTGAAAGGGAAAGCCTTTATATGGGAGAAGTAATTTTATGAGCTCTGCAGTTCTTAAGTACTGTATCTGAAGTGAAATTATAAGTGGCGCCATGCAGGACATATTTGAAACCCAGAGAAAATGTTTGCGGTTAATGGGTCACACGTTGGAAAATGAAAAATCACCGCTTTTACGTAAATGGAATAGTTTTATTTATTATGGCTCTCTGCTTTTGGTGTTATCTGCTCAATGGCCAATGATTAATTACGTGGTTTACAACATTGATGACTTAACACTTGCGACTGCAAGTCTCAGCATTGTGTTGACGAATATGTTGACAGTGATTAAAATGATAACTTTTTTGATGTACAAGCAAAGGTTCATGGAACTAATGGAGCAATTTGGTGAAATGTTCAATGCTGGTAAGCAAGTATTTAATGAAGTTGGTAATAAAATTCAGCATTGGAAGGTATATCCCAAAAATATATTCTTCACTGTTTCTGATTGAGAGAAGTGAACGCTAAGGTTGAATAAACTACAAGTAAAATGTTTTTACGAGTTTAAGAAGTATATTAAAAGTGTATACTTTCAAAGAAATAACTAAATTGTTTCATTTAAAAATAAAAAAAAAAAACAATGGTTAAGTTATTTGAGGTACATTACAAGATCGTCATCATAGTAAGTAAGCATCTAAATCAAAATTGGGTCTTAAGTTGTTAAAAGTATTCAAATAGCTGTTCATACACTTTTATTGCATTCGAAGAGGAAAAGAATTGTATTTGAGACATTTTACAAAATAGTTCTCTTCCATTCTCGTCCATAAGAACCATTTCATCTGCAATTATTTGCAGGTCAAGACTTTGTAATTTAATTATATTTTTTTTTGTTTGGCGACCTAAATCAGTTTAATTTCCTGTCTACCAACAATTTAAAGACCAACATTAATTAGTTTTACTTATGCATTTAATTAATGAAATAATTATTGCCAATTTTATGAACTTTTGTTGTTGCTTTTTGTGTATTTTGTGTATTTTGTATATTTTGTTTGGTTTTAATAGCGCATGTAAGCGAGGTCAAACGCGGCTTGACTGTGGCCAATAAAATAGCAATGAAGTTAGTGAAATTATATTACTTTTCGGTATCTTCAACTGGTTTGTATTTTATGATTGGACCATTGGTGAAGATAATCTGGTCTAAAATAAATCATAAAACCATCATAAGAGATTTACCGATGCCCATGAGGTGATGTACGATTTTAATTTTGATTTTGATTGATTATTGCATTTAGTCAAAGTTCAAATAATTAATTAAATTAATTTGATTTGATATGATTTGATTTTATTTTCAATGTTTTAGATTTAATTTTGATTTTGTGTCCACGCCCGGCTATGAGTTTGGGTACGTCTACACTGGTTTTGTTACGATGACAGTGGTGATGTATGCCAGCGCCATTGATGGTTTATTTCTATCGTTCACTATAAATCTACGTTCACATTTTCAAGCGTTGCAATTTTTTATTCAAACAAATAAGTTTAGAAGATCAGATAAAGCAGCACAATATGATATCAGCAAATATATTGATTACCATGTTTTACTTTTGGATCTATCGAATAAGGTGCGACAAATCTACAAGCCAATTGTTTTTGGTCAGTTTCTGTTAACATCAGTGCAAGTATGCGTTATTATATATCAACTAGTGACTGTTAGTATTATTCTTAGTAGTTTCATGAAATATATTTAATGATTTAATCTATTTCAGCATTTAGATACTTTACTAGTTTTAGTTGTTTATTGCACTTTTCTTGCGGCCATACTTTTGCAGTTATTCATATATTGCTATGGTGGAGAAATACTTAAAGTTGAAGTATTTATCTTATGAATTATACAATATCGAAATAAATTATTTTATTTTTTTTTTTTTTTGAAAGAGTTCAATGGTTGGAGTTTCTGTACAGCTATCTAACTGGTATCTCCTGACTCCAAAAACGCGTCGAATGTTGCTTCTGGTAATGTTACGATCTCAACGTGAAGTGGTTATAAAGGCTGGCTTTTATGAAGCATCTTTAGCAAATTTTATGGTGGTAAAGTACTTGAATTTTAAACTTCTAACTAAAATAAAACTATTAACTGTAACTAAAAATTTTTTTAAAATTTTTATGTTTTTTAGATTTTGAGAGCTGCAATGTCGTTAATAACACTTATACAGTCTATCGACTAAGATTATTATTTAGATGTATTGAATAATAGCAACTTGTCTATTCTTTTAATAGTTGAGATACGAATGTATCTGTGAAATTGTAGATAAAAGCACAACTTTGTTAATTAAAAAGCTATATTTTTACACAAATCAGTGATTTTTTGTATGTAAAGCTTTTAGCTTAGATTTCTTCACATTTTTTGCGGCAGGTGTCGCTAGTGCTGCGTTTTATCTGCACGAGGTTGAAAAAGCATATATTTTTTATAATGACATGGATATTAGATTTTGTTTGTAGGTGACTGAATTTAGTATAGTATAAAGTTATGTTTTAAGAGATATTTTAGGAAATAACTGCTATTAAAAAAATTAACACTTAAAGCTGAAGTCGTATTGTATTGTATTATGGAGACAGTACCTATACAGTCTTATAAATTTTGGGTGTATTAATGAATCATATTAATATATCTGTATTCCTATAGCACAAGAAATCAATAATTACATACTTATTATTTACTAATTAATTAGTAATTAAAAGTAATAACTATTTTATTATTTTAATTATATTTATAACAATTACTTATTATTATTACATTATTATTTTTTTTATTGTACTTTTTATTTGTTGATGATAATGGCAAAATATTTAAATATACATATATTTTCTTTATGAATAACTCTTAAAAACTTTATATACCTATGTTATCACTATCAAACTGTCGAAGGAGTATTAACTATTAAAAAAACAGTTACTAAAAATTTAAACTTTTATAAACTTTTATGTGCTGAATTTCTCAGGGAATATAAATCTATAAATCTATATCTTCTGTCTTTTAGTCAAAAATTAAAAAAAAAATTATCTGTAAGTATAACGATATTAATATGTAAATTGTTGGCTGACGATGCATACTAACCGTGCTTTTACAAAATATTAATAACTCAAAAAAAAAGTATTTATTAATCTCAGCATTATTACAAATTCTAGTTTAATATATTAATAAGACGCGCTAAAGTAAACTATCAATATCGCCTATTTCGTATACAGACTTGAATTAAAAAATGATCTTGAAAGCATCATAATACCAATTTTTTTTTTCTATGTCATACAGAGTTTTATAAATGAGGAAAACTTCTCATATATTAATAATATACAAATTAATAGAACTCAGCACTATTCAAATATTATTTATTGAACATTGCTGTGTTCTTTAGAATGTTAACATTTCATTTATTACTGAATTAGAATTAAAAAGTTTGTGTTTAAGACTAACGAAATTACAATTCTCAAATGGTTTAAAATATTCTCTTTATATAATGCAGTAATTACTTAATAGCGTCGAACATTTCTTTTAATAAATTATTATTTCAATAGATTACCAATTGAATGGAATATATAAGATCCATCCCTTAAATAGCTTAAGAAACACATTGTATGATTATATATATATGTATGTATATGTAAGGGGTTATCCGTTAACTGCTTGAAATAATAAATATGAGCTTAAATGCCTAATGATTTACTATTTGCGTACAGTTCATGTAGTTATAAAACTATATCTATTTCGTACTTCCAAAAGTGGAGATGTAATAAACTCCTGCTTAAGATTTCAAATTCTGATGAAATGTGCATCATTAATTTAACCTTGGTTTTTTTTTGTTCTATAATAATAATGATTGCAATATAATTACTGTAATTTTACGGTAATCGACACCGTGAAATCAACTATCGAAGATCTATCTTTTGTATGTCTTTCAGGCCCATTATGTTAGTTCGTAGACTACTCAATTTTGTCAGGCGTAAGGACTTACAAAGAATGTGTTCAGATGTTTTTTTGTTTTTTTTTTTATTGTGCCGGTAGCTCTTGGGCGTTTCGTTCAAACGATTTTCTGGCATTGTTGCCAGCATTGTTGTTGTCAGGGTTGTTAACAGTACGGTTTTAGCTATGACCGTACGATTTTCGTTATCGATAAATTGTAATTTGTCATGTTTAAGATTTTTCGGAGTCCTAAGAGTTCCTAAGAAGAGATTAGCACTTCAGAAATGTGACAAATTTAATCACCAGTCACGGTTGCCACTTGAAAATTTTTTCCTGTACCAAAATTGGTTTAAAAAGGAACCATTTCTGTAAAAAAAGGTCCAAAATTTTTTTGGACCTTTTTATTTTTTCGTTCTGTGTTTTTCATAGTGTTATAAATGAACAAAATATAAAATAGTGCAAAGTTGGATTTATAAAAAAAATTATTTGGAAATATCCACAATAAAGTTGGGTCGTCAAAAATGTACTATTTTTTAAACATGAGTACCAAACGAAAAAAAAAGTACCAATTTTGGTACTAAAGCACCATAAGTGGCAACCGTGTCACCAGTTTATGGCACTACACTCGTTTGTAATTGAAGCATAGACTACTAACCACAACATATCCGTTGATCCCTGGGCAGTTGGTTTACCAGAAGCATGAGATTTGTCCAACATTTGCAATGACTCACTCATGCACTCAATAATTTTATTAAATTATAGCAAAATTTGTGCGTTTAAAAATTATGTAAATTTCGACCTCAATTCAATTGAATCCCATTTATATCAAATTCACAGATTTTGGCATCGTGGATGCAGTAATGCGACAAGTGGCAATTCACAAATACGTTGCCGTGCAGTTTAAAATGCAATAAAAATTCAAAAATGTTAATTTAAAGGACTTTGCAAGTATAATTGCGTGTGCAAATTAGAATTTTAATAAAATGTAATTTTGTTCAAATTTTAATGCAATTCAATGTATGCATAGCTCATGCATTTCGCAAAATAAATAATAGATTTTAATGAAATGCCAATTAAAACGCATTGCAGCAGCAGCACAAGAGCTTAAAATTGCATTTCAAATCAATTTTTTTATTTAATTTTAGGATTTTGATTATGCAAACGTGGGCCCAAAAATGTAATAATAATAATTCTCCTCTAAAACCAGCAATTTATCTAACAACTGAACAAATATTTGCTTGTAACATAAACAAAATTTTATATTTATTTATGTTATTTGAATAAAATGTTTATAATATAATTTCGTTGTTGGAATTTCATAAAATGCTGTCCACGTTCACGTTCACAAAACAAAAAATGATAATTAAAATATTTGTTATATTAAACAAAACAGTAGCTGGTCACTAAATCAAATTTAATTTAATTTAAATGATTAAGTAAAAATTTCCACAAATGGAAAATGTTCGTAAATAATGCGCAATATCAATTTCTGGGATGCTTTTATAATATTCCAAATAGCTTTTTATTTCAAAATGCATATTTTTATTAGTTAAAAATATTTACTAAAATGAATATACGTCGAGCATAATAAAATAGAAGAGTTCTTCATCTTCGTTCTTCGCCTTTATAACATTGTTTTTGGATTATGGTATTTTTATTTAACATTCGGTTTAACAACCAGAAATTTATATATTTTCTCTACACTCATAAAAAATTTTATCAACATTACAGATTAAAAAAAAAACACAGAGAAAAATATTACTTATGTTTTTATGTAGGTATGTATACGCCGGGTTGTACTGAATGCCCCAATTAAAGGTACATATTCCACAAACTAGTTATAATGTTGGTTCCAAAAAGAAATTGTTTTGGTATCCATAATTGGTATTAGTACCCATAACAAGGATTGTATGGATTTATCATATGTAAAACTTAGAACAAGGACACTGTAAACTAAAATACATATATCACCACCTAACGAGACTGGACATATTTACGTAAACGTTTTTATGTAAACGATAAATTCTACGAAGACAATGAAGTGTCTCGACATATGTGTATCCTTATGAAAGAGGCAATAAAAATGTGTAAAGTCCGTTCTATACTACTGTTTATCGAAGCAACAAGGTTAAGAGACATACTGTACATAGTAAGAAGAGGGCACAATAGACCACACGGTTACGGTGCCACATCCTATATCAATAATAATAATAACATTTGGGATAAGCACACGTATTCTAGCTATTGGTATTTTAAGTAATACTACAAATTTTAGTTTGTTTTTAATATTTTTTTTTTAAATTTTTTTAATATATAATAACAGGATTGTAGAGTATTTAAAACTTAAGTCATTCTTGGATATGCTTTTGGTAGTATTACTATAATGTTTAGTTCTATTCCTCAAGCTATTGTAGTTCAGCGAAATTTTAGAACAACAATTTATTTATTGATTATACTTTCGTTGCTTAGTTTAAAAATTAAGTTAGCATATTGCACTTTGTATAAGCATTTAAGGTAAGTACTACATATTCGGTGTTTCAATTTTCAAACTACTTATACAAATAGAATCATTGAATTATTCAATATTATTATTCTTCTTACTTTTAAAGTAAGTGGTTGAATTGTAGTAAGTTGTTACGTACTTCAAATCAATTTTTTTGTAAAAAATACTGCTGTGAATAGATAGACGTACAAAATGTTTTTGGGTTTAATTGCCAATTATAGCGTAACAGTTAAGTTAATAACTGACGTGATTGACTGCAGTCAGAAATTGTCTTTCAATACGTGAGCTAGCAATCGAAGAGACGCCGCTGAAAACAAGATAGAAATATCAAACTTTTGATGTTTGCCAAAAGGACATAACACAAAAAATACAAAGAAAAAAAGGAGTTAAGGATAAGCAATATGCAAAAATCCGTTGAAAATTCTGATAATAGTGAGGATATGTGCAATAGCTCAACACCAGATGGTGATGTCAAAAATGTGAACGCAGATGATTGGAAATTGAAAGTGGAAAAACGAACGGACACTAGCATTACCATATCTTGGGACTTAATTAAGTCGGCTGATGTCTATCAAGTTGAACAACATCACAGAGTCAGAGGTTGGCACGAAGTTGCCTGGTAAGCAAAACAGGACACCATAACTTTGAAGTGAATAAAATAAAGGATTGTGTGTGATTCAATGAATTATTTCAAAGTTTTTTTCTTTTGTTTTATTTATAATATTTTCTTATGATATTATATTTATTAATTCTGAAAATATTTCATATACAAAACATTACTTTCGGATTTCATTTATTTTTTTTTTAAGACAGTATTTTTTATTGATTTGCGTAGGTGGTACTATGAAAATAAAGAATAATTTATTAATGTTATTAAATTTATAGTAGCACTAAATATTAAAATAAAAATTATGTATAAAATTGTAACTTAAATGGTGTTATATATAATAATTTCATATGTTTATACTTTAATCTTTTTTTCATTAAAATAAATTTTTTAATTTTTAAGTCTGTTCTATATAATTTTAGAACTTTTAAATGCAAAACTAAATTTTATCAATAATTGTAATACATTTATCTAATTAAAAGTAGTTTTCTAAAATTTTAAAATTTTTAAATTTTTAAAAATTTTATCACAATGGACCGGTTCCAAAAATAACACCATTTGAGTAAAAATTTCTGTTAACAAGAAAGCTTTATTACAATTAATTAAATTTAGTTTTTGAACAGAAAAAAATTTAAATTTAAAAAAAATTACAACATTTTTATCAATAGATAAAAGGTTAGAGTAAAAATAAAGTAAGGAATCAATCTCTGAAAATCTTAAGGATACCTAGAGTTTAAGTTAAAAAAACATTAAATATCTTATTGAATTTAAGACTTTAAAAAATTATTAAATTAAAACTTTGCTGTGGATATATTAATATATTCACTAAGGACTGGTCAGTGCTCAGCGACGGTAAAACATTTACCTGAAAATTTTGCCTTTAAATTTCGAGCGAAAGCACTTAAGCTCAACAAGGAGTTGGGAAGATATGAGGAGTTTAAAAAAACTGAGGAATTAGTGGTAAAATATTGAAAAAAAACTTAACTAAATTTAAATATTCTGAAAAATTTGCTTAGCAAATAAAATGAAAATTTTGTGCAGGCCTGCACTTTAACTGCATTACCTTCAACTTTATCCTTGCATCGTGCCATAAAAAAGGGCGAACGATTTTTAGTGAAACGTATATTGCAGTGTAGACCCAAACTTATTGAATTACCCGGTCCGAACGATTATTTGCCATTGGCAAATGCGATTATATACGGTGAAATGTGCATAATCGATATATTGGTAACGGCAGGCGCAAATATACGAATCGGCAATGTACAAAATGGCAGAACTCCTTTGCATGTGTGTATCCGAGGCTACGAAATGCAAAATATTCGTACGCTATCATCGAATGAAATATTTTTACATAAAAATACATTTCCGTTGCAGTTGACCTTTTATCATGGAAATCTGGCCGCGGCTCGTATGCTGCTTAATATGGGAGCTGATCTAAATGGCACAGATGCCGACGGTATGACTGCATGCCATTTCGCAGTGGATGCAAATCAGTATGAAATGCTTAAATTTGCACTTGATAATGGCGCAAATCTGGAAGCGAAAGATGCAAGTGGTTGGACATTGCTTATGCGTGCAGGTAAATTTCACACATACTAGGAAATTTAAAATGCTATTTTAATTCACTTATATGTCTGTACTCCTATATATATTGCTCTCAATTCGATCCACCAACGCGTAGTGGTTATGGAGGCCAACTTGAATGTCCTTAAATTGTTGGTTACCAGTGGCGCAGATATGAATACACGTGATATGTTTGGTCAAACATGTGTGGATTTGGCGCGACTATATAATAATGAAATTGCTAAAGAATATTTTAAAAATAATAAAAAATAAAAAAATAATTACTTAAATTCGGTTATTAAAATGTATTAAATAAAATTTAAACACTCAAATGAAGTTAATTTTTTGATTACACACTTTGTATCGATACATGACATTGTACATAATAATAAACTCAGTATACACAATGTTCAGTCCTTTCTGTTTGATATCCACAGGAGTAAGTTTCCCCGAAATCTTGGTTCTGTTTGATGCCCAAGTAAAAAACACTCTCCGCCAGCTCCTTACCGAATTCGCAGAAGTTTTGTGCATAAAGCGTAAAAAATATATGTTTGTTGGTTAAATTATACGGTTTCAATATTACATTCTCCTGATCAAAAACTTCTTGATGCACCGGGGAAGACGAAATCCAGTCACTATATTCCTGCCAAGCATTGCGAATACTTTTCATGTAAACTATAGCTAATATACGCGCTTCTTCCAATACATTTACAAACTGTGGCAACTTAAGGCATTCGGCAATCTTATTCAAAGCTTTTAGTTCACGAAACCGTTCTGTGCTATTATACAGTGTCATCCATAGGTGTACATTGAATGTTGGAAAGTAATAAGACATGGGTTTATTACGGCTCTGATAAACATATAAACTCCAATCAAGCATTGTACGTTGCATTCCAAACTCATAGGTGGAATTTCGTTTTAGATATTGTTCTAAGTTTTTTACATTATACTCAAAACCATCACGATATATACGTAGATCGCGATACTCGTGATTAAGATCTTCAATACGAAAATATGTATTAGCTGTGGTAAAACTTTGAATTAGTACTCCTAATTTCAAAAGAATGGGATTTTGTGCAAAGTTCTCGGTACGTTGCGCTCTCCTATAGAAACGTTGCAGTATCTCTAAGAAATTGCTTTGCTCATGTGCACTCCCATCAAGATGATTCTTTGAAATTATATATCCAAATATTGGTATAAAATATTCAAAAGATTGTCGATAGCATTCCTCAAGGCCTTTACGCATATTGCATGATATAAAAAAGTCTATAAGTTTTTGTTTAGCTGCAAACGGTACACTGTCTTCTTGTAGTTCTTGAAAAAGTTTCATCAAATCTTCTATGTCTGGAGTGCGACCTAAAATGAAAAAGTTTTAAAAAGTGTTTAACTTCTTATTATAAATATTTTGGTTGGTTATTATATGAAAATGTTTGAGTTTTCTGTTGTAAAGTTTTAAGTAAATGAGATATAATCAGTAAATAGGTCAGATTATTTATTCATTGTATGATATTTCATGCTCTACGTTCATTTTTACGCCATCGTTTTGTCAAGTTTAGCAAGCTACTAGGACTAAACATATTTCTAGTCCTAGCCAAAAGGAACTGATATGTTGAGCTTTATTTGTAATCACACTATAATAGCTTTAACAAACAAAAATGATGAATTAAGTTTTTTTTCTGAAAGACGAAAACACAGTATATTAACCAAAAGATATTGGATATAATTTTAATTTCATGAATCTGTGGGAGGGCGGGTGTTCGTTTCTGGTTACATTAAAAGCGTTCTGTCAGTTTTTTAAATGGCCAATATTTGTTTATTCCTTCAACTATGATATAGTTTTATTATAATGAAAACTATGAAAATAAATGTTATATTTATACTATGTCAGCACACAAAAAAGTAGATTAAGTTGTGAAAAATTTGTACTAGAAATTATTAGGGACCATATGAAGCTTAAAAGATCTATGTTATTAAGTCTTTTATCGGTTTGATAAGATAAGTTAATATAGTCACATTCAATTATCCTTACAATAATCGAATAAATAGTCTTCAATTATGGAGCAGAACAAATTTAGGTTTCGTTTGTGCGTTTTGGAAAAAGATCCTGAATGGTTTTTCGATAACTAAATCCTATCACTATCAATATTCATTATAGTCAACCAATTATGAAATTGTTAAATTAGGTAATTTATTGGAACTATTAATTTTTTGTAAGTTTTTATTGATAAGTATATGTATTCACTTAAAATTCAGTGAGTAGTAAGTGTGATATATGATTCTGAACGGTTTAACTTTTGCTATATGTAGTTGCCGTAAAAAGTAACAGATCGAAGAGAAACATACGTATAGTAATAAAGTACGTAAGCATACCTGTCTAAAACTTTAACAAATACCATAAAAAACTTTAAACAGCTGATAGTCGTAGATCAACTTTAAAGAATTTTTTTAAATTGGTATTTTACCATCAGCAAAGTCAGAATTATTTCATCCATTCATGATTTCATTTTTCTGGTTACACTGACTTGCGACGTAACTGAAAAGGTCAGAAAGAGGCAGTTATCTAGACGAATTCTTTCACTGTGCCATACGTCAATATACCACTAAAGATATCTGCTCTATATATCAAGGTTAAACTTTCTAAAAATTTCACATGGATTATATTTGTATATATGATTTTTATAATGATTTCATAAACGTCGGGTAACAAGCAATTAGTCAGAAAATGCGTTATCTTGTTAATCACAGTTTTTATATATAAATTTTTACCTTAAAACCAGATATCTAAGCTATCACTAAGCTATGTTGACCTAAAGCGTAGTGAAAAAGTAGCTGCTTATAGCTGTCTTTATTAAAATCTATTATCAAATGTACTAAAAACTTCAAAAAATTTATATTATTAGTCACTGAAAAATTTTTTTATTTCAAAATATTTTTTCCGAAGTTTATTCCAAACTATTTTCTTATAAGAATTGATGCAATTAGTTAATTGTCTTTATTTTCTTGTTACTCAACTCACTGTTTCCTTTTGAAAGTTAGAATTTATCATGTAAATGCCAATATGGAACCAATGTGAACTATTGCTGCTTGACAGCTTGACTTACCCAATATGGAATAGAGTGGCCTATTGCGACTGCAAACGTAATCAAAGTAGCTCTCGCATGGATATTTGCTAAGATTAATGGACTCGTTCAAGTTTTTTGCCATAGCGTCCAGTTCTTTTATGCGTAAATCTGAAAGATGGCCTTTGTAGGCAATTTGACCGCTAACATTTTGTGGTAAATTTCCGCAAATTGCGAGGAGAATAAAAAGTTTTAAAAACAACTGCAGTAGTGGAAACAAAAACTGGAAACGTTGATGATGACAAATCCACAGCTGAGTAAACATTGTTGTTGGATTTCTTATTTTTGTATTATTTTTTGCTTAACTTCACAAACACCACTAGAGCACTTTGGGTTATATGTAGCAGAGCTTGGGAACCAGTCAATGTTACTACAGTTGACAAATTTCAATTTGGCTTACTCTTATTTTGTAACTTATTTTTGTGGCTTAGAACCAAAAACAATGAGCACAAATATGAAATATGTTGGAGTGCAGAGTGCACAAGTTTCACTTGTGAATTCAAATAAAAGTCGCAGTTAATCACAAACTAAAATGCGCTTCTGACGAGCTAAAAACGTTGTTTTTCAACGTCAACAATCAACAAACTGATGCTGTCCAACGTTGTTTGTGGTGATAAGACTGGCCCCGAGGTGTCAGTCCAGCGGCGGAAAATTGTAGATAGCGCTAGTAGTGTATTAAAATTTATACTCTGTAAATGTCTATATTTCTTTTTATTCATAATGTTTTTTATATGTCGAATATTGCTTCTCTGCTGTTTTTTGATGAAATTTTTACCGCCTTAACTCTTCTCGAAAATAATGGAGAACCACAATTTTTGTGTTGGTTGCCACAAATTTTTGTTTGAATTTTAAAATTTTCAGTGTTGTGTTTTATGGTTTTAAACACACAATTTTATAAAAATATTTAACAAAATGCCATCATTCATTAGATTTGTTTTTATGTCAGTTTTTATGATTTCACAACTTTAGTTACAACATACAAAATTTATTCTATTCAAAGTTTTGCTATAAAATAATTTGTTGTTAATTATTTTGTAATTGCTTTAATTATGGCTACACTTAGACTATCATGAAATATAAATTTAAATAAAAATTTTATTTATTTTATATCTTGAAATTTAAATGTGCTTGCATAAAACTGTAGCATCTCTAAAGCTACACCACAAAATATTTATTAATTGTCATATAAATCTAAATAAATGTAAGCATTTGTCTATATGCCATGACATATATATATTTACTGTAAATTATAATATAGATGTTTTCAAATTAAATTTTATTTATTTTTATTTATAAGCATTTTATTGAAATTTTCTATTTCTAATAGAATAATATTTCTTATATAAAACTTTTGAATATATCCTAAATCATTTCAAATAAAATCTTTACTTATAAAGTTTTTATACATTGGAATTATTTACATAATATTCTCCTTTAGCGATTAAAAATAATTATTTAAATTATGAAATACTTACATACGTATTACAAAGTTACGTGACATGTCGACAACTACAAGTTAACTAAAATAAGTACTACAGACCTCTATAATTGACCGAAAACTATTAGAGTGATGCTTGCTCTGTGAATTACATGTGCTTGGAAGAGAAAGAGCAAGAGTAGAAGAGAGATAAAAAAAGAGTTGTAGTAATCATTTTAAATAATAAAGTAATTTATAGACTTATTTTGTATATAAAGATCCTGAATTGCTTTTCGATAACCAAATCCTAACATAACCAATATTCATTATAGTCAACCAATTTTGAAACTTTGAAATTAACTATTAATATTTTGTAATTTTTTATAGATAATATAAGATTTTATAGATTTTTTATAGATGAATACATATTTCACTTAAAATTCAGTGAGTGGTAAGTGTGATATATGATTCAGATCGGTATGGTCTTTTTGTTTAGTCGTGATAGTCAAAAAGTAAAAGCAATTTTACCGATTAAAGAATCAATTTGGGCATATTGTTTTTTAAAGTAACTTTGTCTGATCTTTATCATTTTTTACTTACCATGGCACTGCTAATATTATCTTTAATATATTTGGCTTAGCTCCTTGCAGAAATTCAGTATATTTGACATACTTGCATTGCCTTACAGCAAAAGACCGTATGTCCAAATTAGCTTTATGATGCTGTTATAAGAAAGTACTTTAGGGAAGAAGAACCTTATAAGTTTTTGGAATATTGGCTGCTGAGCTACCAAATGATGTGGAATACCAGCTTGTTATTAGATTTACATTTATTTTACTATATGCTATATAGATGGCGTATCTATCTAACTACATTTTCAAAAAAGTGATGTGGTCTGCTTCAAGTATTGGAATTTTGCTCAAAGTAATTTTACCGATGAAATAACTCAATTAGTCATGAATTTGACTTGACGATATATTTATTTACTGATTTTGATACGTCATTAGGCTCTTCAGTTTTCAGAAAAGGTTAGTGATTCTCTAATTGTCTTAAAACTTCATAAATAGAATAGCATTATGAGCGCGATAGATCTTTAACGTTGTTTTGCACTATCCCTTATCGAAATAATAGATATGATGCATTATCATTGAACATAGAAGTGACAAAGCAATTATTTATAGTAATGTATATAAATCAATACTAGAAAAAAAGGGAAAACACAAACGCTGTCATTGGGAAAATCAGTACACACCATTAAAAAAAGCAGTGATAAGTGATTCATACTTTAAACTAAATACCTTGTATACCCTAATTTGATAGCTAATCGAGTTAATGTATATGTATGTATATATAGCAACACATAGTTTTTTCTATTGAATTTTTTATACATATATGAAGAAAAGTTGCGTTTAGTTTGATAAG
>NC_051847.1:202493906-202525730 GCF_002237135.1 Teleopsis dalmanni | reverse complement strand
ATATAAAATAAATAAAATTTTTATTTAAATTTATATTTCATGATATTCTAAGTGAAGCCATAATTAAAGCAATTACAAAATAATTAACAACAAATTATTTTATAGCAAAACTTTGAATAGAATAAATTTTGTATGTTGTAACTAAAATTGTGAAATCATAAAAACTGACATAAAAACAAATCTAATGAATGATGGCATTTTGTTAAATAATTTTATAAAATTGTGTGTTTAAAACCATAAAACACAACACTGAAAATTTTAAAATTCAAACAAAAATTTGTGGCAACCAACACAAAAATTGTGTGTTCTCCATTATTTTCGAGAAGAGTTAAGGCGGTAAAAATTTCATCAAAAAACAGCAGAGAAGCAATATTCGACATAGAAAAAACATTATGAATAAAAAGAAATATAGACATTTACAGAGTATAAATTTTAATACACTACTAGCGCTATCTACAATTTTCCGGCGCTGGACTGACACCACGGGGCCAGTCTTATCACCACAAACAACGTTGGACAGCATCAGTTTGTTGATTGTTGACGTTGAAAAACAACGTTTTTAGCTCGTCAGAAGCGCATTTTAGTTTGTGATTAACTGCGACTTTTATTTGAATTCACAAGTGAAACTTGTGCACTCTGCACTCCAACATATTTCATATTTGTGCTCATTGTTTTTGGTTCTAAGCCACAAAAATAAGTTACAAAATAAGAGTAAGCCAAATTGAAATTTGTCAACTGTAGTAACATTGACTGGTTCCCAAGCTCTGCTACATATAACCCAAAGTACTCTAGTGGTGTTTGTGAAGTTAAGCAAAAAATAATACAAAAATAAGAAATTCAACAACAATGTTTACTCAGCTGTGGATTTGTCATCATCAACGTTTCCAGTTTTTGTTTCCACTACTGCAGTTGTTTTTAAAACTTTTTATTCTCCTCGCAATTTGTGGAAATTTACCACAAAATGTTAGCGGTCAAATTGCCTACAAAGGCCATCTTTCAGATTTACGCATAAAAGAACTGGACGCTATGGCAAAAAACTTGAACGAGTCCATTAATCTTAGCAAATATCCATGCGAGAGCTACTTTGATTACGTTTGCAGTCGCAATAGGCCACTCTATTCCATATTGGGTAAGTCAAGCTGTCAAGCAGCAATAGTTCACATTGGTCCCATATTGGCATTTACATGATAAATTCTAACTTTCAAAAAGAAACAGTGAGTTGAGTAACAAGAAAATAAAGACAATTAACTAATTGCATCAATTCTTATAAGAAAATAGTTTAGAATAAACATCGGAAAAAATATTTTCAAATAAAAAAATTTTTCAGTGACTAATAATATAAATTTTTTGAAATTTTTAATACGAAAGAAGAAGATAACATTACTCCATTTACCGGGTACGCACATTTGATAATAGATTTTAATAAAGACAGCTATAAGCAGCTACTTTTTCACTACGCTTTAGGTCAACATAACATAGCTTAGTGATAGCTTAGATATCCGGTTTTGAGGTAAAACATTTTTATATAAAAACTGTGATTAACAAGATAATTCTGACTAATTGCTTGTTACCCGATGTTTATGAAATCAAATATAATATATATACAAATATAATATAATATAATCAAATATAATCCATGTAAAATTTTTAGTAAGTTTAACCTCGATATGTAGAGCAGATAACTTTAGTGGTATATTGACGTATGGCACAGTGAAAGAGTTCGTCTAGATAACTGCCTCTTTCTGATCTCTTTCAGTTACGTCGCAAGTCGGTGTAACCGGAAAAATGAAATCATGAATGGATGAAATAATTCTGACTTTGCTGATGGCAAAATACCAATTTAAAAAGATTCTTTAAAGTTGATCTACGACTATCAGCTGTTTAAAGTTTTTTATGGTATTTGTTAAAGTTTAATGAGACAGGTATGCTTACGTACTTTATTACTATACGTATGTTTCTCTTCGATCTGTTACTTTTTACGGCAACTACATAAAGCAAAAGTTAAACCGTTCAGAATCATATATCACACTTACTACTCACTGAATTTTAAGTGAATACATATACTTATCAATAAAAACTTACAAAAAATTAATAGTTCCAATAAATTACCTAATTTAACAATTTCAAAATTGGTTGACTATAATGAATATTGATAGTGATAGGATTTGGTTATCGAAAAACCATTCAGGATCTTTTCCCAAAACGCACAAACGAAACCTATATTTGTTCTGCTCCATAATTGAGGACTATTTATTCGATTATCATAAGGATAATTGAATGTGACTAGATTAACTTATCTTATCAAACCGATAAAAGACTTAATAGGATAGATCTTTTAAGCTTCATATGGTCCCTAATAATTTCTAGTACAACTTAATTCACAACTTAATCTACTTTTTTGTGTGCTGACACAGTATAAATATAACATTTATTTTCATAGTTTTCATTATAATAAAACTATATCATAGTTGAAGGAATAAACAAATATTGGCCATTTAAAAAACTGACAGAACGCTTTTAATGTAACCAGAAACGAACGGCGGGTGTCCCACAGATTCATGAAATTAAAATTATATCCAATATCTTTTGGTTAATATACTGTCATTCAGAAGAAAAACATAATTCATCATTTTTGTTTGTAAAGTCTATTATACTGTGATTATAAATAAAGCTCAACATATCAGTTTCTTTTGCCTAGGACTAGAAATATGTTTAGTGTTCTGTCTTAGTAACTTGTTAAACTTGACAAAACGATGGCGTAAAAATGAACGTAGAGCATGAAATATCATACAATGAATAAATAATTGCACCTAGTTACTGATTATATCTCATTTACTTAAAACTTTACAACAGAAAACTCAAACATTTTCATATAATAACTAACCAAAATATTTATAATAACAAGTTAAACACTTTTTAAAATTTTTTCATTTTAGGTCGCACGCCAGATATAGAAGATTTGATGAAACTTTTTCAAGAACTACAAGAAGACAGTGTACCGTTTGCAGCTAAACAAAAACTTATAGACTTTTTTATATCATGCAATATGCGTAAAGGCCTTGAGGAATGCTATCGACAATCTTTTGAATATTTTATACCAATATTTGGATATATAATTTCAAAGAATCATCTTGATGGGAGTGCACATGAGCATAGCAATTTCTTAGAGATACTGCAACGTTTCTATAGGAGAGCGCAACGTACCGAGAACTTTGCACAAAATCCCATTCTTTTGAAATTAGGAGTACTAACTCAAAGTTTTACAACAGCTAATACATATTTTCGTATTGAAGATCTTAATCACGAGTATCGCGATCTACGTATATATCGTGATGGTTTTGAGTATAATGTAAAAAACTTAGAACAACATCTAAAACGAAATTCCACCTATGAGTTTGGAATGCAACGTACAATGCTTGATTGGAGTTTATATGTTTATCAGAGCCGTAATAAACCCATGTCTTATTATTTTCCAACATTCAATGTACACCTATGGATGACACTGTATAATAACACAGAACGGTTTCGTGAACTAAAAACTTTGAATAAAATTGCCGAATGCCTTAAGTTGCCACAGTTTGTAAATGTATTGGAAGAAGCGCGTATATTAGCTATAGTTTACTTGAAAAGTATTCGCAATGCTTGGCAGGAATATAGTGACTGGATTTCGTCTTCCCCGGTGCATCAAGAAGTTTTTGATCAGGAGAATGTAATATTGAAACCGTATAATTTAACCAACAAACATATATTTTTTACGCTTTATGCACAAAACTTCTGTGAATTCGGTAAGGAACTGGCGGAGAGTGTTTTTTACTTGGGCATCAAACAGAACCAAGATTTCGGGGAAACTTACTCCTGTGGATATCAAACAGAAAGGACCGAACATTGTGTATACTGAGTTTATTATTATGTACAATGTCATGTATCGATACAAAATGTGTAATCAAAAAATTAACTTCATTTGAGTGTTTAAATTTTATTTAATACATTTTAATAACCGAATTTAAGTAATTATTTTTTTATTTTTTATTATTTTTAAAATATTCTTTAGCAATTTCATTATTATATAGTCGCGCCAAATCCACACATGTTTGACCAAACATATCACGTGTATTCATATCTGCGCCACTGGTAACCAACAATTTAAGGACATTCAAGTTGGCCTCCATAACCACTACGCGTTGGTGGATCGAATTGAGAATAATATATATAGACGTACAGGCATATAAGTGAATTAAAATAGCATTTTAAATTTCCTAGTATGTGTGAAATTTACCTGCACGCATAAGCAATGTCCAACCACTTGCATCTTTCGCTTCCAGATTTGCGCCATTATCAAGTGCAAATTTAAGCATTTCATACTGATTTGCATCCACTGCGAAATGGCATGCAGTCATACCGTCGGCATCTGTGCCATTTAGATCAGCTCCCATATTAAGCAGCATACGAGCCGCGGCCAGATTTCCATGATAAAAGGTCAACTGCAACGGAAATGTATTTTTATGTAAAAATATTTCATTCGATGATAGCGTACGAATATTTTGCATTTCGTAGCCTCGGATACACACATGCAAAGGAGTTCTGCCATTTTGTACATTGCCGATTCGTATATTTGCGCCTGCCGTTACCAATATATCGATTATGCACATTTCACCGTATATAATCGCATTTGCCAATGGCAAATAATCGTTCGGACCGGGTAATTCAATAAGTTTGGGTCTACACTGCAATATACGTTTCACTAAAAATCGTTCGCCCTTTTTTATGGCACGATGCAAGGATAAAGTTGAAGGTAATGCAGTTAAAGTGCAGGCCTGCACAAAATTTTCATTTTATTTGCTAAGCAAATTTTTCAGAATATTTAAATTTAGTTAAGTTTTTTTTCAATATTTTACCACTAATTCCTCAGTTTTTTTAAACTCCTCATATCTTCCCAACTCCTTGTTGAGCTTAAGTGCTTTCGCTCGAAATTTAAAGGCAAAATTTTCAGGTAAATGTTTTACCGTCGCTGAGCACTGACCAGTCCTTAGTGAATATATTAATATATCCACAGCAAAGTTTTAATTTAATAATTTTTTAAAGTCTTAAATTCAATAAGATATTTAATGTTTTTTTAACTTAAACTCTAGGTATCCTTAAGATTTTCAGAGATTGATTCCTTACTTTATTTTTACTCTAACCTTTTATCTATTGATAAAAATGTTGTAATTTTTTTTAAATTTAAATTTTTTTCTGTTCAAAAACTAAATTTAATTAATTGTAATAAAGCTTTCTTGTTAACAGAAATTTTTACTCAAATGGTGTTATTTTTGGAACCGGTCCATTGTGATAAAATTTTTAAAAATTTAAAAATTTTAAAATTTTAGAAAACTACTTTTAATTAGATAAATGTATTACAATTATTGATAAAATTTAGTTTTGCATTTAAAAGTTCTAAAATTATATAGAACAGACTTAAAAATTAAAAAATTTATTTTAATGAAAAAAAGATTAAAGTATAAACATATGAAATTATTATATATAACACCATTTAAGTTACAATTTTATACATAATTTTTATTTTAATATTTAGTGCTACTATAAATTTAATAACATTAATAAATTATTCTTTATTTTCATAGTACCACCTACGCAAATCAATAAAAAATACTGTCTTAAAAAAAAAATAAATGAAATCCGAAAGTAATGTTTTGTATATGAAATATTTTCAGAATTAATAAATATAATATCATAAGAAAATATTATAAATAAAACAAAAGAAAAAAACTTTGAAATAATTCATTGAATCACACACAATCCTTTATTTTATTCACTTCAAAGTTATGGTGTCCTGTTTTGCTTACCAGGCAACTTCGTGCCAACCTCTGACTCTGTGATGTTGTTCAACTTGATAGACATCAGCCGACTTAATTAAGTCCCAAGATATGGTAATGCTAGTGTCCGTTCGTTTTTCCACTTTCAATTTCCAATCATCTGCGTTCACATTTTTGACATCACCATCTGGTGTTGAGCTATTGCACATATCCTCACTATTATCAGAATTTTCAACGGATTTTTGCATATTGCTTATCCTTAACTCCTTTTTTTCTTTGTATGTTTGGTGTTATGTCCTTTTGGCAGACATCAAAAGTTTGATATTTCTATCTTGTTTTCAGCGGCGTCTTTTCGATTGCTAGCTCACGTATTGAAAGACAATTTCTGACTGCAGTCAATCAAGTCAGTTATTAACTTAACTGTTACGCTATAATTGGCAATTAAACCCAAAAACATTTTGTACGTTTATCTATTCACAGCGGTATTTTTTACAAAAAAATTGATTTGAAGTACGTAATAACTTACTACAATTCAACCACTTACTTTAAAAGTAAGAAGAATAATAATATTGAATAATTCAGTGATTCTATTTGTATAAGTAGTCTGAAAATTGAAACACCGAATATGTAGCACTTACCTTAAATGCTCATACAAAGTCCAATATGCTAACTTAATTTTTAAACTAAGCAACGAAAGTTTAATCAATAAATAAATTTTTATTCTAAAATTTCGCAGAACTACAACAGCTTAAGGAGTAGACCTAAACATTATAATAATACTAGCAAAAGCACATTCAAGAATGACTTACGTTTTAATTACTCTACAATCCTGTTATTATATATTAACAAAATTCAAACAAAAAATATTAAAAACATAAACCAAAATTTGTAGTATTACTTAAAATACCAATAGCTAGAATACGTGTGCTTATCCCAAATGTTACTATAGGCTGTGGCACTGTAACCGTGTATTCTATTGTGCCCCCTTCTACCATAAGTATGTACAGTATGTCTCTTAACCCTGTTGTTTCAATAAAAAGTAGTATAGAACCTACTTTACACATTTTTATTGCCTTTTTCACAAGGATACACATTTCCAGGAGTCTATTTCGTATGTGCAATAACGCAGGGCATTCGAGCAACACATGTGTGGAGACTCTTCATTTTCTTCGCAGAATCTACCGTTTATATCCGTAAATATGCCCAGTCTCGTTAGGTGGTGATATATGCATTTTAGTTTACAGTGTCCTGTTAAGATTCCTGTGATGATTTTAACTTTTACATATGATAAATCCATACAATCCTGGTATCTCTTATTGTTATGGGCACCAATCGCAATAATGGATACCAAAACAATTTCTTTTTGGGACCAACGTTACAAGTAGTTTGTGGAACATGTACCTTTAATTGGGGCATTCAGTACAACCGGGTGTATACATACCTACATAAAAACATAAGAGATATTCTTCTCTGTGTATTTTTTTAATTTGTAACGTTGTTAACATTTTTTATGTATACACCTGGGAGTGTGGAGAATATATATAAATTTCTGGTTGTTAAACCGAATGTTAAATAAAAATACCATAATCCAAAAACAATGTTATAAAGGCGAAGAACGAAGATGAAGAACTCTTCTATTTTATTATGCTCGACGTATATTCATTTTAGTAAATATTTTTAACTAATAAAAATATGCATTTTGAAATAAAAAGCTATTTGGAATATTATAAAAGCATCCCAGAAATTGATAATGCGCATTATTTACGAACATTTTCCATTTGTGGAAATTTTTACTTAATCATTTAAATTAAATTAAATTTGATTTAGTGACCAGCTACTGTTTTGTTTAATATAACAAATATTTTAATTATCATTTTTTGTTTTGTGAACGTGAACGTGGACAGCATTTTATGAAATTCCAACAACGAAATTATATTATAAAAATTTTATTCAAATAACATAAATAAATATAAAATTTTGTTTATGTTACAAGCAAATATTTGTTCAGTTGTTAGATAAATTGCTGGTTTTAGAGGAGAATTATTATTATTACATTTTTGGGCCCACGTTTGCATAATCAAAATCCTAAAATTAAATAAAAAAATTGATTCCAAATGCAATTTTAAGCTCTTGTGCTGCTGCTGCAATGCATTTTAATTGGCATTTCATTAAAATCTATTATTTATTTTGCGAAATGCATGAGCTATGCATACATTGAATTGCATTAAAATTTGAACAAAATTACATTTTATTAAAATTCTAATTTGCACACGCAATTATACTTGCAAAGTCCTTTAAATTAACATTTTTGAATTTTTATTGCATTTTAAACTGCGCGGCAACGCATTTGTGAATTGCCACTTGTCGCATTACTGCATCCGCGATGCCAAAATCTGTGAATTTAATATAAATGGGATTCAATTGAATTGAGGTCGAAATTTACATAATTTTTAAATGCACAAATTTTGCTATAATTTAATAAAATTATTGAGTGCATGAGTGAGTCAATGCAAATGCTGGACAAATCTCATGCTTCTGGTAAACCAACTGCTCAGGGATCAACGGATATGTTGTGGTTAGTAGTCTATGCTTCAATTACAAACGATTGTAGTGCCATAAACTGGTGACACGGTTGCCACTTATGGTGCTTTAGTACCAAAATTGGTACTTTTTTTTTCGTTTGGTACTCATGTTTAAAAAATAGTACATTTTTGACGACCCAACTTTATTGTGGATATTTTCAAATAATTTTTTTTACAAATCCAACTTTGCACTATTTTATGTTTTGTTCATTTATAACACTATGAAAAACACAGAACTTAAAAATAAAAAGGTCCAAAAAAATTTGGACCTTTTTTTACAGAAATGGTTCCTTTTTACACCAATTTTGGTACAGGAAAAAATTTTCAAGTGGCAACCGTGACTGGTGATTAAATTTGTCACATTTCTGAAGTGCTAATCTCTTCTTAGGAATATAACAATATTTTATTAAAGTAAATTTTATACCAATTCCATAAAACTTAGCATTTTTAATTACATTTCTACAACGTGTCTATAAAATAATGATATAACGAGTCAACGAATTTCAAGAAACAATACATAACAATAAGAGATTGCAATTATGACCGACACTATAACTACTATCTAATCATATTTTGTGTTGTCTAACCATAGAACTAAATAAAATCCATTAAGTGATCGGTGCATAGCATTTCATTCTTCAAATAAAAAATTACGAAAGACTCCGAAAAATCTTAAACATGACAAATTACAAATTATCGATAACGAAAATCGTACGGTCACAGCTAAAACCGTACTGTTAACAGCCCTGACAACAAATGACTAGTTGACAACAATGCCAGAAAATCATTTGAACCGAATGCTGCAGAAGCAATTAAAAAAAAAAAAACAACTGAACACATTCTTTGTAAGTCCTCACGACTGACAAAATTGAGAAGTCTACGAACTAACATAATGGGCCTGAAGGACATACAAAACATAGATCTTCGATAGTTGATTTTACGGTGTCGATTACCGTAAAATAACAGTAATGGTATTGCAATCATTATTATTATCGAACAAAAAAAAAACCAAAGTTAAATTAATGATTTCACATTTCATCAGAATCTGAAATCTCAAGCAGGAGTTTATTACATCTCCACTTTTGGAAGTACGAAATAGATATACTTTTATAGGTACATGAACTGTACGCAAATAGTATTTCACAAACAACAATAAAAAAAAAATCATTATGCATTTAAGCTCATATTTATTATTACAAGCAGTTAACGGATGACCCCTTACATATACATACATATATATATAATCATACAATGTGTTTCTTAAGCTATTTAAGCGATGGATCTTATATATTCCATTCAGTTGGTAATCTATTGAATAAATAATCTATTAAAAGAAATATTCGATGCCTTTAAGTAATTACTTCATTATATAAAGAGCACATTTTAAACCATTTGAGAATTGTAATTTCGTTAGTCTTAAACACAAATTTTTTCATTATAATTCAGTAATAAAAGAAATTTTAACATTCTAAAGAACACAGCACTGTTCAACAAATAATGTTTGAATAGTGCTGAGTTCTATCAATTTGTATATTATTAATATATGAGAAGTTTTCTTCATTTATAAAACTCTGTATGACATAGAAAAAAAAATTGGTATTACGATGCTTTCGAGATGATTTTTTATTCAAGTCTCTATGCGAAATAGTCGATGTTGATACTTTACTTTAGCGCGTCTTATTAATATATTAAACTAGAATTTGTAATAATGCTGAGATTAATAAATACTTTTTTTTTGAGTGATTAATATTTTGTAAAAGCACGGTTAGTATGCATCGTCAACCAACAATATACATATTAATATCGTTATACTTACAGATAATCTTTTTTTAATTTTTGACTAAAAGACAGAAGTTATTAAAAATTTTTAATTAAAAAATTCATGATATATGAAGTTTTTCTCAAACAATACTAAAAATTCAAATCTTTGCACATTTTTTTCAATGCCATCAGTAATACAAGGCTTCATAGGTATCTAATGTGGAACGATTGTGGTTTATAAAATTTAATAAATGCAGCTTTAGTTATGAAAATTTCGATATAGATTTATATTCCCTGAGAAATTCAGCACATAAAAGTTTATAAAAGTTTAAATTTTTAGTAACTATTTTTTTAAGAGTTAATACTCCTTTGACAGTTTGATAGTGATAACATAGGTATATAAAGTTTTTAAGAGTTATTCATAAGGAAAATATATATTTAAATATTTTGCCATTATCATTAACAAATAATAAGTACAATAAAAAAAATAATAATGTAATAATAATAAGTAATTGTTATAAATATAATTAAAATAATAAAATAGTTATTACTTTTAATTACTAATTAATTAGTAAATAATAAGTATATAATTATTGATTTCTTGTGCTATAGGTATACGGATATATTAATGAGATTCAATAATACACCCAAAATTTATAAGACTGTATAGGCACTGTCTCCATAATACAATGCAATACGACTTCAGCTTTAAGTGTTAATTTTTTTAATAACAGTTATTTCCTAAAAGATCACTTAAAGCATAACTTTATACTACACTAAATTCAGTAACCTACAAATAAAAACTAACGTCCATGTCATTATAAAAAATATATGCTTCTCCAACCTCGCACAGATAAAACGCAGCACTAGCGACACCTGCCGCAAAAAATGTGAAGAAATCTAAGCTAAAAGCTTTACATACAAAAACTCACTGATTTGTGTAAAAATATAGCTTTTTAATTAACAAAGTTGTGCTTTTATCTACAATTTCACAGATACATTCGTATCTCAACTATTAAAAGAATAGACAAGTTGCTATTATTCAATACATCTAAATAATAATCTTAGTCGATAGATTGTATAAGTGTTATTAGCGACATTGCAGCTCTCAAAATCTAAAAAACATAAAAATTTTAAAAAAATTTTTAGTTACAGTTAATAGTTTTATTTTAGTTAGAAGTTTAAAATTCAAGTACTTTACCACCATAAAATTTGCTAAAGATGCTTCATAAAAGCCAGCCTTTATTACCACTTCACGTTGAGATCGTAACATTACCAGAAGCAACATTCGACGCGTTTTTGGAGTCAGGAGATACCAGTTAGATAGCTGCACAGAAACTCCAACCATTGAACTCTTTCAAAAAAAAAAAAAATAAAATAATTTATTTCGAAATTGTATAATTCATAAGATAAATACTTCAACTTTAAGTATTTCTCCACCATAGCAATATATGAATAACTGCAAAAGTATGGCCGCAAGAAAGGTGCAATAAACCACTAAAACTAGTAAAGTATCTAAATGCTGAAATAGATTAAATCATTAAATATATTTTATGAAACTACTAAGAATAATACTAACAGTCACTAGTTGATATATAATAACGCATACTTGCACTGATGTTAACAGAAACTGACCAAAAACAATTGGCTTGTAGATTTGTCGCACCTTATTCGATAGATCCAAAAGTAAAACATGGTAATCAATATATTTGCTGATATCATATTGTGCTGCTTTATCTGATCTTCTAAACTTATTTGTTTTAATAAAAAATTGCAACGCTTGAAAATGTGAACGTAGATTTATAGTGAACGATAGAAATAAACCATCAATGGCGCTGGCATACATCACCACTGTCATCGTAACAAAACCAGTGTAGACGTACCCAAACTCATAGCCGGGCGTGGACACAAAATCAAAATTAAATCTAAAACATTGAAAATAAAATCAAATCATATCAAATCAAATTAATTTAATTAATTATTTGAACTTTGACTAAATGCAATAATCAATCAAAATCAAAATTAAAATCGTACATCACCTCATGGGCATCGGTAAATCTCTTATGATGGTTTTATGATTTATTTTAGACCAGATTATCTTCACCAATGGTCCAATCATAAAATACAAACCAGTTGAAGATACCGAAAAGTAATATAATTTCACTAACTTCATTGCTATTTTATTGGCCACAGTCAAGCCGCGTTTGACCTCGCTTACATGCGCTATTAAAATCAAACAAAATATACAAAATATATACAAAATACACAAAAAGCAACAACAAAAAGTTCATAAAATTGGCAATAATTATTTCATTAATTAAATGCATAAGTAAAACTAATTAATGTTAGTCTTTAAATTGTTGGTAGACAGGAAATTAAACTGATTTAGGTCGCCAAACAAAAAAAAAAAATAATTAAATTACAAAGTCTTGACCTGCATAAAATTGCAGATGAAATGGTTCTTATGGACCAGAATGGAAGAGAACTATTTAGTAAAATGTCTCAAATACAATTCTTTTCCTCTTCGAATGCAATAAAAGTGTATGAACAGCTATTTGAATACTTTTAACAACTTAAGACCCAATTTTGATTTAGATGCTTACTTACTATGATGATGATCTTGTAATGTACCTCAAATAACTTAACAATTGTTTTTTTTTTTATTTTTAAATGAAACAATTTAGTTATTTCTTTGAAAGTATACACTTTTAATATACTTCTTAAACTCGTAAAAACATTTTACTTGAAGTTTATTCAACCTTAGCGTTCACTTCTCTCAATCAGAAACAGTGAAAAATATATTTTTGGGATATACCTTCCAATGCTGAATTTTATTACCAACTTCATTAAATACTTGCTTACCAGCGTTGAACATTTCACCAAATTGCTCCATTAGTTCCATGAACCTTTGCTTGTACATCAAAAAAGTTATCATTTTAATCACTGTCAACATATTTGTCAACACAATGCTGAGACTTGCAGTCGCAAGTGTTAAATCATCAATGTTGTAAACCACGTAATTAATCATTGGCCATTGAGCAGATAACACCAAAAGCAGAGAGCCATAATAAATAAAACTATTCCATTTACGTAAAAGCGGTGATTTTTCATCTTCCAACGTGTGACCCATTAACCGCAAACATTTTCTCTGGGTTTCAAATATGTCCTGCATGGCGCCACTTACAATTTCACTTCAGATACAGTACTTAAGAACTGCAGAGCTCATAAAATTACTTCTCCCATATAAAGGCTTTCCCTTTCAAAGAATTTTAGTAGGAAATTCTTCCATTTCTAATTATTTAATTACTTGTCATGTGTTCTGGAAATAGTCATAATTACCATTTGAGTTGACTTTAAGACTGTCATTAAATAATAATTGCAGGATATTATCAATGTTTTGATTGGCCGTCGACATTTTAATTATTTTAATAATGTAATTAAATGAATGGTTATAAAACTGTTAAAGTACAAAAAGTGTATAATAAAATTTTACAGATTTCATAAAAATATAAATTTTTATATCTTATTTGAGTAAAGTTTCTTGCTATAAGAAATATTTAATTGTCATTATGTTTAATGCATTCAAATTAACAGAAAATTCAGAAATATTAAAATTAAATAATATATTAATTTATAATAGCATTTTAATTCATGTAATGAATATTAAATCAAGTGATAAATGTTTAATTAACTTATATATCTTATCTGTTATGCACTTCCGCAGAAATCAATCAAAAATTTACATAAACACAACATTTTATGAACATTTAAATAATTTAAAATCTGTGAGTTCATAGATAAAATCTTTAAAGTGTCTGTATATAGATTATGTTGATATATTCATATGAGTCAACTATATAAAACGATTAAATAATTTATTGAACTCTTTAATGTAATGTGCAGTGATCTAATCGAAAGCTTCATCAACTAAGACATGTCTTTTCTTTGATATAATATTAATAAAAATGATTTAGTTAATTAATAAAATTAGAGCTACTATAAAGTTTCAATAAAATAACTGAGGAATAAATTTATGCGGAGAAGATGAGAGTAATATAAGACAATACAATAAATAGCCAACAACTAGCAAAATCGGATCATATAAATATTAACCGGGTAGATGTATGCATAATTATAATATACCATATAGATTTATATACACACATAAATATTATATATGCACATATAATGTATGTCACATTATTGTTGTATGCCCGATTTTCAAAGAACATAAAAGTACTTTTTTTGATAAAGCATTTCTGTCCGAAGTTGAAGTTAAGGTCTTATTAAAGAATAGCAATACGTGTGAAAACTGTTTTAAGTTATAGAAGATTAAATATTGAAGGATAGAATTATAGAATTAATAATACTAATAATATGCAGACCTATTTGTATGCTAATTAGACACACTAATACGGAATTTAAGTAAAATTTTTTGTAAGTGCTGTCCAAAATAATAAATTATAAAAATAATTATGACGAGATAATACTTGTTAAGACAGTAGGTATTGTATAATAACTCTATACTAGTCTTAGACAGATCATTTGTTCTCTTATATGGATTTAAGACTACCAACTGTTGTCATTATAAGAACATTAAAATATTATTTTTTAAGATATTATGAGAATAGTCTTTAGTGCGAATATTATTCTCTATGTCGCTGACTCGAACACATCACGAGTTATTGAAAATTCGTACTATTTCGTAGAGACTGTAATTTACTGACCGTGGACTTGGACGTTTACCAGCCAACTTAGCTGCTGTATATTAAAGAAAAACGCAGAATAAGCTTATAGAAGAGGGATTAGATCAAGAAACAGCATTAGGCTATACACAGTTAAGAAGCAATCCACTCTTTAGTTTGTTTCTATAAAAAAATTGTACCCATGTATTTTTAATTATTGCTATAGTTAGTAAAAGTTTTCTGAGTATTGAGCTTTGATAGTCCTTACGACATTGTCTGATGACCACAATGGATCTAGCTTAATTTTTGTTTTTAATTTTCTGAAGTAGACTGCTATTATTCTGCAATTCAAACATAGAAAATGCTAAAGTATCACTTGTACATATTTACATAATATTGGAACAGAAGAGAACTTTGAGGGACGTGAGAATTATAAATCGATGGAAACAAAAAAGTAACAATACTTCTGCTCTCAATAATAATTTCTTTTATCTATATTAAACACTAAAAATAATCTTATCGGTAATAAAGAAAAGGCTATTTTGCTTTGCAAAAGAGTATACCGATTCATGCCAAAAGTAGGTGGTGCTTCCCGAGTTCGTTTGGCTTCAGTTTACAAATGTGTGACGTTTTGTTGTATATCCGAATACTTCATAGTTTGAGACGATGTTGTGGTAATGCTGGCTGTATATAAGCTGATGGGTCTGAAAGCATTTCTAGTCGGGGGATATTTCTTCCTGCGTTTACGTACACAGAATGCTAAAAATGTGTAATCTTTGTCAGTTTCTTACCAGTGCTTATAATATAAGTGCCATAATAAATTGCAATATTGATGGGATCGCCTACAAAAGTCAGGCTAATATCATTCGCTAATTTCAAATATAAAAGTTTGGATTCTTCAAGCAGATGGTGACTAGGAATTTTAACTGACGCTGTACATTAGGTAATATGAATGCTTCGTGCAGACTTTTACCGCACCTTTTAATTAATTCCAGCTGCTTAATCTGTCGAAATAAAATTTAGAATTTAGAACATTATTTTAAACTCACAAATTTAATCTGGTTATATTGATTTTGTCTACTATGTACTAGTAGCAAAATAATAACAAGAATTATTTACGGAATAAAATTAAAAACAGATATCGACTTTAAAACCCCTCTTCGGCTTTAGGAAAAAACCGATGTCTGTTTCATGTTTGTTCTTATCAAAAAAATATGACAATTTACGAATTGTGATTTAATGGAGCTTCTGAAATAGCTAGCACCCTTTATTTATTCGTTTTGGTGAAATATAATACTTCACATAATTTTTATTATAGAACCCGTTGTTTGTATAAAGTATAGCGGAAGGGATCTTGGCAAATCTTCCCTCAGTCGCTTAAATTCTTTTAAGAATATATTGGGATGAGCATCTTTTTTATTGAATAGTGAAAGTGCTCTAACCGTTATCTACTTGGTGATGGTTTCAATATCTCTGCTAATATTAGAGTTTCTAACTTATCACCGTGGTTTTAGCTTGATTATTAAAACCATCACAACCATTCAACAAAGATAGTCCAATGAATTACTTAAAGGTGAGGATTCTAATTAAACCAGTGCATCTTTTTGCTTTTGAAAGGAAGTTGACGCAAATTCAGAGTTTGTATATATATTGCCTTTTTTCATAAATCGTGTGTGCGTATTTGATAACTCCATAATAATATTTGATTTTAGCAACAGAAAGCTATTAAAAGCTATTACTTATTGGCTGCTGTGTTTAATCTATAGTTCCGTTTTTATCTCGAAAAGGATGTACCCTTTCGTTCTTTAAGTTACACTTAAAGTAACAAATTTCATCTATATTAATTTCATATGCTTCTGCCATATTGACGACATTATGTTAGGATAGTGCGTCATAAATTTAGAGTTAAATGTATTTTAATGGGTCAATGTGTCTTGTTTCATTTTTGTATATTTTATTTTATTTTTTTATGTTTTAATTTATTATATTTTATTTTATTACTAATTATTTTATAAATTTTATTTTATATATTTTACTTTATTTTTATTATTTAATATATTTATTTAATTTATTTATATATTATATTTTAATTATATTAATATTTATTTTATATTTTTTTTTTTGTTTTTATTATATTATATATTAATATTACTTATTTTATTCATTTTATTTTATATATTTTACTTTATTTTATTTTATAATATTTTATTTCATTTTTATTACATAATTTACTATTTATTTTCTTCCTATTTCTTAAATTATTATATTTTATCTTATAATTTATATTAATTAATTTTATTACTTTAATTCAAAAATTTTTAAATTTTATTGAATAACATTTAATATCAAATTGTTGTTATTGTGCAAGTTTATACAATTAAAAATTATTAATTAATTTATTAATTTTTTATTTAACAAACATTCACTAGCAGTCATTAAGGGAAGTAAATAGTAGTTTCAAATAAAGAAAAAAAGCTATAATTTTGAATTTCAATGAAAGGAAAATAATAATAAAGCAACAAACCTAATGGCTAACACGAATGTGATGTTTGCAAAAAAAAGTTTATGGGTCAGTGGTGCCGTGATAAATCAGAAAGTTAACCAAATTAACCTTTCGTCATGATATTTATTAACAGGTACAAAAAACCGAGTAAATACCGACCACGGGGTGTAACAATTCGAATTTACCAACACAGCCAACGGGCCAATGAGATGCGAAATCTAATCAATTTTGATTAAAAAAATTGCAAAAAATAACGAGAAAAGTAAAACAAAATAAATAAATACGTTAACATATTTGATTAATGTTAACAATTTGATGAAATGTTCAATGATTTCGGACTGGACTGGACTGGACTGGACTCATGAAGTAACAAAGTAACAAAGTAACAAAGATCATAGGTGGGAGATAACAGCAAAAAGACGAACAATTCAGTTAATGAGCAAAAAATCCAAATTTCCTTTTAAGCAATTCATAACAATGAATAAGTAAAAAAGCCATTACATTTCTTTTTTTCAAAATTAAACTAATAGTTTTATTAACGATTTCACTAGCAATAAAATTTACAAAACAAAAACTCAACAATCTTTGTGTTTAACACACAAAGTGAAAAAAGCAATAACAACGACTACTTCAAGTTCTTAGAAATTTGGTGGTAAGTATGCATTGCTTGAGTGTGATCCCGTAGCGACGCCATGAGCACCACCAAACGATCCACTGGATACGACACCTGTAGCAACACCACCATGACCAGCAACACCAGCGCCAGCGGCACCAGCGTCACCACCCAAGGAACCAATGACTGAGGTAACTGGAGCAACACCTTCATCTGTGACTTGACTGCTGCCTCCCAAAGCATCATACTGAGCTTGGATTTGTTGTTGAGCATGAGCAGCTTCTTCGGCAGTCTTGTATTTAATGAAGAATACTTCAGGTTTGCTGGTTGGGCTGGCGTGTTCAATAACTTCAGCTTGGATATCGGAGGAGTCAGCTTTCTTGTTAAGCACATAAATGACAGTCTTTTCTTCATTAACAGCTGGGCTGATCTTGATGGCAGTCTTCTTGTGTGCCTTTTGTGGCGCCTTGATGAACACAACATTGTAGTTCTTCTTGGGTACACCGACGGTGATGTGTTGTTCTTTGTACTCATCTTCACCATCTTCAGGTGCGGAGTGAATGTAGAAGCGTTTCGACACAACAGCTTGTTGTTGTTGTTGTTGATGATGTTGTTGTTGGTGATGTGATACGCCTACATTACTTGAACCCTGACTGAAGAAAGCTTGTTGGCCACCGGTGGCGCCTTGAAAGAAACCTGCTGAACCACTTGATGAAGGTGCAACATAATTGCCACCGAAACCTGTGGTCTGTTGCACAGCACCTGTTGGATTGTAGTTATAACCTTGTGGTGCAGCGAAAGCTACGGCAGTCAAACACAAAACCTATAAAAATTTAAAAAAAAGAGTTAATCCTTTTGCGCTCATCCGAGTTGCTATGTTATAGCGTATCCTTACAATGAATCCACGCATTTCTTTGCTTATTTTGAATGTAGTGTGCACGAAGGGCTGTTCTGTTAGTTACTTGATTGAGTGTTTCTGTTGTACTGTTGAATTGTGGAACTGTTCACATCTTTTATACCAAAAACTTAAATTTTACGACAATTGTAAATATCAGTGTGGTTACCGTTTGCTTATTTGTTTTAGCGCTCTTTGCTGTGGTTTCGTCTTCTCCACCATTCCTCAAATAGCTATTTTTTATCTTCAATTTTTGGCTATTTTACGCTTCTGGCTGCAAGCACTATTTTCGTCGAAGCACTGCAGTAGTCTTCGGCTATAGACGAGATCAGCTGATTAATGGTTAATTACTTTTGTTGTTGTTACTTTGTGTCGATTCGTTGGAAGAGGTCCAGTCTGTGTATTAAGCCCGTGACCATTTGAACTATAAATTCACATAGTTAATCCAATGCAAACACTGCATGATTTCATTACCAACATAAATTTCTGTTGCGTTGGCTGGACTCAAATTTTCAATTTTGTAGTGCTACTCTGCTGCTTCTTCAAAAAAAAAGTGCTTTTTGTTTGTGAAGGTAAAAAGTGATATTTTCTATAAAACAAGAAAAACAGCAGCGAACATTGAAGATTGATTTCAACGAGTATATTTATTTTAAGAAAATAAATAACTAATATAACAAAAAAATTCAACTGAAATTTATGAATGAAGTCATCAATTGGATAAGGTTTTTTTTCCAGTAAAACATTATTATTATTTTCACAATGTTTAATTTTTTATATCAGTATGATGTAGACTAAGCCGCTGGCAGTAGCTACATTAAAATAAAGTCATATTTGTTAATGTATTTTCTGAAGAGGTTTCAAAAAGTAGTGAACTACAACAACAAAAATTCATTTGCATTATTTTTAATTAATTGAATTTTTGGCTGACTATACAGCTGACAAATACCCATCATCAGTGGTCTTAGAAATATTTCTTGTATTTAATTATTTGTAAATAATTTTTTGTGTTTTCTGAGAATGTTTTCGACCTGGAAAACCAACTACAGTGACAAGGCTCGATTAGTGACTTAACAAGTGACATCTCTAGGTAAATCTAGATACGCTTTGCCAATTCTTGCTACACCAATTTCAAGAAGCAAATCTTTTTATTGTTTTCCTGAGATTCTAATCATTGTATCTATTTTATTAACTAATTTCTATAGATGAGCTGATACGTACCCCATATCAACACACAGCAGTCCTTGTTTTCTTGCTGTCATGTGAAGTTCATTTGTAAAAAATTTTGAAATAAAAGAGAAAACCATTCTATTAAGTATTAAGGGATCCGAAATTTTATAGAAGAAATTCGACCCTCTTATTTGCTCCCGTATAAACCACTGCCTTGTAGCACTAAAGTTATAAGATAGTAACATAGAACTGAATCTAAGTCGTGAAAATTTATACTTAATTAAGAATTTTATGCTTACTTCCCGATGAATGTAGTTGATGTTATTATCAAATGACTAAAGGCTGGTGCTGCAATGCTACCATATTTTTCAGTTGCAAGTATATTTCTTATCAGTATACATAATTCTTTCCTATAACAGCCGTAATTTTTTCTTTCAGAGTTGTGAAAACACAGCATTCAGTCTGGTTGAAATAAATTGGCATCACTTTTGAATATGTTAAATGCTTCTTTTTTCATAGAATTAGTAAATACTAATAATTAATAATTTTAATTATAAAATAACATACAAAATGAATGTTAGAACGAATGTCAATTTACCATATGTATTTAAATTTATTAGCAAATGAAATGCTTTTAACGAATGACTGGAATTTTGCTCCATATTATCAGTGAACATGCACAATAGACTGATTCTTGAATTTGGCTGCACTAAAACTTGAGACGTAAATATTTTTTCAAATAAAACCTAACTCAGAAGATTTTAAGATCATTGTTGTTGTTTCACATGTTTTCTTTCATTAGTTGCGAGTATTTTTTTGCTACTCTGAAAGAAAAAAGTACGGCAAATATAATCTTCCCTATTACAAACTTCAGCGTTTGATAAAATAGTGCTGACTCTAGGGTACTCTTATCGCACCATTGATTTTGTTGAAGAGGACCCTGAGAACTAATGGCTTCTGCAGCACAAGTATATAAGTAGTGTAAATACGGCTTACTTTTCCTTAGCTTGTACAGAACTTTTTAATCAACTACAGAATAATTCAGCGAAGCTTTCGAATTTTTTTGGGGACGTGATGTAGTGATGCAGTTGTTTACATATTGACGACATAGAGTCACTCTCGTTCCTTAGATCTAACAAAGTAGTCCATTGTGCTGATAAAATTTTTTTTTGCGATTAATAAGAACAGGCGTCTTATTAATGGATATTCTAAGTGAATATTCTAAGTGAAAAAAAAAATATAGACGCATTTCCTATCTATATACGAGTAACACTGTATTAAATATATGCTTAAGTACTGATTTTAATTAATAGAAAACTTATAGAATTCAAATAGTAAAAAATTTAAAGGGTGAACTTTAATTTTTTTTTTGAAACAGTATACATTGACATAATCAACTAAGAAAAATTATGAGAGCATATAATAAATTTAAATTTAAATTTATGAAAATGCTGATAAATACCGATGATAACCACACTGAATTTTGTATTTAATTTTCTTTTAATTATATAATGTTGCAATATTTCATTTCTAAAATTAAAAATAAATAAATGATTGCATTAGAAATAATGATGAAATCTAATCAAACTAACTCCAAGTTTTATCTTTTGCAACTGAGTTGTGTCGAAATCTTAAATTTATATTTCAGCTTCGAATAAAATGTATCTTTTATAACTTGCTGAAAAATTTGTTTTTGAAAAAATAATTTTTTTCGGGAAGTATTAACAAATATATATAAATAATAATAATAAAGCATTATAGAAAATGTTTAAAACTTTAATATTTTTACTTAATATCTAAAATATTTCTCAAAGAAATTTGCAGTTGATTTCGAAACAAAATCTATTTCATATCAAAGTAATCGTTTGTATCTTTACGTGTGTTATATTGATATTAAATTTTGATTTATAAATATTAAACTTACGATTTATATGACTAATGTAAATCGTTAATATAAAATCGTTTATATATTGGACGACTTCATATAAAGTTTATATATATACTCGCATTTTAAGTACAATATGAACATTTTCATAATAGCCACACAAAATATCTTAACAATTCATTTAAGTATATAAGAAAAAAAGTTAAAAAAACTATAAAATACAGTGAAAACTCTTGTCAGTGCATACTTCTAACAAAAGGACGTCTAAAATAATGATATAAAAAAATTGTTGGATTAGCAAATTGTGCACCCATGAGGTGAGTTTATTCAACAGCCACATCTAATAAGAAAGTTTTTACTGTAAATGTAAATATACTCAAAGTATTTCAAAAATTTTAATATCTTGATAGTAATACTATAAATATTGTATCTGACGTAGATATAAATTAGATATAAGAAATAAATCGAATTTACAATTAAAGAAATTTCATTACTTTATAAAAAGTGCATACTCAGATAATTTACAGCCTCAATAAATATGTTTGAGATAGAAATTGACTTATACAAGCTTTTTGTCAAAGGCTTTTAAAACTAATATCAATTAAACTTATTTTATGTGAAAAAACATTTTGCATTAAATTTGTTATGATTTTTGCTAACAGATTTTAATATTATATTATATATGAGAGATATATGAGTGATATATGAGTACATGTATGTGTGTATATCGTGACATATTATTAACTGCTTGACCAAGTGCTCTACTGGACCGGATAGGCAACAATTGATTTCAGTTCACTGCTAATTAAATTTTTATGTAAACTGAATAAAAGTTGTGATTTCAATTAATTAAAAATTGTAAATCCATTGAGTGATATACTTAAAAACATAGAAAATTAGATACTATAATCGCATTCGCATTAAGTATATTTATATTGTATTAAATATATATTGCTATCATCAGATTGAAAAGTATTGTTTTTACCTGTTTAATGCACACTGGAATAAGCTACGTTTAAGAAGTAGTAAATACAAATCAAAAAAAAAAAAAACAAGAAGAAAAAAACACTAAAATAAAACTATTATAAAATAGTTACGTATTTGCTGTAAAACGTACCAAAGTAAAAATTTTAATTACTTTGGCTGCCGAACACCTCGAAGATGAACATTTCACAACATCAAATTTTCAGCGTCTTTTCTAGTACCTACCGAGCATACCTTCTTCGCTTTCGATTATTTGTAAATGTTGCTTGCACAGTTTCACAGAAAGCCAAAAATATACTCTGAAGCCCTAATCATTTGTGCGGATGACTAGACAACCAACGCAGCGCCACATTATAGAAACCTCATAGACCAACTTTTCTCTGTATGTTTCTTATGTCTACTTTGTATCTATATTTTTTTTTCTTAATTTTTTTTTTTAACTTCGTTAATGATTTGCAAATTGTGGACAACATTGCGTGTCACAACTCAAACCAATTTTGATGTATATTTTAATTAATAACAATGGTTTTACTGTGAAAATAATAGTCATTATACCAAAAAAAAAAACGAAAACTCTAAAGGAAAACGCACTTCATAAGCGTCACTTCTGTATCTGCATTAAAAGGGCTTAAGTATGACCTACGGCAAGGTAGTTCCCCATATTACCTTAAAGACGAACGTCATTAAAAATGTAACTATAATAGCGTAACAACGACAAAATAGTGAGATATGCTGCATCAGCTTGAGGTTTAAGGCAAGGAGCTTAAAGTTGGGAAGATGCAAGAAAACACAATTGACGATAAACCTTTTTGACACAGTAATTGTAATTCCAATTCGTGGAAATATCCATTAAGTTAATTTTGTGAATCTCACTTTTTTTGAAAAATTTGCAAATAATTATAATTATTTAAACATCAATGAAACGGTCAAATTTTGAGTTCATTTGGTCACCATTTACACAATTTGCTTTATATACTTTACTAAATACTTTTTTATTTATAATTTACTAACCTATAATTAAAATTATTTAATTGTTGTGGTTTTTATTTAGCCATTAATCATTGGGACCAAAACAAAAAATATACATATATACAGCAATTATATACAAATTATTATGTATAAAATAAATTGATATATACTCATCATTTACTATATATCATATATATACATATATAAATATATATGATTATAATTAAAAATAAAGAAACTGTCAAAATTTTGCACTTATGCATAAAATTAATTTCGTTTTGGTTTAGATTTCAAATTGCCAATAACCAAAAATATGTTGATTGAAGCCAATTTGGATACAAAAATTAAGAAAAAATTTTTCCCAAATTGCAAATGATATTACCTTCTTCATGGTTAATCAATTTTTTTTATAATAATAATTTTTAAGCAAAACAAATCGTACTGGAAAGCGTAACTAATCCAAACTCTTATATACAAACTCGTCTGGATTGAGATAGTACCCATGCAATAAGAAATTATTTACAAAAAATAGCACTTTAATCTATATAAGAGAAAATGATTTCAGAATAACAATTTTAAAGTAATATATTTAATATTTACTTCTTAACTTTAATTCAGATTAATCTCATTATTATTTAAACAATGCAATGTAAATTTGCTAATATTTTTATTTTTATATATAGTCAATAGTGAAGAAATTTAATTAATTTTCCATACTTCAACATAAAAATTTGAAAATAATTTTTAATTAAATAATAATAAATTAATTAATAATTTAGTAAACCGTTGGTATCAAAAAATTACTTACGAATAATTAAATACAAGAAATAATTGCAAGACCACTGATGATGGGTATTCAGCAATACTCGAAAGAGCTGTATGATCAGTCAAAAATTCATTTAATTAATATAATATGAAAATAATTTTTGTTGTTGTAATTTACTGCTTTTCTGAATCTCTCTATAATTAAGTAAAGTTATTATATGCTCTTTCTTTAAAAGTAATAATTTTGACACAAAAACAAAACTGATCCCATCGAAATAATAAATAATGTATATAATAGAAAAAAAAATTTTTAATAGACATTATCCCTAAAAATTTCTTGGATTTGATTAAGAATATATATATCTATACTCCTTTGTGAGAGAAAAAATTTATTTTACATCGAAATATGAAATTTTAATAGCATTTGGAAAATAACTCTGTATATTGAAATTATTCCAGTGATATTTCAATTTATCTAACTAATAGCTAGTTACTAATAAATCATTAAGCTTCACCCAGAACATCATTCAGTTTAGTAAATTCTTAAGTTTAGTAAACCTAATATTTAGCTAATTATGTCATCAAATTTGAAGATTTAACTCAAATGATTATTCAGTAATAAATTCCTTAATGTTGCTAACTTAATACCTCATAATTCATAGGATTTGAAGATTTTACTCAGATGTTCATTCAGTTCCTTAATTTTGCCGCGATTAGTATTTTTTAATCTTTAAGATTTGTACAGTGAGCTTAAAATAATTATACTTCTCATTAACTTTAAATAAGCGAAGGAATGATAATCAATCGCTCAATGCGATGGAGTTCTACAGTGCACAAATGCCAATCTATTCTTATGGATTTTCAGTGCACAATGATCCTGTAACTGAAACACAGCAGGCAAGTGATGAGATTAGAACAAAAAGACTCTATAACATTGCAAGAACTGTTGGCATGAAAGTGCTATACATGATTAACAATGTAGTGAATAAAATTAATTCATTGATTAATTACGGATGTTATCATGGTAAGTATATAGTATGTAAAGAAGAAGCAATACTCAGGTCCCATTAATCGTCCATAGTTACAATCTCCTATGCTTTATCTTTATTGACGTTTAACGAATTTTTGACCTATTACTGCATGCCACCAACTGTACTTAAATAGAAAGATATTGCTTGGAAATTCATGAATTTGATAAACCTCACTCCGGTACGGTTTGTTCTATCCTGTGTGCGGGATGGTCCAGCAAGTGTAACGAAGGGAACGCTGGAATATGACAATGCTGTATAATTTTTCCGCTCTTATTGCGTATCATTATCAACTTTACTTTTTTAAGAAAAATTGGCAAGGGATCACACCCATCTTATATAGTAGGCTTAACGCTCTGGACTGCAATTGTATAATGTCTCAAATTTTAATGCAATTAAAAGAATATTTGTTGAAAATTGAGATACAAAACTAATAATTATTAAATAAATAAACTCTTTCTATTTTCAATAAACTCTTTCAAGGCAACGATTATGTCTAGAATTTTTGTTACTTCGGTAACAATATTTGAAATGACGGTATCAATTAACAAGCTACACTAAACTTATTGACAAAAAGTAGGCAAGAATGTGGAAACCTTAAAAAAATTTTCGTATCTTTGAAAGTGTTTTTCCTTCCTCTTTTATAGAATAATTATGGTCCCACTTTTGTATAATAGTGGAAGTCAGATCAGCAGCGCTCAATTACTACAAAACGTTGCCAAGCTCTGACTTCTCCGCATCATAAGCATAAGCTGACTAAATAAAATATCAAAGACAGGAATTGTTTAGCACCAAGCGAGCGGCAATTGTCACAAAATCAATAACCCGAAAAAACAAGTGAATTATATATACCTTATAATCCTTATAATCCTTATTACCTTATATACCTTATAATTATAGATCTTATACACAGATTAGCAAAAAACATAAAAGAAATAACTCCTAAAGTTGAAGAAGATTCGAGTGTCCCAATAAAACTTAAATCATAGCTGCAACATGATTGGTAGCCTCTAATTTGAACCTCTTAATGCACAATAAAGTTTAGCAGAATATTAATAAAGTTTTTATAAAAAATTTAAAAAAATTAAAAATTTAATTTGAAAATCTATTTGTTTCAGAATTCTGTTAAAGTAGTTACTAACAAATTATTAGTTTTACATGACAAATTGGGTTAAAAATTTTTATACATATGTTATAACAATACCTGCATATATCATAAATAGTAGCAAGGTCTATAATTGCAACTATTTTCAGAAAGCATTTGAATATTACAGTTTTTCATAAACACCGCATTATTAGTAAAAATGATTAAAATCAAATAATTCCTTTTAAGTAACTTAAATTAAAAAGTAAATTTTAACAGAAAAACAATTTATTAAAATTAAAACAACAAAATAAATGCAATAACAACAATTGATTAAGCTAAAACAACAACTAAAAAGAAGTAAAGCTTAACTAATGAAAATGTTAATGGAAGTATCTGGATGGTGGCAAATATGCATTATTAATGGGTTGACTATATTGGTTTTGTACAGGTGCAACAGCTTCTGCTTGTTGCAACTGCTGTTGTTGCTGCTGAGACTGCAAAGAGTTTTGTGCAGCAGCAACATATTCTGGCTCAGGCTGATCTACTTCAGTAGCTGCGGCTGCATGTTTCACTGCATCCAAACTACCAATTACAGAAGTAACAGGTGAGACACCCTCATTTGAAATAAAAGTGGAACCACCCAAATTGTCATACTGAGCCTGTATGGTTTGCTGTGCATGAGCAGCTTCCTCTGAAGTCTTATATTTGATAAAGTAGACCTCGGGTTTACTAGTTGTGGTTGCAGGTTCAATAACTTGAGCATCAACTTCACTGCTATCGTGTTTCTTGGCCAAAACATAGATGACAGTACGTTCCTCATTAGCAGCGGGTCTGATTTTGACGGATGTTCTTTGTGCAGCCCTTGATGGCGCTTTGATAAAGACAACATTGTAGTTTTTACGTGCTTGACCGACTGTTATAGTTTTTTCACTTCTCGCCTCCTCTTCTTCTTCTGGAGCGCTGTGTATAAAGAACCGTTTTGTCACCAAAGCTTCAGCAGATTTTTCGGCAATTTGATTTTGTTGCTGTTGATAGACTGCTGGTGCTTGTAAGGCATTCGCAGCAACTACAGCAGGCGCCAAATAACGTGCCTGTGGTGCTGTTGGTATACCAGCAGGCGAGATTTGTTGTTGCACTGCCGCTGGAGCAGTTGGTATGAACTGTTCACCATTATTAGCATTAACAAAGGCATCAATTTGTTGTTGTACTGCATCAAAATTTTGACTAGTCTGCGCAACACCATTTAAATTTGATGTAATGCCAGATGATGTGGGTAATACATCTTGTTGATGTGCATAATTATATCCTTGTGGTGCAGCAACAGCTAAGCTTGCAAGGCAAAGTATCTGAAATATGAAATAGAATTTTAGTAAAATAAGTGCTGGTTCCATTCCTTGCTAAATGTTTATTTTTATGAGAAATTACATACAATAAGTCCACGCATGTTCCTACTTGTTTATGGAATGTTCGTTGAACAGCAGTGTATTGAATCTGTGCCAAAACTTGAGACGCACATAACTTTTATACAAATTGCCCTACAATCTTTGTGTACAATCAATTAGTTCAACAAGCTTAAGTCAAAATTTACACCTCATCAGTTTTAATTTTCGTCAGTATGTCTTTATTCATGCACAATGTACACACCGTGAACTCCATTCACACATTTGGCCGTAATATAGATGATTATTGAAATTGCACTACGTTTTGTCGATACAATCCATCAATTATAAAAAAATTAAAACCAGAAATAGCTTCAGTCGTAGACTCCACCGACGCAACGGCAATTACTTAAGCGTCCCCCTGCGAACAATTGCTCCATAAAATTGAATGATAAAGCGCGTAATTTCGAGCACTTCATTTAGTTTTGATTGTTTAACATTTTGCCTTTTTCATTGCGGTTTCCTCAAAAATTTAATGAATTCGAAAGTGGATTTGCCAGTGTTGAATGGCACCGCTGGACATCTTCCAATTGTTTTTGCCGCGTCTGCCTCCACTGCCTCGACTTCAGCTAATTTAATTTGTTTTAGTTCGCATTTTTTGTGTGTAATGCACATTCCGCAATTCCCAACGAACCTGGCCGGTCGGGTCGATTGCATTAAACATTGAACAACCATGTACCATATACTATATACCATACATCCATAACACTTTCCACCAAAAATCTTCACCCATTTGTGATTTGTGCATTAATCATTTCACATTGCGATTAGCTGTTGTTTTTTATAGTTATTTGTTTTTTTCTTTATGATTTTCTGATTTTGTGGGTTTGTGCTACAAACCTAATTTCATCTTAAACTCCGAAAATCTATTTTTGATGATGTACGGTTCGTTGTTCCCTGCCTAGTTTAGTTGTTACATCATCTGACAGCATCTCATTAAAATAATTTGTATCTCTTTAATTTTGTGTACTTTGCTAAGTTACTGTAATGAGTTTCGGTAAATAAATTCATTAGGCGTTCGCTGCGATGCCATGATTTCCTTCTTGCAATGCAAGTGGGCAGTGCAGTTTGCATTTATACTTTACGCGAGTTCAGTTCAACTCGGACTGTGAAAATTTGAGGTTTCAGTTACAAATATTTTATCAAGTTTTTTAGATTTCCTTAATTAAGCAAAACAACGAAATGGTGAAAATGATGGATGATTTCAATTAGGAATGCTTCAGTTTTCAGCTACTGGACTATGACGGTAATAAAATGTCAGCGCGCAATGCCCAAATTTTTTTCGGATAATTCACTTAAAGTGTGAGAATTTGAAGTTTCAACATTTGTTGCAACAAAAAGTTAAACACATTCTCTTCGCATTTATTAAGACACAATATTTATGAAATATTTTATGGGAAATGAAATAATAATTGTAAAAGATAAATGTTGAATGCGAAATATGCATTTAATAAAGCATACGTAAATTTTTGGAAAATCCAGAAAAATAAATGTATTCATGTTGATTGTAAATTTTAAATGTAATTACTCATTCCAAGTAAGGTGCCTACCCTTACACGATAGACATTCAAAAGTTAGCATAAAGGCTTACCCTTAACCAAACGCCTCTACGTTGTATAATATAATGGGATTCCTGTTCACTAAAAATATAATAGACAACATTAAACTAACAGTAAAAGTGTTGCCTTGTAGTCTATATGTATGTAAAGTTATCGAAAGACTTAGTCAGTGTGAAACTTCAACACACTAAACTCACCCACAATTTTCGACGATTAGCACTCTCGGGATCATTGAGCTGGTGTTTCGTCAAGTGGCCGTGTGGAGTACGAAGTTTCAACATCAATTTTTTGCCATCATTTTTCTTATTAATCACACTTATCAGCCCGCATTTTCATATGTTGCAGTAGTGTTACTGTAGCTGTTCTTATTGAGAACACATTTCATGGTTATGTGAGTAGTGATAGCTCTTTGCGTTCTTCTTCGCTATGTTTAAGACAATGTGTAATTAGAGTTGTAAAGATTTCGACTGGATGCCATTTGAAACTACTTAAACACATTTTATATATTATACCGCTAGGAAATGGTAGATGTCCTAAAACTTCCAAAGACGTTCTAGCTCCATTTCAAAGCGATTGTAACGAAAGGTTGGGCAGTGGACTATCGGCCAGCTAAAATCTGTGAAGATATTCTTTGTATGTATGTATTTATGTATATGTAGAGAGAATTATTAAACATATGCGTAAGCAAAGGTGCGAAAGTTTATTGGACTTGTGGTCTACAGTTTCTCGTAAAGCCATAAACTAACCTCTGACAAAATTTTATCAGCTATTTGTCAAAATAAGGTTGCCCACACAAAAAATAATACTTTCTGAAGGCACAACTAAAAAGTATTAAAATGGCAATAAAAGTACAAAATTAACAATTGTGATATGACTTTCTTGCATGATTCTCGTACATGATTTCTTTCACGACCGCTTAGAATATAACCATGCCATGGCCATTGATCATATGATTATCTTTATGAGATGGTCGTTATAAAGACATACCAATAATAATATTTTTTAAAGGCACAACTAAAAAGTATCAAAAAAGCAATAAAAGCACAAAATTGACGATTATGATATGACTTTCTTAAATGACTCTCTTTCACGACCAGTAAGAATGTAACCATGGCCACTGGTCATATGATCATTAGCAGATTATTATTCTCCTAATTAATATTTTTAAATGAGTTTTTTGTTTTAAAATTAATATTAATAAAAATAAAGTAAATACTATTACTAGACATAGGCAACAACAACACAATAACAACACAATATACACATATATCTATCTAGAGTAGCCAAGAGTAGCCAAGAGTAGTACTATACCTCAGAAAAGCATATAAACTAATTTCCATAAGCTGCACTATTTTCCCTAATATCTGTTTAATTAAGCATGCAAAATAACACACAGCATTATTATATTAATGAATTTCCGAATTCATTTTCTAAATAATTATTTAAGGAATACAAAATGGAATTGATTGAAAATTAATGTTTCAGCAACTAAGTGCCCATAAAGATTTATTGTTTACAAATAACTAAACCTGATGACTCAATTCAGTGGGTTAATCAACTGGAGCTAATGGTGTCACGAAGGAGCACAGTTTCGCCGCTTTGTTCTGGTCATTATATATTTTTTCCATCAATATTGTTGATGTTTCGAATGAGTCTAAAACTATGTTTCAAAAATATAAAATAATTTTTTGTGAAATTAACTAGGGCACAGAATAATACAATACTTACAGAACTCAAAATCAAACATTTATTCAAATAATTAATTAATTAATCAATTTAATTTCGAATCCAATTAAAATAATAAAACAAGAAAGCAGAAACAAGTGTTTAAAATTATGAAATAATTATATTTCTACAAATAAAATTAAGCAATTTTGATAAAATTAAATTTTTTTTTGTTGTTTTGGTACAAATATATTCATTACTTACCACAACAAAGCGTAAATAATAATTAAATTTCAAATAAAAAATTATTTTGTATGAATTTGGACGGGCACGCAATAATTTCCAATTTAAAAAATTAAAAAAAAACTGATTAAATTTTCTACGGTTTTGTATCGATTAATAGAAAAAAAAATTAAAAAATTTT
>NC_051847.1:202480808-202493806 GCF_002237135.1 Teleopsis dalmanni | reverse complement strand
TGTAAATCTATATAAAGAAGTACATATATACATATATTTATATAAGGAATATTCAATTTGCTTATCCCTTAACTACAATATTTTGTGATTTTAATCAAGTTCTTGCAATTAAAGTGTAACCAAGTGCAAACTTTCTTACCAAACCTCATATTTGGCAACTATTCATTTACAAATTGAGTTTGTTGGAATAAACTTCCATATTTTTTATTAATTTTAGTTAAAGTTTATGTTGTTCTTTATATTTCATAAAATTCATAACCCAATTTTTAGTTAATTTAAAATCTTTATTTATTTTTCGTTGGTTAAATGTAAGGTTTTGTTAATTAATTTTATAATTCATGATATAAATTTTACATAACTCACGATTTAATCAGCTTTGCATCTAATTATATATAATTATATATGTAAGATGCTTTTAAGTTCTGGTAAATTTCTGTAATTTAATAGTAAATTGATCTGAAAAATTTTTGCACTTATCCTATGATGATAAAAGTATACTATAATTGGGAAGAACAGAAGATGATTACAAGTAGTTATTTCAAAAATTTATCAGATATATTAAATCAAAGTGAAGTTACTGTGTAAGTAAGTTAAGTACTTTACGTAAAACTAAGTAATGTAAAGATTATTATTATTATTAACACTTTTACGTGAAATCGCTCAGCAGCCGGTACTCCTATGGTACCAATTTCACCATTGATTACTCAAAGCCCTTTAAAGCTTTGTGAACAAAGTCTAGAACTAAATCTTTAGCTCTTAATCTCTTCTAGTGACAGAAATTCCATATGAAATAAGTTTCTTCTGTACGTTATTAAAACTGGGCAGTCCTAAAGAATATGCATAGTACTTTTCTCATCTTCGAGGCATAATCTGCATTCCGAATTAGCAGATAACCGTAATTTATGAAGGTGACTTTTCAAACCATAAAGACCTATAATGAAACCCGTTATCAACTTTAAATTATATTTTGAGAATTTATGAATGTTTTTGTAGGAGTACCGTTTTATCAGTGGTTTGTTTTGTCAGTACTTCAGCCGCATATGATTTTCCCTCTCCTTGATAATTTGTTTTGTGCTGGCCAAGTTTAACCCACAAAAATGTTGAGGGTCTGTAAAAGCATTAATGATAAAAAAGCAACCTATCAAAATAATCAAATCACTTACAATCTCAAAAGAGTTTTTAAAATGGATACGCAAAACAAATAAAATATCTTTTCTATCTTCTCAATAAAGAAATGATATGGTTGCATGATTTCATATTGCTTTGAGTAGTTCCTTGCGATCAAGACTTAATAGGTACTAATATACTGTCAGGCATTAAGATATTGAGTCAATAAATATCCCATTGAAAAAAATTCCATTGATGTGATTTGAAATCAAATATTTAGATATAACTTCTATTGCAAAAATTGCACTTCAGATTCCACTTAACGAGAAAGATGCAGTTATTTTTAAAAGAAATTATTTCATCTTCTGAAGATAATCAGTGGTAAATACTAGAAATATTATACTTTATTGGGAGAAATATTATATTAGAACCAAAACTCAAAATTTTTGAGAACCGAATTCATAATTTGTATTACTCCTCAATTGCTAAATAATATTATATGGACAAAACTTTTGCATTTGAAGTTTAAGTACAGAAAATACTGCACTTTAAACTTCATTCTTATTAAAATAAATATTTTTGGTATTTTCATTGCAATTTATTTCTATTCAAAAACTTTTGCTCCAAAGTAAAAACTAAAAGTGAAAAGTGAAAAGTTACCGTTGTGTTGCAGATAGTTTCCTTTTAAAGTTTTTCCAAAACTAAACGAAAAATTGAGGAAATAATTAATGCAATTGTTAAAAGAAATAAGTTCAAATAAAATGGAGCATAAAAATAAGTGCTGGTAAGAAAAACAGGATTTTTCCAGCGCAAAGTACTAGAACATTTCAACACTCAAATTTCTCACAATTGACGTCAAAATAAGATGAAAAAAATCTGTTAAAACTTCTCAGCAAACAAAATTTTTAAAAAAGTTTTCGAGCAGCTGCAAATACGTTCCAATTTAATACTTGACACAATGAAATAAGGATTTAAGGACATAAGACAATACCAAACTGCACAGGTGAAATAATCGTAAATGGTCGTCGGTGTGGGAGGGGACGGCGGGGACGGAGGGGAGGGCAAACGGAAAGTGATGTTAAATATTTGTAATGAACTTAAGCGGGAATGCATCAAACTGATTGCAACTTGTTTGCGGTGTAAATTGTAAAAGTTTGTGAAATGTTGATAACAGCTTTGCTGAAATCCATTTTGTTAGCATTTAAGATTGGAGTGATTTCGAGAGTCCTTTATTCAGCTGAGATTCTTGTACTATTGATAACTGTTTCAATTTATGCCTGACTCTTACTTCTCATTTGTGAGAACTTTCTTGATGTAAGTAAAAAACAAAATGCATTAACTACCTTGCCATAGAAGATTGTTTAATAGAACTAATTTAAAATTGTAGATGAAAGTTTGATTTGAATCGTTTCATGTCCAAGATTAAATAGAAACAGTTAAATATATTTAATCCCTTACTCCTAGTAAGAGTAAACCCAAGTACTTTTCCGCAAGGTTGGTGCTCTTCTCTGTGATATTGACTTCTCAAATATTGGCATCCCAATTGCAACAGTTAAACTGTGCATAGGCAAGCAAAACTGTGCAGATGAATTCTGCTGTCAGATCTTTAGGTGGATCTGGTATAGATTGAATAAAAAACGCACTTCAGCTACTTCAATTAAGACGGAACCTGCTCTACACTAGGGTATCAGTGCATTCGCGTCACTGTATATCAGGTAGGCATACTATGAAACTGGGTTCACTCTATAATATCTTTTTTTGTAGTTATGGGTCTAAGGATGAGGAGGAAACTTTGCTCCATTTCATGTATCAGTGCTCATCTTTAGCTAGGTGAAGATCAATAATCTTTGCGTCTCTTTACTTACCAACAAGGCCGAGCTGTCATCCGGCAAAATTAGGGAGTTAGTCAAGTTTGTAGAACTATCAGATTGGTGTATCTTTACCTAATCGGGAAGTCGTTGGTTTTTTCGACGATCACTCATATACTGATATTTAGTCCATGTATTTAGTCTATGTGAGAGAACTACATATAAGAAATAAACAAATAAACTAAATACAATGATATTTGCTTTCAAGTAACATTATTCCGGAAGTGTGATTATACTCATATCGTTATTAATTAGTCATATATTAGTTAACTGGTCAACAATAATGATAGTTAAAAAATTTTCGGACTAATGCTTTTCTAATGTTTTTCATAAATATAGAAACCATTTCTTCGAACAAATTTCGAGTAAGATATTCAGACTTAAACAAAAATAGTCGCTTAACTTGTTTGAAACCAATGATAACAATGCAGGCAGTACTTGGGAGCAGAATACACTATTAAATGTTGATTATTCTCACTGTCCATAAGTATATCTGATTGAATAAGAAGTTAATAATTAAAAGATAAATAAACGCAATTCCACGCGTAATTATAATTCTTCTATACTTTAAACTAATATTAATGTATTTGTGCATCAATTTACAATACTGGTGATACTGCATTTTTTTATCTATTTTATAACTAACGATTTTGTTAAGTAGTGGACGAACATTTCTCACTTGGCTGCACAAATGATATTACACCAAAGAAATATTCATAGCATTTCATTTTATATAATATAAATCATATAATTTGATACTAGACATGAAAAATAAATCCAGAAATATGTAGATTGAGAAATGGGAGCATACATCAAGAAGATATAAAAATATTAAAATTTAAATATTATTGATATTTAAAGTAAGAACTTAAAATGTTAGTCTCCTTATTCTATGCATTTAAAGAAACATTATTCAAGTAGCATTTATATATGTATATATATTTCTATATTTTTTTTTTATGGGACGAATTTCAATATTCATGACTGTGAAAGGTAAGCGCAGTAAAAACTAAATCGGTAGCATCCACTCTGATGCCAGAACGGCAATTACAGCTTCATTTATGTGAACTCCTACAGACTTAACTCATGTGACATTGCCAAACGTTTGCTTCACTAAGATTCGTTGCACGTATTCAACTTATTTTAAATATTAGCTACATTTGTTAGTTTCCAGATACACGGGAGTTTTCCACATGTTCATATCTCTGTTCGAGCACCTATTTTTGTTTTCAAATATTTGGAAAATTACTAAGAAAATTAACGAGGAAAATTCGTGAATTGCTTGTGGAATAACTAATAAGTTTTATTTTGATAAGAGATTTAACAGTTTTTGATTGTAACTAAGTTCTATGTACTCTAACCAAGAAATTCAAACGGATTAAGTTCAAATAGAGGTGAAAATTTTAAAATAATTTTCAGTTAAACTTTTTAATATTAGTAAATCAAATTTTTAAAATTATACTTCACTTTAAGATATTTGGTCATTTCGTTTCTCACACTATTTAGGATAATAGAGGAAATCACCAATAAGATGATTAACAATTTACGGACTAACCGCGAAGACTGTGAGGTCGTCAAAAGCTTGCATAAAAATAAGATGAAAAGCCTTTTAGGCTGTAGCAGTTCTGTGCTTACTGGAGATCTGACGAGGCACTACGCTATTGCGAGTTCCAACAAATGGATTATGCAAAAGTTGCCAAGATGAAGAGAAGGTAGAATCTATCAAACACTTTCTGTGTCCTTGAACTTCAGACAAAGCGACTTCAATGTCTTGGGTATCACTTTTTTACTGGCTTGGAAGTAATAAACAAAAAGAAAACTTATCGAATCTCCTCAACTTCATCTGGAAAACCAAATGGTTTAATAAGGTTAACGAAGGTTAGCAAATCGCCTCTTCCGTTAACATTATTTGAGGGCATCACATTGGGCAATATATGCATCCGAGTAGAAGTGCTGACAATTTCATAGATAAATTGAAATTGTCACCACGCGCCTTCCGAACCTAACCTAACCTTCTTTCAGTTATAAACTGCATAGTATTCATGGCATAGATTTCTGTTTAAAAAAAAAATTATGAGCACATTGTATATTACTTATTACTATTACTTTATTATTACAATATATTATTATTATTTATTCAAATATTTATATAGTAATTTTTAGTTCATTTAAAAGCATGACTCTACTTTGTATTAAATGTTTATTTATTAATTATGAGCAGTGATATCTGGTAAATAAGCCCTAGCTGCTTATACAGAAATCCCTTAAAATAATTTATTGTAATATTATTACAAAATAAGTTTATATATAATATAATTTTTTGCTTTGAATTAAATATTTACTTCTTACTTACGAGCAGTGATATCTGGGAAATAAGCCCTAGCTGCTTATACTGAAAACCCTTAATTTATTGTAGTATTATTAAAAAATAAGTTTATATATAATATAAAATTTTGCTTTGAATTAAATACTTATTTTATTTTATCTGGTAAATAAGGCCCTAGTACTTATACAGAAACCGCTTAAAATAATCAATAAATAATTTTTATATTTTATTGTAGTATGTATATATGTATAAGATATTTTGTAATGTAATGTTATTAATTTTTAAGATTTCAATAAAGAATCAATAAAGACATGTTGTTAATAAATAACAAAAAAAAATGTATTATTGTATATACATATATATAGGTATATGAAATATAGATGCTAATGGCGCAGCTGACTATACCGCTAATTTGCAATAAATAACAATGACTCTCGGTTCTTTTTGAAAAATACAAAATACGCATATCCTAACAAATCAATCAAAGCAAATTTTGGTGGGCTTCAAGCAAACAGGTAAGCTAATCTTATTGTGCAGAGATTCAATAAAGAAACTTCCGGCAGGATGTCCTGAAATCTTAATGCCTGTACGCTACAATGGCGCAACTGAAGCATGTGTTTGCGATTGACGATTATCAGCTTAGAAATCGCTTAACGACAGGATTCGTTGCTTCGTACTATCTGCCATACGCAATCAATTTACATTTATCTTATTTTTTTGTAAGAATTCATAACTGAAAAGATAATTTTTTTTTTAAAGGCTGAATAAAAATTTGATGTGGTGTTTTATTTAATAAATGTAAAGTTTGTGATGTTGCATAAAATAAACTGAATAAAATAAAATTTAATTTGTCAATAAACTTGACACTTCTAAATAAAAGATTTATTATAATATTTTCTATTTTCTAACATTTTGTTTTTGTTTTTGCAAATCTACTATTTAAACTGCTACTAAAATTTAATTGCTCCACTGCTGTAAATCCTTTACAATGTTGTCCCATCCCTGGAGCATTCATTGGTTTATCTTCTTGCTGCCATAGAATTTTTGTGGTGTCCACGGTTAGCAAAAATAGCCTGACTCGTTTTCATCTTTCTATGCAGCATTTATGCTTGCTATTGTGTGTAACCACAATCAAAAACTCTCAAGGGATGTCCTTAATCTCTATAAAATGTATCTTTTTAACACCAAAACTGACAAAAATTTTGCCAATAAATTTAACAAAACTTTGTAACAAAATTTTGAATGGTTTCAGTTGCATTTTAGAGTTTTTATACTTTAATTTTTTAATTTTTTTTTTCTAACTTCTTTAATGTGAACATTGATGAAATTTATTTACTTAAAACTTATTTATTTAAATTTGATTTATTTAATCTTGATTTATTTTATTTTTATTTATTTAATTTTGATATATTTAATTTCATTTATCTAATTTTTATTTATTAAATTTTTGTTCGCAAACACTTAGTGACTTTATATTAATGTTAAACTTAGAAAATAATACCAAACTATATTTTATGGGAATTTAATAATTTACGCTTAATCAGTTCTAATTGCACAGTTCATCCTTGAAGATTAGCTAAAGCTTGCAAATAATTCCGAAATCAGCAATAAATTGCTTGGAAATATTAAATTTTCTACTCATAGCACTTGGGTTTTATATATTTTTAAAGAAACATAAATAAACATAAAAAAGTTATAAAAAATGTGGTAAAATCTAGAATAAAAAATATATTTGCGTCACACTTTTTTGTATGCCTTTGGGGTGGCATAAATCTGGTGGCCATCATTTATCACAGATTCCCGATATTCTTTGTTAGTGGCGCGTGCTGTACGGCCTTTTGGAACTCGCTGCGTTCTGTGGCTTTGTAGATATTTTCGCTTCATTAACTGTAAATTAAAAAGTTGTCGGCTTATTCTAGAATAAAACAAGGCAAAATGGAAAAATAATTTCTTTCACTGTTTTTTATGTGCACAGCCATTTTGGTTATATATCTTTTAATTTTTGTAAATTCGCTTAGTCCTTCGCATTTGCTATTGATTACACTATTAATCCTGGCTAAGATTGTGTGCTGATTTAGAAAATGTCAAACGTATAAATCATTAATTTTTCTGAACTAATCTGATAAATTTAATAAAAATATTCAATCGTTCGTAAATTCAGATCCTCTATTTCTATTGAAATATTTCGTGAAAATTTGGAATTTTTAGTAAAAATATTTTTATCTTCATTTCTTACGGGAAAGTATTATGAATCGTCTAAAGAAAAGAATATCTACTAATGATGAAGATATTTTTAAATTTTATACAACAGTATTTAACCGATTACCTAGTTTTGTATAATCATATAGTTATAGGCTTTTTAATTTAAGAAGACTAAGAAAGGAATAATAAGCATTCATAGAAATAATTAAGACAATATAAATTTTACCATCCATAATATGTTACAGTAAATCAAATATTCATGGTTATCAAGAAATCTTTGTACTCCTGATCAGTACAATAAGACATCTGTTTACTCGTAACAAGGCCTGTGAAAAAACGGAATCTGTCTCTAACAAAGCGTCTATTACTCTATCACAAAACGTTTGTCTTTTCTATCGATAAGCTAAACTGATTAATCATTACGACGATCATGCTGTACATAGACAAACTAATAGATAGAGCTCAATCCAAATTTTTTTATAGTGGAATACCACTTCTGCATTTGTCGAGCTCTAGCCACAAACAGAGCGACAAATTTCTAATGAAATTATGTTATCAGTTTTCTATTAAAAACAAAAACACAATTAGAAAAATCTAGATTATAAATAGTAAGTGATTAATTTATAATATACTTTAAACATTTTTTTTTTATAACTAAAAATTATTACAACTGCTAAACAAGTAACACTCATTTAATCATTGTATATATAGTGCATATATACCATATAATACATATACTCATTTGCTTTGTAAGAACACATATTTTTTTATTTTGTTATCCTTGTAGGACTTGAAACTTATTTGACTGTCTTAACGAATAAAAAAACTCTAAAGAGAATAAGTAAGCGATACTGGACTATCATAATTAACTAGCTCCCCACATAGGTGCGATCGCTCCTGGAACAAGTCTTTTATATTCATCATGTTTCCTAAATACTTATCAACACTTATAGATAGTTTAATTTGACAAAAGCTTGCGTATGTATTTTATGTATACCTTAATTTAGCATTAAACACCACGTCCTGTCTTCTCCACAAACCCCCTTTTCCACACCCAGAAGAAAACAAAACAAAACGAAGTATTTAAGCCCCAATCATACTGTCAGGATGACAACTCCTAACTATAATCTGTCTTTCTTTTTTAAATCAATAAACTTAAGCCCAAGTAGCTATAGTTTCTATTAATTTTAGTTAGATGTAATTTATAATTACTTTATAACTTTGTTAATTAATAATTAAAAAATTTTATGTGACTCATATATTATTAAAATGCTATAAAATATTTTTTTATAAAAGGCTAATTATGCAAATATAAGAGTTGAAGGCGATAACTGGCATTATAAGACGACGAGGATATATAACAGAAATTTGTACATATATAGCCATGACAAAAGTTATAGTGTAGTGTATATTATGATACAATAAATAGGTCCATCATTCCTTTTAAGAGACAAATTGACTAATAGTTAAGTAAACACTAACCACCGAGAGATAAATAGTGCGCCGAAATATGTAACGACGCCTAGGAAATTCATTTCATTGCTGTTTTCAGATATATATAACATAGAGTAATGTATATGAATTATAATAAAAAGAAAAAGCTGGGTTTTCAAAAATATTATACAGTATTACTGGCAGAAGACATTGTCGTGTCATGAGTTGATCATGGAATTTAGTATGATATAAGAGTTGCATTTCGAATTGCTTTATCCACCGCTTTATCAAATTTTATCTATGTAAATATATCTTTTCATACTAGAAGACCTGTTTTATGTGCCAAGGAGAATCAGTCTTAAATTTACTTCAGATGAATATACATTAAGACCGAAAAGTTTTCGGAAATTCTCATTTAAAATTCGCGCGCTGTATATTTTTCGATATTTTAAGTTTATGTAGTTTGGCAGCACTGTCCTTAATTACTATGCCAAAAATGAGCGCGATCTGTCAGACAGTTCGTTTACGGCAGCTGTTGAAACCAGTTCACCTCAGTAGGGCGTTGCGAAAAAAACAATGGAAAAAAATATTGAACAAAGAGTTTGCATCAAATTTTGTGTTTCGAACGAAATTTCGTGTGCAGAATCGTTGCGAATGCTACAAAAGGCTTATGGGGAATCAGTTTTATCGAAAACTCAAGTTTATGAGTGGTACAAAGCCTTCCAGGACGGTCGTACGACCGTCGAAGACATTTCGCAACGCACTACTGAGGTGAACTGGTTTCAACAGCTGCCGTAAACGAACTGTCTGACAGATCGAGCTCATTTTTGGCATAGTAATTAAGGACAGTGCTGCCAAACTACATAAACTTAAAATATCGAAAAATATACAGCGCGCGAATTTTAAATGAGAATTTCCGAAAACTTTTCAGTCTTAATGTAAAGTCAATATTTTTTTTACTACTTCAACTTATTATGTGCTATAATGTAAAACCAAATAAAATAAATGTATTTATCTAACTAATTTCAAGCAGCGTAAAAATATTTTATTGAAATTAAATCAACTGTATGATATATTGACTTACTAATAATATAAGATTGTTTAAAATATTTTAATTTAATAAATCTTGTAATAAAATTACACTCATTATTGAAGTGCAGTACTTAATCCTTCACGTGTGTTGCTATTTCGCGTATAAATTGCGAGTAAATATGATGCTTTAAGCCAGATATAAGTAAAGCCAACTTAATTTCGTAAAGTAAAACAACATAAATTTCATTCAAACTGCATATGCACCAAGTAACAAAATATTTTCAAAGCACAAAAAGGAGAATCTGAAAAAAATATAAAGATTTTGAGCTACTATGGAAATACACTGAAAAAAATATATATTGTTTGCTTCACTTTGTTAGTGACTTTGTATGAAACAACACTATTGCAAGCTGACGTTATTATGAATTTCAGCTATTCTGATGTTGAAAGACTGGTGCACCAAAAGTCTTTGCCATTGAGAAATCCTTGAATGCAGTTTCTTCATGTTCAAATTGCAACGTGAAAATTTCAAACCAACTAACAATTTTATGGTTGGTCTTAATGAACACAACATTGCTTTATTTTAGTACTTTTTTCAGGATATGTCTAGTGAACACTTATGTACATTATAAGATCGGAAAAAAATAGAAGGTAGCTACTTGAATTAAAGATGCTTAGTAATATTAAGTTTTTATCTTAAAAAAAATTAATCTACTTTTACAATGATAATTTATTTGAAAATGTTCAGACCGCTGTCATTTTATCAGTTTTATCAATGGAACCATCGTTATAAATATTTATCTGGCATGCACCTACCTTGCTAATGATGTGCAGTGTATATTATTAATTCAAACAAAGCTCGAAACTGTTTTCTATCCTTTTTCACAACATGTCAATATGGAAGTTTAAAAAATGATTCAAAATAATTTTGTTACAAATTTAAGCTCAAGAATTATACTATGAGACATCAATCATTGGATCACTGAAAATGATTTTCACAGTAAAATTTTCGCTTCATATTTAGCTAACATTTCAGAATTACTCACAAATGTATTTTTTTCAAGAAAAATTTTAAATAAAAAGAAATTAAAAAGCTTAATAAATTATGTATTCGTAAGATAATAGGAATACATAAGCCTCTACATAGTAAGACATATAACTTACTATGCCCAGGCTTATCCAGAACCAGGCTTAAGCATTTGGGTACCCCCTTCTTTAACACACTCAGCAATATTTCCAGCAGAGTGTATTGGCTGGATACTCGCATTTATCAATTCTCCATTCCTCATTGACCATTCTCCAACTCATTATTACTCATTATTACTATGTTCGGGCTTATCCAGAACAAAGCTTAAGCTTCTGGGTGCATTGGCTGGATACTTGCATTTAACAATTCTTGATTCTCCATTGACCATTTTCCAATTCATTATTACAAGGTATTGTAGAATCAAAACGCCTTTCTTAGCTCTGATTGAAGAAGATTCCTTCCTCTCTCCACTTGAACTCAATAACTAACTCACTCTGTAACAACAAATAAAATAAAAACTGTTTTAATTTCTTAATATCTATCTTAAACTAATACTAATACTCTGTATACTAATATTTAAAGAAAATATTTATGCTATAATAAAAATTAGTATATTAGTATAAGTATAAATTTGTATTCTTAAAAGAAGCTGGACGTATCAAAATTTTTGTGATTAAAATATTTTTTTAATTAAATTAATCTCGACACTTATCCATCCAAATAACCAATCCTGAATGTAACGCTAACGGCTTTGATATGAAAGAATGAAGATTTTTATAAAAGTGTATACTAACTACCTCAGAGTAGTATGTTTGAAGCAAAATGGACCTAAAGGAAATGCTTAAGTACGTTTTTTCTTCATTGTGCATATTATGTTGCCTGCACTTTTGAGGTCCGTCTCGCATATTTCAGCTTAAATTTTTATCGTATTTCTTCTTTTTGGCATAATTTCAGAGTAAAATATTCCAAAATTATGCGATACACATGAAACGAAGTAAGAACTGTTTCATGTACTTGTATCTTTACTGGTCTTACTTGTGTATATAGTAAGTTTGTGTATAAGTGAATAAATATTTTTATTAGTTTTTGTACATTTTTTGATGCCAAAGTAACCAGCTAAAAAATATGAAACCATTTTACATAGTAAATTTATAAAATTAAATTTAAAATTCAACAAATTTCTTTTGGTGTTGTTAAGTCTTTTGAATGCATATTTTTGGTAATCCCCTTCATTTGCCTTTTAAATTTAATTTAATGCAATTATATTACAGAAAATCATTTGGTTCCTTTTGATAAGTAAATTTATATTAATATTTACCATAATGTAAGTTTTCTGTTAAAATTAAAATATGTTAAAGAGCCGAGGAGAATAGAGAAACACGAGTTAAGAGATGATGGGAACGATATCATTACCTATTTCCATAACACATATTTAAATTGATAATATTAATGGAAATTGATGGAAACAATAAAAAGCTTGCATGTATACGAAAATATAGAGTAAGAATAAATATAGTCCTTAAACGAATTTTTGATTTCAGCACTAAGTTACATTATTAAATTCCAATGGCTTCTTTATTTGTAATGAAATAATTACTCAAGTGACCATAAGATGAAATACAGTAATCCACCCTATAACGCGGTAGATTGGTTCCGCGTTATAGGGATATTCCCGTATACCCCGTACACACGTCCACGTTATATGGGAGAATGTCCATGTTATACGGAGGATTGAAATCGCGTAATATGAAAACGCGTTATAAGGGTACCGCATATAGGGGAATTACTGTATATCTAAAACTAAAAGTTTTCTATTAGATTTATTTTGTCAATTAGCAAATCTGAAACAAAAATCTTAACCTCGTAAAAAAGAAATTTACAGTATAAAAGGATACTCATATATCAGAAAAAACTATAGAAACAAAAGAACTTAAATTTAAACAAAAACAAAAACTTATAATTTTACTTTAAAGAAATAAAAGTGATACTTTATAGTTTACTG
>NC_051847.1:202478720-202480788 GCF_002237135.1 Teleopsis dalmanni | reverse complement strand
TAAATATTTTAAATAATTAAATTAAATAAGAATAAACGTTGAAATACAAATATTACACAAAAATCTCACACAACATCAATCAATATTACGCTTAAGAATTTAATAAAATAAATAATGTGTAAATTAATCTTTTACTACTGAAATATTTTTATTCATTTTAATTAAAAGCAAAAATTTCACAAAAATATATGTAAAGTATTATCCTTCAATCAACCCAATACGTACTGTATGAGAGCTTCATACACAGCAAGGATTTTTCAAAAAGAGTTAAAATTGAACGCACTTTTCATGTTGCATTCATTTGCAGTTATTTTCACTGCAACGTCCTTCAACAGCTCACATTGCATATCCCCAAAGAATTCATCATTCGAAATCCTGCTTCACATGTAATTTTCCAAAGCTTTTCATAGTGAATGAGTGAAGCTTCCGACATTGACAAAAGTAAAATAAATTTCAAAATGTTTGGCTTTACTTGATTTTAGATTTTTGTTAAATTTTTTCCTTTTTTCCATTTCGATCGTCCTTAGCAAAATGGGAATTTAGCAACTACATATGGAATCTTACAATACCAAATGTATGTATATTAAAAAAAAAAAGAATTTAAAAACCAAATGAAAGAATGTATACAATTTCATTTAGTAACTCGGTCAATTATACTTGCTTATAAGATTACTTCATATGATTATCTGCTTAACATTGACAAGGAAGCATTCACTTTTTTTGCTATTTTTTTTGTTACTGTAACATAATTAAAAAAATAATTATATAAAAATATTTAATACTACATTTAAGACTAAATGTTGAGTGTTTGTCCTTCAACAAAAATTTTGAGTATTAAAACAAGGAAATCATTTGTCAAACAAAACATAATTAAACTATTCTTAAACGTAATTATAATAAGTAATAAAATGTCAATCATTAGAAATAATGCTTTACAAAAATACACTTAGTGAATATTAACTAAGATTAAAATCAAGCAAAAGCCAAAGTGCCAGCTAATAAAAGTAGAATAACAGACTATTGGTCACTAACTGACCAGCGAACTGCGACCGTTATAGATTCTTTGAATAGGCAAACAATCGAATCCAATCAGATGAAGCTCAACCTTCTTAATGAAGACCAGAATGTCTACTATTGAGAATTTCAAAATATCTGCTAACTGCAATGTATGTATGAGTATTAAGCGAAGCAAAAAAGAAAATATTGGGAGTTATATCAACGAAGGAAAGCACAGCCAATATGCTAACTAACTGCACTAAAATATTTAAATAAATATTATCAAATGAAAATTCGTTTTTGTAGATAACAGATTGTAGATTAATACCATATAAAATTTTCTTTAGTTTAATCTGTCATGCAATTATGCAAAAATTGTTAGAGTAATTGTTAGAGCATCATAAAGCCAATTGGGACATACGGTCTTTTGATGTAAGGCAATCCAAGTATGACAAATACTGAATTTCTGCAAGGAGCTAAGCCAAATATATTAAAGATAATATTAGCAGTGCCATGGTAAGTAAAAAATGATAAAGATCAGACAAAGTTACTTTAAAAAACAATATGCCCAAATTGATTCTTTAATCGGTAAACTTGCTTTTACTTTTTGACTATCACGACAAAACAAAAAGACCATACCGATCTAAATCATATATCACACTTACCACTCACTGAATTTTAAGTGAATATATATACTTATCTATAAAAAATTACAAAATATTAATAGTTTCAAAAAAAGACCTAAATTCACAGTTTCAAAATTGGTTGACTATAATGAATATTGGTTATGATAGGATTTGGTTATCGAATAGCAATTCAGGATCTTTATATACAAAATAAGTCTATAAATTACTTTATTATTTAAAATGATTACTACAACTCTTTTTTTTATCTCTCTTCTACTCTTGATCTTTCTCTTCCAAAATCATGTGTTTCACAGAACAAGCACCTATCTAATAGTCTTAGGTGAATTATAGAAGTCTGTAAAATAAGAAGTACTTATTTTAGTTAACTTGTAGTTGTCGACATGTAACGTAACTTTGCAATATGTATATAAGTAGTTCATAATTTA
>NC_051847.1:202452028-202478620 GCF_002237135.1 Teleopsis dalmanni | reverse complement strand
CAGGCGTTGTAACACGCCTGCGCTTGGAGAGCAAGGAAAAGAGTAAATAACTGAATAAAAAGAAAGAAAAACACTATTGATTTGTTGTTGTGTTTGTTTGACGTGCTGTGCTGTTCATGTGCATTGCTTCCTTTTTTGGGAACAATGTTGTTTATGTTTTGTATGTCGTGTGTTGGTGCAGGAGTGACTATGTTTGTGAGGAGCTGCGTTAATTTATTGACACTGCGAATACGGCTTTGTCTTTGCCGTTGTTCAGCTGTGTTGTGTAATATTTTTTTATTGAAATTCAGTGTAGAAGCACAAGTACATAAAACAATAAACAGCAAACAATAAATATATTACCCTCGTGATAAGATATTTAACATGACCAGCAGAATTGGCACTTCAGAATTGATTTGTTCATGAAATAATTTCACACAAATGAAATTATCATTCTGCACCCAATAAACTCATACCCGGGGGGAATTTTTCAATACAACGTGTATATGGTAGTATCTTAAATTTTATAAAAACATGTAGAAGTTATCTTTTTTTAACCTAGTAACAGATAAAGGTATAGTACGAAAAGTTAGATAGTAGTCTGCTGAAAGTAATTACAAGTATAATCAAATATTAACATTATACTGTGAATGGTGTTTATGCGGACTAACTTCACTTCTTTCTTTAGTCTCTTCTATACACTCTTCTCTATACTTTGAGAACAAATACCTTAAATTATGTTAGAACTTTTACTAAGGCATCAAACACAATATAAAATGACTCAGTGTATGGTAGAATGTACCATGGGAGGTAGGTTATTATAGGAATAAAATTGTATTTTATATCTCAAAGATTGATCCAATATATAAATATAAGAATCTGATTAAAGTTTTATTTTATCCTATTTTACAATGTTTCTTGAAAGCGTCATAAGGTTAATGCTGAGAGTTAGAGACCATATACACATAAGGCATTAGCTCGTAGGTGTTATACAATGTTGGCATGAAAAACATATTTAAGACAATGGTGGTGAGCTGATTTTAGATGCTAAATAATGAAAATTTAATAAATGATTCTGAGTTTCTTGAATAAAACACTGATATTTAGGTTAGGTTATATAAGACGGCCTAGTTGCTATGCCACTTCTCAATCTGTCACATTAACTGTATTACATGTTGGGCGATTGAAAGCTCTCATAAAGCGCCAATATATTGGAATATAAATATTTCAATGTTGCTTCTATATGGTTCATTAAAGAAAATTAATACCTCATCAGACAAACTCTTTAACCTTATACTTTTCTTCAAAGTAATACTGTCTCCGGACCCTTTGATCTTATTACTACTGAGTTCATTTATTTTATGGCCGCCTGGTTATGAGAGGAGATGTAAATGGTAAGCTAAGTTACCACATATTTACTTGGGTAAACGGCTGCTTCCTGGATTGCTGAGACCTTAGCCTCACAGATACCATATTCCTCAGTTAAATAGAGAAAAAACGTCTAAACCTACATTTGCCAAAAAAATATTCAAAGCCAAATGTTTCACTGAATTTAGAGCCGTTCGTATTAAAGTTAAATTCTTCTACTCTTAACGGCATACAAAAATTTCAATAATTTTTAGACGGGATTGTCGTCCTAAACTGTCTAATGAAGTTCAGTTTCGGAACAGAGTGGTCAACAACTATTGCAGTTATGCAAGACAACTGAGTCGACAGATAGTCAGTTTTTTCACCGTAGCATCCTTTTTAATCTCAATACAGATGCCGGTACTACTTGTTTCCGTATTAAATAAGATTAAGTTAGGTTGAACATTTTTAGAGCTATACTTAGGAAACTACCTAAAACACCGATAATGCAGAGAATAAACTTTATTTGGACCTCGCTTAGGAGCTTCTAATATATGAACTTCTGCAGGAGTAGTATTTAATTACCAAAGTAACTGATATCATAACTAGAACTATAAGTGTATAACTATAAGTGGTCTATAACTAGAAGTGTATGGTATTCTCAACTTCAAATAATTCAGAGAAGTAATTTTATCTATATGTATGTGTCATATATATAAATATTTAACATCTTTTTTTAATCAAATACATTTTCTATCATAAAGCAATTTTTGGCTGAATTACATTGTGACCGAAAAGTTTTCGGGAAATTTTAAATAAAACGCAAAATTCTTAACCTTCATCAATATTTATTTTATCTCCTTCAAAATATGCTCCATTAGAAGCGATACACAAATGCCAATGTTTCTTCCAATCATCAAAACATTTTTTATAGGCGCTTTCCGGTATGGCTTTGAGTTCCCTCTGCGAATTCTGTTTTACGTCTTCTATGGATTCAAAACGCGTTCCTCTGAGTGGTAATTTGAGGTTGGGAAACAGGAAAAAGTCACACGGTGCAAGATCAGGTGAATACGGTGGCTGTTCGATGGTATTTATTGAATGTTTGGCCTTAAAATCGTTGATAATGTTGAACAAATTGAGGTGAATCGGAACAAGCCGGGCGTTGACACGTCGCATACACAAATTGTCCACCAAAATCAAACGAGCCATCTCACGACCGATGCCTAGCTCTCGTGCTATCTCTCTAACACTCACATGAGGATTTTTGAACACGATTTCCTTTGCCTTTTCAATGTTTTCGTCGGTGGTAGAGGTCGAAGGTCGTCCAGAACGCGGCATGTCTTCGACGGTCGTACGACAGTCCTGAAAGGCTTTGTACCACTCATAAACTTGAGTTTTCGATAAAACTGATTCCCCATAAGCCTTTTGTAGCATTCGCAACGATTCTGCACACGAAATTTCGTTCGAAAAACAAAATTTGATGCAAACTCTTTGTTCAATATTTTTTTCCATTGTTTTTTTCGCAACGCACTACTGAGGTGAACTGGTTTCAACAGCTGCCGTAAACGAACTGTCCGACAGATCGCGCTCATTTTTGGCATAGTAATTAAGGACAGTGCTGCCAAACTACATAAACTTAAAATATCGAAAAATATACAGCGCGCGAATTTTAAATGAGAATTTCCGAAAACCTTTCGGTCACAATGTATAATTATTTTGAAATTACGTATAAAAAAATCATGCCCATCAAAGCGCAACAAATCAGAGCTATTTCCGTGCTTTCATGCTAATTATTTTTAAAATAACTGTGTAAATAGCCACCTCATTGCCAGACAATTTTCACTCTAATCACTCCATCTCCATAGCTGATACGACCCATTGACAAAGGTGGCGGTAAATGATTCCGTGCTTGAAAGCAAAGCTCTCGCTACTGACTAACTTATGACATTTCAATTAAAATTGACATTTGAATTGAATATCAAAACGAGGACTCGAATGTATGCAAATGCCACACGCATGTTTACATGCCAAGCCATGCATTATCCAATCTAACAGGAACAAATGCAAAATGTCGAGGAAAAAAAAAGGATATGTGAAATATACGAAGTACATTTCAATTTAATTGAGCAATTGTGGTATTTGTGTTTTCCTTAACGTTAACATGACACACTCGACAATGAAGGATACAAGTAACTTGCGGACCGAAATGTGGGAAATTACGTCGAAGCAAGTACAAAACCAATGTCCTTCATATAAGCAATTTTATTTGTGCTCAAGCATCATTAAAAATATTAAAAAGCAATAATTTTGTTCTTTAGTGTTCTTTGAATTTATTGATTTGCTCGTCATGAAAATGTACTTCAAATTATTGGCAAAAAAACTGATAGACAAATTGACGACTAAAAACCATTAAACTTGGCAATTGCACCATGGCACCCACCACCTCGAACTACGAGTATATTTTTGTGGTTTGGAAATGCAGTGAAATAAATGAAGGATGTTAAAAACGAATGCATTTCCAATTACTTTACATATGAAAAACTATTTCACAACTTATTTCATTAAAATGTCAGAACAATCCTCAAAACACTGCTCTGTAGTGGTTTGCTTTTATTTATTCCATTTAGATTCATTCGAATTCAGTTTAATGACTAAAGATATTATTACAGTTACTAGTTAATTGAAAAATCATTTTCACATTTTCACATATTTGACCAATTAAAAAAGTTAATTTCGTTACCTCAAAAACACATTCAGTGGAATTACGTCTCTAAGCTCTCTTTTAGACTTTTTGTATTTCAATAAATCTTTTGTGTATTATTTCCCAATCAATAGAAATGATTTTGGGAGCTTTTTCCGAAATATGCCTAAAATTCGCTCTATTAATTTCCAATCAATTTTTCCTTACGTTGCAGATGTTTCTTTAATTGATGAAGTTTCCTTAATGGACATCACGTGCTACTGACACATCCTTTGTGTGTGAGTAACTGCTGAATCGATTATGTTAAAGACGTAGAAGCTACGTTTTCATAACAGATAATATTTGTGCAAATTAAAATATATTTCTCTGAGGCACTTGAGTGATGACACAATCAATTTAGCAGTAAGCTAAGGACTATTTAATATTGCTTATATAATTCTATTGCAGAGCAATTATGAAAAGTTATATTTGTACATTTATTTATATATGTAGTTTATTGGTTGAATATATAAAACATAATACTTAAAGGCAATGGTTACAAAAATTTTTACTTTTATATATAGACGTTCGCTGGATACGTTTTACGTGAAATTATTTCGTATACCTTCCCTATTTTGTATCTTCGTCACTAATGCGCTAATGCAAATACGAAATAGGTCCTTGAGAAGGAAGATATTTACGGAAGAGACAATAAAACTCTGTAAAGTAGATTCTATATTACATTTTTTGGCGCAACAGACCTACTCTAAACCGAGAAGGGGGTACAATAAACCCAACGGCCGCAGTGCCACATCCTCTAACCATATTAATAATAATCTCCATCACATTTTTAGTGTTATAAGCTACCAATTTGTAACTTTTTTTTTAATTTATTACAAAAAAGAATCCTTTAAGAACCAGAGTCATGAAAATCAAAAAAAAATTTTTTTGCGGCTACCACAGCGTATATATTTAAACCAGTTTAAATACTGACTGCTTGCGTGCGCCGAATGAAGGGGTTTACTTTGTATTTTTTTGTTTATAATACTATAATAAATGACTTTTCTTTCCACTATTAATAAGATTATAATAAAAGGAGACATAGAAATATTGCTTAAGTGAAATTTTTACAAATAAACAATCTCTGAATTACGATTCAAAACTGAAACTTTGTGTTTAAAATTTAAGATTTACTCCACCTAATTGTTAACATTATCTAAAGATTTTGAGTTTAAATAAATTAAATTAGTAAATACAGTAAATACAGTAAATTAGTGCTGACGATGAGTCTATATTTTTGTCATATTTGATTGAAGACTGCTGACATTCCAATGCAATAACATTCCATATTCTTAACTTTAAAATGCAATTTTTAACAAAACTGTTTCAAATATTTGAAGCGGAAGACGATTTCAATGAAAAATCTGACTTAAATAATTACTAACTGAAACTAAGGAAACTCTCTCCTCTCGGAATCACTCAATACCTAACGAGGTTTTAGACAGTTTGAATCCTTGTAGTGTGATTTCCTCCATCTAATGCTGGAATTCATAATCCGAGCAGTAAATTTTAAACTATACTGGTGCAATACTTCACAAAAGTGTGTTGCAGTTGTTACATGCCGATGATATTGATATTATTGGCTTCAAGCGATGAATCTTCTGAGCATCTAGGAGTCTATTATATCGTTGATAACTAGAAATTCTAAGTTGTCAACGACTTTGTTTAGTTAGAAACATTACAAACACCAAAAATGGAGTCAATTTTCAACTAAGAATCACTCTTGCCAATAGATGTTAGTTTGGGCTGAGTACGCAATTTAAAAATTAAGTCGTCTCTCAACAAACAAAAATCACTCCCGACAAATCTCTTATCTGTGCTGCTATACCATGCAGAACCTTGAGATAATTACTTACAGTAATGAGCAGACGTTAGGAAAATTCGAGAGAAAAATACTCCGAAAGATCTATAATCCTTTACGCGTTCACAAGAAGTTTCGAATTAGATGAAACGATAGAATGAGCTAAACCGCGACAATCCTTCCCTGATAGTACGCTGTTATAAAACTCAAGTATTTTTCAATCATGTTTGAATAGCTTTATGGAAATACCTTTAATGAGTTACAAGATATACGAGAAATTTTTAAGTACACATTATATCTTTATAGTATTTTCACTACAACTTTTCTGATGACGTTAGCAGTTGAAAGGTAAGTCATAAAATTGTAAATAAAAACTAATAACTTAAGAAAAATTGTGTTTGTGATGTCATTAAGATTATCACATAAAAATTGTGACACAACACTTACTTCTGATATAACTAAATACAATAACAATAACGAGAACAAAAACAACAACAACAGCGAATGAAAAATGTCAATATAAGCACTAACACCAGCACACATGAATCAGCAAAAAATAAACAATGAAAAATCAACAGCATAAAAAATCTGAACATGTCGAGTACACAAATTATATCAAAAAAAAAAAAACTGAAGAATTGTAGAAAAAAAAAATCAAATACAAAATAAAGAAAAGAATAGAAATGAAAGTAGGGAGTTGCCTTTTTATGAAGTGGTAACAAAGAAGAGTATAAAAGGTTTATACAAAAAATTACAGTGTAAACAAGATTCAAAATGTTTACGAAAATCATCATAAAAATAAATAAAGAGTCAATACAAAAACACAAAACACAAAATACAACAAGCGTAAGCACAGTGTTGTTGTAGCTGACGGAAAAATAAAATCCTTCAGAAATACGTGTATATTGCATTGTTAGCTCTGTTAAGAAAAGTGCTTACGGCTTAGCTTAGTAGGAAAACAAGCATAATCGACGCACATCAAGTAAAATAACATACATGTATGGTACGTATACGTACGTATAAGCAGCAAGATATGCGTGTAACCCTACTAGGCATTTGCTAATGCTAATCAACACAGAGTCATATAGGTGGACACACACACAAACACAAACACACATGCACATGAGCTGACTTACTATGATTTGATTTGTAGGAAACTACAAATAATGCCGACTATTCTGTTATGTTAACGTTACACTGTAAAAATATTAACGTTTTATGTTATTTGATGATTCAGTAGTTCTGTGCTTTATTGCTTTATGCAATTTTATCGATATATTTAATGATAGTAATATATTTAAAGTAGTTTTTTTTTTGTTTTCGATTATCAACTAAAATAAATAACAATTTTTTGTGTTTTGTTACAATTTGATACTACGATATACTACCCTTTAATTATTTATTTAGTGAATATGACATATGTTAAAATATTACTTTTTTATTGCTGATATGTGTTTGTTTTATGTAAAATGCACTTAAATTGTTTACACAAATTTGTTTATTCAGTTGTATGAAAGACACTAAATTTTTTGCTCGCTATTTGAGCTGGTGTTTGATTAGGTTTCACTGATAACTGTTTTATCTTATTTGTTTAATTCGACTATCGAAATATGGAAAAGAATTTTTTTTTAATGTTTGTTATAACTTTTATTATTATTATTATTTATACTAAGTATATGCAAACTAGCAGACATGCAGCACAATATTTTGTCTGTCAATAACCTCTGCAAAGCAGTTAAAGGGGGTTGGCTACTTTCACAAATGTCAAAACTACACTTTGACAACTAAAGGACGAAAAATGTCCTTTTGCACACTGTTCATGTAGATGTAGAAGCTTTTCTGAATAGTTGCACGACGTACGTTGCAGAAAAAAGCTCTTTCAGTGGCGAGTCGTAGAGCTTTTGAAGAGCAATCGAATTGTTTTCTATTTTCTCTTACCACAAATATGTGAGGTTAGGTTAATCGCTGACTGTTGCTATTTTTGTTGTTAATATTTGGTAAAAGAATCTAAGGCATGTGACTGACTACATTCAAACGAAAATTTCGTGATATAATTATTCATATGATATGTTATTTAGTTCTAATTTTTGTTTAAATTGAAACGATTAGTTAGTAAATGCTAATGTAAATATATCTATAGAAAAATACTCGCTAAGAAACACCAAAATTACAACACTTAAAAAATTGTTTATATTAGAAAATGAAATTTGAAGACACTTGAAATCGTTGTGCTGTTCTACTTTAAGACTAAATACTCTATTACTAAAGCATAGAAACTAACTTAACTACAAATTATTAGTATATCGTTGATTTCACAGTTGCAAGCATTTGTTATTAGAAACCGGTGCTATAAATTAAATTATTATTTAATTAAAATATTCCGTATTTTTATCGTTTTATATGTTATACTTTCAATTTACATGTATATTTTTCAAACCCGGAAGCACACGCACACATTGATTAATTGAATTTTTTACTGTTGAATTTTCCGAAGCACACACACTCACTGCTTTGTATGAACTTTGAGTTTTACAATTTTTACTTAATTTCATTAATAAATTTTTACGGCTTTTTCACTTTATTTTTTAATCAAATATTTGCTGGGAAAGAAGAAATTTCCTGCTTTTACACATTTACATACACGGTAATTTAGATTAAAATCGCATCTGAAATTGTCGATTTCTTTACAAATTCACTTCACACTTTTTGAAGTTTCTGCTCTGCACTCAATTTCGCTGCCCCGTCTCTGGGTGGTAGTTTTGGCGGTTCCATCAGCTGTAATGCCTTCCACAACACAACACATGCACACATATAAACAGAGCAGTACTCACCGATTTTGACTGTTATCCTTATGGGTTATACAAGCACTTCACTCTCTTCACTCTCTGCCTTTGCTCAGCTCGTTTTTGTGTTTTTGTCGAGCACTTTTTACATTGTTTCGTTTTTCCTTGCTTACCTTTTGTATTGTATTTTCCGTTTGATGACGTGAGTTTTTCCTTTTTTGGGTGGAAATTATTGTGATTTGCAGGTGGTATTTACAGTTAATGGTTTCCAGGAAGGAGATTATATTTTTGCCATTTCACATTTGCTTTTTCATATTTTTGAGGGTTGACAGTGGCGTTTTAAAAATATTTAAAAAAATAAAAAATAAAACAAAAAATATTTATTTAGTTGAAATTTTTAAGTTAAATTACTAACGCTCTTCCAAAGGTATTTAATATGCATTAAATAATTGGGAATAAATATTTTTAAATATTTAACTTAATTATTTTGACATTAAAAAAATTAATTATAAAAAAGTATGTGTCAAATAACGCCTTGTATGAATTATTTTGGTGTCTGTGCTACATCACTTACGATGATATTATCAAATTAAAATGTCGGATAATGATTTGTTAGTAGCTTTTGCAGATGACGTAGTAGTAATTATTACTGGCTGCAATATTCAAATAGTGGAAAAAAAACTCACACAAGTCATGTTGAAAGTACAGCTCTGCTTACGCTTGCAATGCTTACGTCTAGGTGCTCATTATACTTCTAATAACAAAAAAAGCCTATAAATACGAAGATAGAGACCATTTTGATGAGAATACTCTAGGAATTGAAAAATCAACTATTTACTTTGACTTAAAATTTGATGGATAATATACGTTTCAGGCAAACTAATGGCTAAGGATTTCTTGTCCCTATATATTGTGGGACATTGGGACAGCGCACCCTCCAACAAGTGGCCCCACTGAAGTGAAGGATTAGCCAAAGTAGACCACGAAAATACTTGGGTCCTTTTTCGTCCTTCGATTTTCGAATGTCGTTATTGAGTTAAAGCTGGGATGGCTTCCGTTCGCATAACTACATCTCTTGTTAATGCAAGCAGCTCATTTAGCTTGAGCTTGTCTGCCAAGTCATCACCAACCCAATGATATACCAAGACAGTCTTCCTACTAATTGCCAGTGCTGAACATTGGCAAAATATATGCACTGATATCTCCTTTTCTTCTAGAAGTAGTCTGCAAGTGTCTTCGTCAGCAAGACTTATTTTTTGGAGGTGATTCTTGCAGTTACCAAGGATTTGTTATCAGTGTAACCGTTTCAAAAATTTTGGAATTTACCGTTTTTATTTTCTTAGTGTAATCATTGTAAAAGGTTTTGGATTCGAACGTGGGTATTATAAGAAGTATGCTTCATCGATTTATAAAGTATAGGGAAAACTTTCTAAAGCTAGTTATTGACGTGCCAGAGAAATCGGATCTCGCATATGTCAAATCTCATTCATTCAATTCAATTGATGTATCCACTTAATAAAATTAAAACTAATTTCAATATTTATACTCTTAATATAATGATTAGATTTTCAAATAAATAAAATATTTATATGACATATTTCATTTTAACTTCTATTTTCTTAAGCAGACATAAGACTGCATTCAATTGCCAAATATTTTTACTGAAAAAAGGTTAAAAGTGTTTCTTAAACCTTTCCAAACTGTCAAAATCTTAAAAGTTTGTTGCTAAAGTAGAGATTTCCTGAAGAGTTTCTCGAAGTAAACCAAAGTAACGTTGGCATCTGAAAGGAGTTTTTTGAAATCTGTGCAAATAATTTTCATAGCCTTTGCATGTATGTATGTGTGTGTTTGCGTATGTGATGATGGCGCACATATCCGTGGAAATTCTGAAAGCTTACACGCTAAGCCAGTGAGGAGCTTTTCAATGAAAATAAGTTCGAAAAGTTTTCCTGCCAACTTTGACTTCGAACGGACGAGCGCAACGCAATGATGTTTGTCTTTAAGGAAAATTCAACCAAAATATCTTTGGCGACAAGTAATTTTGGGCTTATGTTGCCAATGGGAAATGACCCAAAAAAGGAGAAAAATAATAGATGATGCTAGTTCAAAAATGATAAAAAATTTAATACAGCTTGTGAAAGAAATTCTTTATTCTTCTGAAACATTTTATGGGTTTATGGCCTGCTCTTTGTGGAATTGCCTTAATTCAATTGAATTTGCATAAAAATTCGTTTTATGCCAAATTATATGCGTTTACTTAAACACGCGTCGCTTAAGCTGCAGCCCATAGAGAGAGAGAGGTCACATTTAATAACTTTAAAAGCATAAATTTTTTTATTATTTCCTTATAAAATTTAGGACAATTTTCCGACGTCATACGTTCTTCTGAAATAAATTGTAAGGAAATAAAAGTTTAAAACACATAAAACTGGATTTGATGTGCATAAATTTTGAGACACAAACAAGTAAACACATTTTTACACATCTTTACAACTCAACTGACTTTTAGTTACGATATTGAAATTGATAGCCGTGAATAAAGTGAATAAAGTCAATCAGCTGGGCCTTTAATTCAATTTGCTTGCATTTGTCGCTTTAAATTGACTTAAGTGAACTTATCGGAAAGGCATTAAGCCAACAAAATTCTGACACGATACTATGTAAGGACTATGCAGCGCTGCAGGATTTACTACTTAATATATTTGCTTTACTTGTTCTGGCTGCTTACTTGTCTTGGCTTGACTTGGCAAATGCTTGCACACTGACTTCGCATAATAGATTTTGTATTTAATAAAAAATCGAAACAATATTTTTCACGCTAAATTGCATTTTCTTGTTAAACTTCCTAAGTCTTGTCCAAGTAAAATTCAGACTTATGTGCAACAACACAAATGTTCTATTACATACATACCTGCTTTGCTCGAACTACATGCATAAATATGTTTACAACTTGGTGTATTTCTACTATATACTATACGAAAAGCATTGAACGCAGTCTTAGCATTAAGCTTAGCAAGTATCGCTGTAAGCGAATTACCCTGCTCCATTATACAAGCAAGTAAATTGCTTTGTAATCGCTTTACAGAACACCCTAAGTCCATTGTCTCATTTAATTGACTGGCCAATACACAGCACCTACTTGCAACAAGAAAAAAGAATAACATTCAGTCAATACGACAAAGTAGTAAGTTTATTTAGCTACAATATGATTTGTATATGGTATAACTGTTTTCTAAACAGTTTGTTGTGTAGTAGATAACCAAACTTACTTACATTTTATGCAGCTCTATTCTATTAAAGAAAGAGATAGTAGGTTTTTTTAGCAACCTTCTTCTTATAGTTAAGATGTTTTCAAAATAATATTTTACGTAGGAGACAGGAACTGAACCTGTCCACTAAAAAAAGCATAATAATCAGTTATTAAAACAACGAGGCACAACATTTTAAGGGACTTTGTGGCAGGGTACTGTCCATCATGGACATGGACCCACTGAAGTAAAGCATTAGCCGAAGTAGACCACAAAACTGTGGGGCCTTTTTCGTCCATCCATTCACTGAGTCATGTTCCTGCTTACAAGTACTGGACATTGGCGCAATAAATAGCGCCGCTGTATTCTTTTCTTCTAGACATAGTCCTCAAGTGTCTTACTTAACAAGAGCTATCTTTTTAAGGTGATATTTAAAGTTTACATGTTCATTAATCAATGATGTTAGAGTACTCCTCGGATAGCTTACTACTTTTATCGTTTTACTGACCATCGATTTTGTCATCATGAGTTTAGCCTGTCTTCAAGTGCTTATCTCTTTGCACCTACTAAGATGAAGTTATGCTATTCACCTATTGACTTAGGCCACAGTCATGTTGCAGCACATTGATATTCTGGGCTCTAGGCCGCAGAAGTTATGGATTAGTCCCTGCTTTGCAAGTTCATTCGCCTTTTCGTTTTGCTTAACACCGATATGTCCTTTAACCCATATGACTGTTATCTCATTTCCATGAGCACATTCCATGAGCTTCGTGACACATTCTTGTACTAAGCTGTTGACTACGTACGCCTTTAGCATGCTATCATCGCTACCAGAATTTTTTTCTGTTATACTTGATAATCTAATAGATGATCTAAAGCATGTATAACCAGCATAAGTTCCGCCTGATAGACGGAAACATATTTTCCTACATAAAGAGTGCATGCTCGCTTCAGCCCATCTATCAATACAACAAGTAAGTAAGTTTCTTCAGTTCGGCAACGAAACATAAATTGCTGGAACCATCCTAAAGCAAAATTTCAATATTTGAATAACTATTTAAACGCTTATACCATAAATTATTGTAAGGGAATTCTTTTTCTCATTATTTTGCATTTAATAATACAATCAACATCAATATGGGGAAAAAGAAAATTAAATATCTGTCATAGTTAAACCATTTGACCAATAAAATTACCAGAAATTACTCATTTATTTGGTAGGTTATTCACAAAAAGGATATACGTCCAAATTAAGTTAATTATCGAGATTACTTTCAGTAATATCTAAGGATGTCTTATATTTATTTAAAACTAAATATTTTCCATTGTATTTTGACGAACCCTTTAAGTAATGTCTAAGGATCCTTTATATTCATTCCAAACTGAATATTTTTTACTGTATCTTGATAAATCCCTTACAGTAATATCTCTGGATCCCTTATGTTCACTGCGGCAAACTAAATATTTTCTACTGTATCTTGACGAATCCCTTTCAATAACATTTAGGGATCTCTCATATTCACTGCAAATCAAATATTTTCTACTGTATCTTAACGAATTGATAAAATCGGACTCAGCAAATTTGACCAACACTGAGAACCAAGATAAAGTTAAACTAAGAATTTGATAAAATGGTTCATAGTTTACGCCTTATTATTACTTTAGGTAACTAAAATAGACCATTAAAAGTGTGTAGCTCTACTGTAGACAAAATCTGTTAAGTCATACAATTTACTTGTTTATATACTTTTAAATTGACCAGTTGTTTACACTTATTTAAAAAAAAATATGTTTCCCAAAGCTAAAACTAAAAATAGTTTTTATGTCCAAAAAAGGAACTATTAAAATATATAAAAAAAATTGCAAACTTTTCTAATCCTACTTCTAGAAAATCTTAATTTGGTTACTTGACAGGACATGCATGCTTACCAAAATAAGAAAACTAATATTTGACTTCGTGCAGACTGAACATTCTCCTATACATAATTGTATGTAAATCTATATAAAGAAGTACATATATACATATATTTATATAAGGAATATTCAATTTGCTTATCCCTTAACTACAATATTTTGTGATTTTAATCAAGTTCTTGCAATTAAAGTGTAACCAAGTGCAAACTTTCTTACCAAACCTCATATTTGGCAACTATTCATTTACAAATTGAGTTTGTTGGAATAAACTTCCATATTTTTTATTAATTTTAGTTAAAGTTTATGTTGTTCTTTATATTTCATAAAATTCATAACCCAATTTTTAGTTAATTTAAAATCTTTATTTATTTTTCGTTGGTTAAATGTAAGGTTTTGTTAATTAATTTTATAATTCATGATATAAATTTTACATAACTCACGATTTAATCAGCTTTGCATCTAATTATATATAATTATATATGTAAGATGCTTTTAAGTTCTGGTAAATTTCTGTAATTTAATAGTAAATTGATCTGAAAAATTTTTGCACTTATCCTATGATGATAAAAGTATACTATAATTGGGAAGAACAGAAGATGATTACAAGTAGTTATTTCAAAAATTTATCAGATATATTAAATCAAAGTGAAGTTACTGTGTAAGTAAGTTAAGTACTTTACGTAAAACTAAGTAATGTAAAGATTATTATTATTATTAACACTTTTACGTGAAATCGCTCAGCAGCCGGTACTCCTATGGTACCAATTTCACCATTGATTACTCAAAGCCCTTTAAAGCTTTGTGAACAAAGTCTAGAACTAAATCTTTAGCTCTTAATCTCTTCTAGTGACAGAAATTCCATATGAAATAAGTTTCTTCTGTACGTTATTAAAACTGGGCAGTCCTAAAGAATATGCATAGTACTTTTCTCATCTTCGAGGCATAATCTGCATTCCGAATTAGCAGATAACCGTAATTTATGAAGGTGACTTTTCAAACCATAAAGACCTATAATGAAACCCGTTATCAACTTTAAATTATATTTTGAGAATTTATGAATGTTTTTGTAGGAGTACCGTTTTATCAGTGGTTTGTTTTGTCAGTACTTCAGCCGCATATGATTTTCCCTCTCCTTGATAATTTGTTTTGTGCTGGCCAAGTTTAACCCACAAAAATGTTGAGGGTCTGTAAAAGCATTAATGATAAAAAAGCAACCTATCAAAATAATCAAATCACTTACAATCTCAAAAGAGTTTTTAAAATGGATACGCAAAACAAATAAAATATCTTTTCTATCTTCTCAATAAAGAAATGATATGGTTGCATGATTTCATATTGCTTTGAGTAGTTCCTTGCGATCAAGACTTAATAGGTACTAATATACTCTCAGGCATTAAGATATTGAGTCAATAAATATCCCATTGAAAAAAATTCCATTGATGTGATTTGAAATCAAATATTTAGATATAACTTCTATTGCAAAAATTGCACTTCAGATTCCACTTAACGAGAAAGATGCAGTTATTTTTAAAAGAAATTATTTCATCTTCTGAAGATAATCAGTGGTAAATACTAGAAATATTATACTTTATTGGGAGAAATATTATATTAGAACCAAAACTCAAAATTTTTGAGAACCGAATTCATAATTTGTATTACTCCTCAATTGCTAAATAATATTATATGGACAAAACTTTTGCATTTGAAGTTTAAGTACAGAAAATACTGCACTTTAAACTTCATTCTTATTAAAATAAATATTTTTGGTATTTTCATTGCAATTTATTTCTATTCAAAAACTTTTGCTCCAAAGTAAAAACTAAAAGTGAAAAGTGAAAAGTTACCGTTGTGTTGCAGATAGTTTCCTTTTAAAGTTTTTCCAAAACTAAACGAAAAATTGAGGAAATAATTAATGCAATTGTTAAAAGAAATAAGTTCAAATAAAATGGAGCATAAAAATAAGTGCTGGTAAGAAAAACAGGATTTTTCCAGCGCAAAGTACTAGAACATTTCAACACTCAAATTTCTCACAATTGACGTCAAAATAAGATGAAAAAAATCTGTTAAAACTTCTCAGCAAACAAAATTTTTAAAAAAGTTTTCGAGCAGCTGCAAATACGTTCCAATTTAATACTTGACACAATGAAATAAGGATTTAAGGACATAAGACAATACCAAACTGCACAGGTGAAATAATCGTAAATGGTCGTCGGTGTGGGTGGGACGAAGGGGACGGAGGGGAGGGGAGGGCAAACGGAAAGTGATGTTAAATATTTGTAATGAACTTAAGCGGGAATGCATCAAACTGATTGCAACTTGTTTGCGGTGTAAATTGTAAAAGTTTGTGAAATGTTGATAACAGCTTTGCTGAAATCCATTTTGTTAGCATTTAAGATTGGAGTGATTTCGAGAGTCCTTTATTCAGCTGAGATTCTTGTACTATTGATAACTGTTTCAATTTATGCCTGACTCTTACTTCTCATTTGTGAGAACTTTCTTGATGTAAGTAAAAAAGAAAATGCATTAACTGCCTTGCCGTAGAAGATTGTTTAATAGAACTAATTTAAAATGGTAGATGAAAGTTTGATTTGAAACGTTTCATGTCCAAGATTAAATAGAAACAGTTAAATATATTTAATACCTTACTCATAGTAAAAGAAAACAAAGTACTTTTCCGCAGGGTTGGTGCTCGTCTCTGTGGTATTTACTTCTCAAATATTGGCATCCCAATTGCAACAGTTAAACTGTGCATAGGCAAGCAAAAGTGAGCAGATGAATTCTGCTGTCAGATCTTTAGGTCGAACTGGTATAGATTGAATAAAAAACGTACTTTAGCTACTTCAATTAAGACGGAACCTGCTCTACACTAGGGTATCAGTGCATTCGCGTCACTGTATATCAGGTAGGCATACTATGAGACTGTGTTTACTCTATAATGTCTTTTTTTGCAGTTATGGGTCTAAGGATGAGAAGGAAACTTTGCTCCATTTCATGTATCAGTACTCATCTTTAGCTAGGTGAAACTCAATAATCTTTGCGTCTCTTTTCTTACCAACAAGGTCGAGCTGTCATCCGGCAAAGTTAGGGAGTTAGCCAAGTTTATAGGTGTATCTTTACCTAATCGGAAAGTCGTTGGTTTTTTCGATGATCACTCATATACTGATATTTAGTCCATGTATTTAGTGTATGTGAGAGAAATACATATAAGAAATAAACAAATAAACTAAATACAATGATATTTGCTTTTAAGTAACATTATTCCAGAAGGGTGATTACACTCATATCGTTATTAATTAGTCATATATTAGTTAACAGGTCAACAATAATGATAGATAAAAAATTTTCGGACTAATGCTTTTCTAATGTTTTTCATAAATATAGAAACCTTTTCTTCGAATAAATTTCGAGTAAGTTATTCAGACTTAAACAAAAATAGTCGCTTAACTTGCTTAACTTGGCAGTACTTGGGAGCAGAATACACTATTAGAAGAAGAAGTTAATAATTAAAAGATAAATAAATGCAATTCCACGCGTAGTTATAATTCTTCTATACTTTAAACCAATATTAATGTACATATGGATCAATTTACAATATTGATTATGCTGCATTTTTCATCAATTTTATGACTAACGATTTTGTTAAGTAGTAGACGAACATTACTCACTTGGCTCCACAAATGATATTACACCAAAAAAATATTCATAGCATTTCATTTTGTGTAATATAAATCATATAATTTGATACTTGACATGAAAAATAAATCTAGAAATATGTAGATTGAGAAATGGGAGCATACATCAAGAAGATATAAAAATATTTAAATATTATTGATATTTAAAGTAAGAACTTAAAATGTTAGTCTCCTTATTCTATGCACTTAAAGAAACATTATTCAAGTAGCATTTATATATGTACATGTATTTCTATATTATCTTTTTTTGGACGAATTTCAATATTCATGACTATGGAAGGTAAGCGCAGTAAAAACTAAATCGGTAGCATCCACTCTGATGCCAGAACGGCAATTACAGCTTCATTTATGTCAACTCCTACAGACTTAACTCATGTGACATTGCGAAACATTTGCTTCACTAAGATTCGTTGCACGTATTCAACTTATTTTAAATATTAGCTACATTTGTTAGTTTCCAGATACACGGGAGTTTTCCACATGTTCATATCTCTGTTCGAGCACCTATTTTTGTTTTCAAATATTTGGAAAATTACTAAGAAAATTAACGAGGAAAATTCGTGAATTGCTTGTGGAATAACTAATAAGTTCTATTTTGATAAGAGATTTAACAGTTTTTGATTGTAACTAAGTTCTATGTACTCTAACCAAGAAATTCAAACGGATTAAGTTCAAATAGAGGTGAAAATTTTAAAATAATTTTCAGTGAAACTTTTTAATATTAGTAAATCAAATTTTTAAAATTGTACTTCACTTTAAGATATTTGTTCATTTCGTTTCTTACAGTATTTGGAATAATAGAGGAAATCAGCAATAAGACGATTAACAATTTACGGACTAACCACGAAGACTGTGAGGTCGCCAAAAGCTTGCACAAAAATAAGATGAAAAGCCTTTAAGGCTGTAGCAAACCTGCAGTTCTGTGCTTACTGGAGACCTGACGAGGCACTACGCTATTGTGAGTTCCAACGAATGGATTATGCAGGAGTTGCCAAGATAAAGAGAAGGTAGAATCTATCAAACACTTTCTGTGTCCTTGAACTTCAGACAAAGCGACTTCAATGTCTTGGGTATCACTTTTTTACTGGCTTGGAAGTGATATACAAAAAGAAAACTTATCGAATCTCCTCAACTTCATATGGAAAACCAAATGGTTTAATAAGGTTAACGAAGATTAGCAAATCGCCTCTTCCGTTAATATTTTTTGAGGGCATCACATTGGGCAATATATGCATCCGAGTAGTAGTGCTGACAATTTCATACATAAATTGAAATTGTCAGCACGCGCCTTCCGAACCTAACCTAACCTTCTTTCAGTTATAAAGTGCATAGTATTCATAACATAGATTTTTGTTTAAAAAAAAATCATGAGCACATTGTATATTACTTGTTACTATTACTTTATTATTACAATATATTATTATTATTTATTCAAATATTTATATAGTAATTTTTAGTTCATTTAAAAGCATGACTCTACTTTGTATTAAATGTTTATTTATTAATTACGAGCCGTAATATCTGGTAAATAAGCCCTAGCTGCTTATACAGAAATCCCTTAAAATAATTTATTGTAATATTATTACAAAATAAGTTTATATATAATATAATTTTTTGCTTTGAATTAAATATTTACTTCTTACTTACGAGCAGTGATATCTGGGAAATAAGCCCTGGCTGTTTATACAGAAACTCCTTAAAATAATTTATTGTAATATTATTAAAAAATAAGTTTATATATAATATAATTTTTTGCTTTGAATTAAATACTTATTTTATTTTATCTGGTAAATAAGGGGTAAATAACCCCTTAAAATAATTAATAAATAATTTTTGTATTTTATTGTAGTATGTATATATGTATAAGATATTTTGTGTTGTAATGTTATTAATTTTTAAGTTTTCAATAAAGAATCTCAAAACACATGCTGTTAATAAATAATAAAAAAAAGTATTATTGTATATACATATATATAGGTATATGAAATATAGATGCTAATGGCACAGCTGACTATACAGCTAATTTGCAATAAATAACAATGACTCTCAGTTCTTTTTGAAAAATACAAAATACGCATATCCTAACAAATCAATCAAAGCAAATTTTGGTGGGCTTCAAGCAAGCAGGTAAGCTAATCTTATTGTGCAGAGATTCAATAAAGAAACTTCCGGCAGGATGTCCTGAAATCTTAATGCCTGTACGCTACAATGGCGCAACTGAAGCATGTGTTTGCGATTGACGATTATCAGCTTAGAAATCGCTTAACGACAGGATTCGTTGCTTCGTACTATCTGCCATACGCAATCAATTTACATTTATCTTACTTTTTTGTAGGAATTCATAACTGAAAAGATAATTTTTTTTTAAAGGCTGAATAAAAATATGAGGTGGTGTTTTATTTAATAAATGTAACATAAAGTATGTGATGTTGCATAAAATAAACTGAATAAAATAAAATTTAATTTGTCAATAAACTTGACACTTCTAAATAAAAGATTTATTATAATATTTTCTATTTTCTAACATTTTGTTTTTGTTTTTGCAAATCTACTATTTAAACTGCTACTAAAATTTAATTGCTCCACTGCTGTAAATCCTTTACAATGTTGTCCCATCCCTGGAGCATTCATTGGTTTATCTTCTTGCTGCCATAGAATTTTTGTGGTGTCCACGGTTAGCAAAAATAGCCTGACTCGTTTTCATCTTTCTATGCAGCATTTATGCTTGCTATTGTGTGTAACCACAATCAAAAACTCTCAAGGGATGTCCTTAATCTCTATAAAATGTATCTTTTTAACACCAAAACTGACAAAAATTTTGCCAATAAATTTAACAAAACTTTGTAACAAAATTTTGAATGGTTTCAGTTGCATTTTAGAGTTTTTATACTTTAATTTTTTAATTTTTTTTTTCTAACTTCTTTAATGTGAACATTGATGAAATTTATTTACTTAAAACTTATTTATTTAAATTTGATTTATTTAATCTTGATTTATTTTATTTTTATTTATTTAATTTTGATATATTTAATTTCATTTATCTAATTTTTATTTATTAAATTTTTGTTCGCAAACACTTAGTGACTTTATATTAATGTTAAACTTAGAAAATAATACCAAACTATATTTTATGGGAATTTAATAATTTACGCTTAATCAGTTCTAATTGCACAGTTCATCCTTGAAGATTAGCTAAAGCTTGCAAATAATTCCGAAATCAGCAATAAATTGCTTGGAAATATTAAATTTTCTACTCATAGCACTTGGGTTTTATATATTTTTAAAGAAACATAAATAAACATAAAAAAGTTATAAAAAATGTGGTAAAATCTAGAATAAAAAATATATTTGCGTCACACTTTTTTGTATGCCTTTGGGGTGGCATAAATCTGGTGGCCATCATTTATCACAGATTCCCGATATTCTTTGTTAGTGGCGCGTGCTGTACGGCCTTTTGGAACTCGCTGCGTTCTGTGGCTTTGTAGATATTTTCGCTTCATTAACTGTAAATTAAAAAGTTGTCGGCTTATTCTAGAATAAAACGAGGCAAAATGGAAAAATAATTTCTTTCACTGTTTTTTATGTGCACAGCCATTTTGGTTATATATCTTTTAATTTTTGTAAATTCGCTTAGTCCTTCGCATTTGCTATTGATTACACTATTAATCCTGGCTAAGATTGTGTGCTGATTTAGAAAATGTCAAACGTATAAATCATTAATTTTTCTGTACTAATCTGATAAATTTAATAAAAATATTCAATCGTTCGTAAATTCAGATCCTCTATTTCTATTGAAATATTTCGTGAAAATTTGGAATTTTTAGTAATAATATTTTAATCTTTAATTCTTACAGAAAAGTATTATAAATCATCTAAAGAAAAGAATATCTACTTATGATGAAGTTATTTTTAAATTTTATACAACAGTATTTAACCGATTACCTGGTTTTGTATAATCATATAGCAATAGGCTTTTTAATTTAAGAAGACTAAGAAAGGAATAATATGCATTCTTATAAATAATTAAGACAATATAAATTTTACCATCCATAATATGTTATAGTGAATCAAATATTCATGGTTATTAAGAAATCTTTGTACTCCTGATCAGTACAATAAGACATCTGCTTACTCGTAACAAGGCCTGTGAAAAAAGACGTATCTGTCTCTAACAACGCGTCTATCACTATGTCACAAAATGTTTGTTTTTTCTATCGATAAGCTAAACTGATTAATCATTACGACGATCATGCTGTACATAGACAAACTAATAGATTCAGCTCAGTCCAAATTTTTTAATAGTGGAATACCACTTCTGCATTTGTCGAGCTCTCGCCACAAACAGAGCGACAAATTTCTAATGAAATTATGTTATCAGTTTTCTATTAAAAACAAAAACACAACTAGAAAAATCTATAGTATAAATACTAAATGATTAATTTATTATATACTTTAAACATTTTTATTCTATAACTAAAAATTATTACAACTGCTAAACAATTAACACTCATTTAATCATTGTATATATAGTGCATATATATAATACATGTACTCAATTGCTTTGTAAGAACACATATATTTTTATTTTGTTATCCTTGTAGGACTTGAAACTTATTTGACTGTCTTAACGAATAATAAAACTCTAAAGAGAATAAGTAAGCTATACTGGACTGTCATAATTAACTAGCTCCGCACATAGGTGCGACCGCTCCTGAAACAAGTCTTTTATATTCATCATGTTTCCTAAAGACTTATCAACACTTATAGATAGGTTAATTTGACAAAAGCTTATCTATGTATTTTATGTGTACCTTAATTTAGCATTAAACACTACATCCTGTCCTCTCCACAAACCCCTTTTTCCACATCCAAAAGAAAACAAAAAAAAAACGAAGTACTTAAGCCCTAATCATACTGTCAGGATGACAACTCCTAACTATAATACCCGTTTTTTTTTAAATCAGTAAGCTTAAGGCCAAGTAGCTATAGTTTCTATTAATTTTAGTTAGATGTAGTTTATAATTACTTTATAACTTTGTTAATTAATAATTAAAAAATTTTATGTGGCTCATGTATTATTAAAATGCAATAAATTGTTTTTTATTAAAGGCTATTTATGCAAATATAAGAGTTGAAGGCTATAACTGGCATTATAAGACGACGAGGATATATAACAGAAATGTGTACATATATAGCCATGACAAAAGTTATAGTATAGTGTATATTATGATACAATAAATAGGTCCATCATTCCTTTTAAGAGACAAATTGACTAATAGTTAAGTAAATAGCAACCACCGACAGATAAATAGTGCGCCGAAATATGTAACGACGCCTAGGAAATGTTATTTCATTGCTGTTTTCAGATATATAAAGAGTAATGTATATGAATTAACACAAAAAGAAAAAGCTGGGTTTTCAAAAATATTATACAGTATTACTGACAGAAGACATTGTCGTGTCATGAGTTGATCATGGAATTTAGTATGATATAAGAGTTGCATTTCGAATTGCTTTATCCACCGTTGAATCAAATTTTGTCTATATAAATATATCTTTTTATACTAGAAGACCTGTTTTATGTGCCAAGGAGAATCAGTCTTAAATTTACTTCAGATGAATATAAAGTCAATATTTTTTTTACTACTTCAACTTATTATGAGCTATAATGTAAAACCAATTATAATAAATGTATTTATCTAACTAATTTCAAGCAGCGTAAAAATATATTATTGAAATTAAATCAACTGTATGATATATTGACTTACTAATAATATAAGATTGTTTAAAATATTTTAATTTAATAAATCTTGTAATAAAATTACACTCATTATTGAAGTGCAATACTTAATCCTTCACGTGTGTTGCTATTTCGCGTATAATTTGCGAGTAAATATGATGCTTTAAGCCAGATATAAGTAAAGCCAACTTAATTTCGTAAAGTAAAACAACATAAATTTCATTCAAACTGCACATGCACCAAGTAACAAAATATTTTCAAAGCACAAAAAGGAAAATCTGAAAAAAATATAAAGATTTAGAGCTACTATGGAAATACACTGAAAAAAATATATATTGTTTGCTTCACTTTGTTAGTGACTTTGTATGAAACAACACTATTGCAAGCTGACGTTATTATGAATTTCAGCTATTCTGATGTTGAAAGACTGGTGCACCAAAAGTCTTTGCCATTGAGAAATCCTTGAATGCAGTTTCTTCGTGTTCAAATTGCAACGTGAAAATTTCAAACCAACTAACAATTTTATGGTTGGTCTTAATGAACACAACGTTGCTTTATTTTAGTACTTTTTTCAGAATATGTCTAGTGAACACTTATGTACATTATAAGATCGGAAAAAAATAGAAGGTAGCTATTTGAATTACAGATGCTTAATAATATTAAGTTTTTATCTTAAAAAAAATTAATCTACTTTTACAATGATAATTTATTTGAAAATATTCAGACCGCTGTCATTTTATCAGTTTTATCAATGGAACCGTCGTTATAATTATTTATCTGGCATGCACCTACCTTTCTAATGATGTGCAGTGTATATTATTAATGCAAACAAAGCTCGGCATATAACTATGCCCAGGCTTATCCAGAACCAGGCTTAAGCATTTGGGTACCCCCTTCTTTAACACACTCAGCAATATTTCCAGCAGAGTGTATTGGCTGGATACTCGCATTTATCAATTCTCCATTCCTCATTGACCATTCTCCAACTCATTATTACTCATTATTACTATGTTCAGGCTTATTCAGAACAAAGCTTAAGCTTCTGGGTGCATTGGCTGGATACTTGCATTTAACAATTCTTGATTCTCCATTGACCGTTTTCCAATTCATTATTACAAGGTATTGTAGAATCAAAACGCCTTTCTTAGCTCTAATTGAAGAAGATTCCTTCCTCTCTCCACTTGAACTCAATAACTAACTCACTCTGTAACAAAAAATAAAATAAAAACTGTTTTAATTTCTTAATATCTATCTTATAATGTATATTAATATTTAAAGAAAATATTTATGCTATAATAAAAATTAGTATATTAGTATTAGTATAAATTGGTATTCTTAAAAGAAGCTGGACGTGTCAAAATTTTTGTGATTAAAATATTTTTTTAATTAAATTAATCTCGACACTTATCCATCCAAATAACCAATCCTGAATGTAACGCTAACGGCTTTGATATGAAAGAATGAAGATTTTTATAAAAGTGTATACTAACTACCTCAGAGTAGTATGTTTGAAGTAAAATGGACCTAAAGGAAATGCTTAAGTACGTTTTTTCTTCATTGTGCATATTATGTTGCCTGCACTTTTGAGGTCCGTCTCGCATATTTCAGCTTAAATTTTTATCGTATTTCTTCTTTTTGGCATAATTTCAGAGTAAAATATTCCAAAATTATGCGATACACACTAAACGAAGTAAGGACTGTTTCATGTACTTGTATCTTTACTGGTCTTACTTGTATATATAGTAAGTTTATGTATAAGTGAATAAATATTTTTATTAGTTTTTGTACATTTCTTGATGCCAAAGTAACCAGCTAAAAAATATGAAACCATTTTACATAGTAAATTTATAAAATTAAATTTAAAATTCAACAAATTTCTTTTGGTGTTGTTAAGTCTTTTGAATGCATATTTTTGGTAATCCCCTTCATTTGCCTTTTAAATTTAATTTAATGCAATTATATTACAGAAAATCATTTGGTTCCTTTTGATAAGTAAATTTATATTAATATTTACCATAATGTAAGTTTTTTGTTAAAATTAAAATATGTTAAAAAGCCGAGGAAAATAGAGAAACACGAGTTAAGAGATTGTGGGAACGATATCATTACCTAATTCCATAACACATATTTAAATTGATAATATTAATATATTCATGAAAACAATAAAAAGCTTGCATGTATACGAAAATATAGAGTAAGAATAAATATAGTCCTTAAACGAATTTTTGATTTCAGCACTTAGTTACATTATTAAATTCCACTGGCTTCTTTATTTGTAATGAAATAATTACTCAAGTGACCATAAGATGAAATACAGTAATCCACCCTATAACGCGGTAGATTGGTTCCGCGTTATAGGATATTCCCGTATACCCCGTACACATGTCCGCGTTATATGGGAGCATGTCCATGTTATACGGAGGATTGAAATCGCGTAATATGAAAACGCGTTATAAGGGTACCGCATATAGGGGAATTACTGTATATCTAAAACTAAAAGTTTTCTATTAGATTTATTTTACCAATTAACACATCTGAAACAAAAATCTTAACCTCGTAAAAAAGAAATTTGCAGTATAAAAGGATACTCATATATCAGAAAAAACTATAGAAACAAAAGAATTTAAGAAATAGGGAACTTTTAATTTTACTTTAAAGAAATAAAAGTGATACATACTTTATAGTTTACTGAACACTGAAATTTTGAATAAAAAATTTGCTATTTAACCACGACTCACCAACTGGTATAAAAAAGTAAATAAATTAAACAGTAGGGTGTATAAATATTTTAAATAATTAAATTAAATAAGAATAAACGTTGAAATACAAATATTACACAAAAATCTCACACAACATCAATCAATATTACGCTTAAGAATTTAATAAAATAAATAATGTGTAAATTAATCTTTTACTACTGAAATATTTTTATTCATTTTAATTAAAAGCAAAAATTTCACAAAAATATATGTAAAGTATTATCCTTCAATCAACCCAATACGTACTGTATGAGAGCTTCATACACAGCAAGGATTTTTCAAAAAGAGTTAAAATTGAACGCACTTTTCATGTTGCATTCATTTGCAGTTATTTTCACTGCAACGTCCTTCAACAGCTCACATTGCATATCCCCAAAGAATTCATCATTCGAAATCCTGCTTCACATGTAATTTTCCAAAGCTTTTCATAGTGAATGAGTGAAGCTTCCGACATTGACAAAAGTAAAATAAATTTCAAAATGTTTGGCTTTACTTGATTTTAGATTTTTGTTAAATTTTTTCCTTTTGATCGTCGCTTAGCAAATGGGAATTTAGCGCGAGCATATGGAATCTTACGATACCAAATGTA
>NC_051847.1:202442687-202451928 GCF_002237135.1 Teleopsis dalmanni | reverse complement strand
CCCCTTCGTCCCACCCACACCGACGACCATTTACGATTATTTCACCTGTGCAGTTTGGTATTGTCTTATGTCCTTAAATCCTTATTTCATTGTGTCAAGTATTAAATTGGAACGTATTTGCAGCTGCTCGAAAACTTTTTTAAAAATTTTGTTTGCTGAGAAGTTTTAACAGATTTTTTTCATCTTATTTTGACGTCAATTGTGAGAAATTTGAGTGTTGAAATGTTCTAGTACTTTGCGCTGGAAAAATCCTGTTTTTCTTACCAGCACTTATTTTTATGCTCCATTTTATTTGAACTTATTTCTTTTAACAATTGCATTAATTATTTCCTCAATTTTTCGTTTAGTTTTGGAAAAACTTTAAAAGGAAACTATCTGCAACACAACGGTAACTTTTCACTTTTCACTTTTAGTTTTTACTTTGCAGCAAAAGTTTTTGAATAGAAATAAATTGCAATGAAAATACCAAAAATATTTATTTTAATAAGAATGAAGTTTAAAGTGCAGTATTTTCTGTACTTAAACTTCAAATGCAAAAGTTTTGTCCATATAATATTATTTAGCAATTGAGGAGTAATACAAATTATGAATTCGGTTTTCAAAAATTTTGAGTTTTGATTCTAATATAATATTTCTCCCAATAAAGTATAATATTTCTAGTATTTACCACTGATTATCTTCGGAAGATGAAATAATTTCTTTTAAAAATAACTGCATCTTTCTCGTTAAGTGGAATCTGAAGTAGAATTTTTGCAATTGAAGTTATATCTAAATTTTTGATTTCAAATCACATCAATGGAATTTTTTTCAATGGGATATTTATTGACTCAATATCTTAATGCCTGAGAGTATCGTAGTATTAAGTCTTGAACGCAAGGAACTACTCAAAGCAATACGAAATCATGCAACTATATCAATACTTTATTAAAAAGATATAAAAGATATTTCCTTTGTTTTACGTATCCCTTTTAAAAACTCTTTTGAGATTGTAAGTGATTTGATCATTTTGATTGGTTGCTTTTTTATCATTAATGCTTTTACAGACCCTCAACATTTTTGTGGGTTAAACTTGGCCAGCACAAAACAGATTATCAAGGAGAAGGAAAATCATATGCGGCTGAAGTACTGGGAAGACTTCCCAGGACTTAGACAAAACAAAGAACTGATAAAACCGTACTCCTACAAAAACATTCCTAAATTCTCAAAATATAATTTAAAGTTGATAACGGGTGATAATGAACCTTCATAAGTTACGATTATCTGCTAATTCGGAATGCAGATTATGCCTCGAAGATGAGAAAACTACTATGCATATTCTTAGTGATTGTTCAGTTTTAATAACGTACAGAAGAAACTTATTTCATATGGAATTTCTGTCACCAGAACAGATTAAGACGTCTTCTCAAGATGTAGTTCTAGACTTTGCTCACAAAGCTTTAAAGGGCTTTGAGTAATCAATGGTAAAATTGGACATTTCTGGCCGAAGTACCGGCTGTTGGGCGATTTAATAATATTAAAACTTTACTTTTACTTACTTTTATGTAAAGTACTTAACTGACTTACACGGTAACATCACTTTGATTTAATATATCTGATAAATTTTTGAAATAACTACTTGTAATCATGTTCTGTTCTTCCCAATTATAGTGTATTTTTATCATCATAGGATAAGTGCATACATTTTTCTGATCAATTTACTACTTAATTACAAGTTTTACCAGAACTATGATTATGTAAATTGTAGATGTGAGTAATTTTTTTCACAATTATTTCTACCTAAAAGCATCTCATATATATAATTATACATCATTAGATGCAAAGCTTATTAAATCGTGAGTTATGTAAAATTTATATCATGAATTATAAAATTAATTAACAAAACCTTACATTTAACCAACGAAAAATAAATAAAAATTTTAAATTAACTAAAAATTGGGTTATGAATTTTATGAAATGTAAAGAACAACATAAACTTTAACTAAAATTAAATAAAAAATATGGAAGTTTATTCCAACAAACTCAATTTGTAAATGAATAGTTGCCAAATATGAGGTTTGGTAAGAAAGTTTGCACTTGGTTACACTTTAATTGCAAGAACTTGATTAAAATCACAAAATATTGTAGTTAAGGGATAAGCAAATTGAATATTCCTTATATAAATATATGTATATATGTACTTCTTTATATAGATTTACATACAATTATGTATAGGAGAATGTTCAGTCTGCACGAAGTCAAATATTAGTTTTCTTGTTTTGGTAAGCATGCATGTCCTGTCAAGTAACCAAATTAGGATTTTCTAGAAGTAGGATTAGAAAAGTTTGTAATTTTTTTTATATATTTTAATAGTTCCTTTTTTGGACATGAAAACTATTTTTAGTTTTAGCTTTGGGAAACATATTTTTTTTTAATAAGTGTAAACAACTGGTCAATTTAAAAGTATATAAACAAGTAAATTGTATGACTTAACAGATTTTGTCTACAGTAGAGCTACACACTTTTAATGGTCTATTTTAGTCGCCTAAAGTTATAGTAAGACATAAATTATGAATCATTATATCAAATTCATAATGTGATTTATATTTAGACGCAAATCTTAGTTTGACTTTATCTTGATGTTGAGTCCGCTTTTATCAATTCGTTAAGATATAGTAGAAAATATTTAGTTCGCAGTGAATATGAGAGATCCCTAAATATTACTGAAAGGGATTCATCAAGATACAGTAGAAAATATTTAGTTTGTCGCAGTGAACATAAGAGATCCATAAATATTACTGTAAGGGTTCGTCAAGACACAATGGAAAATATTTAGTTTTAAATAAATATAAGACATCCTTAGATATTACTGAAAGTAATGTCGATAATTCACTTAATTTGGATGTATATCATTTTTGTGAATAACCTACCAAATAAATGAGCAATTTCTGGTAATTTTATTGGTCAAATGGTTTAACTATGACAGATATTTAATCTTCTTTCTCCCCATATTGATGTTGATTGTATTATTAAATGCAAAATAATGAGAAAAAGAATTCCCTTACAATAATTTATGGTATAAGCGTTTAAATAGTTATTCAAATATTGAAATTTTGCTTTAGGATGGTTCCAGCAATTTATGTTTCGTTGCCGAACTGAAGAAACTTACTTACTTGTTGTATTGATAGATGGCAGAGCTGAAGCGAGCATGCACTCTTTATCTAGGAAAATATGTTTCCGTCTATCAGGCGGAACTTATGCTGGTTATACATGCTTTAGATCATCTATTAGATTATCAAGTATAACAGAAAAAAATTCTGGTAGCGATGATAGCATGCTAAAGGCGTACGTAGTCAACAGCTTATTACAAGAATGTGTCACGAAGCTCATGGAATGTGCTCATGGAAATGAGGTAACAGTCATATGGGTTAAAGGACATATCGGTGTTGAGCAAAACGAAAAGGCAAATGAACTAGCAAAGCAAGGATCAAGCCATATATTCTGCGGCCCAAACCAAAATATCAATGAGAAATATCTAAGTCGACAGGTGGATAGCATAACTTCATCTTAGCAGGTGGAAAGAGATAAGCACTTGAAGACAGGCTAAACTCATGATGCAAAATCGATGGTCAGTAAAGCGATAAAAGTAGTTAGCTATCCGAGGAGTACTTTAACATCATTGATTACTGGATATGGATACTTTAAAAATAACCTTAAAAAGATAGCTCTTGTTAAGTAAGACACTTGAGGACAATGTCCAGCACTTGTAAGTAGGAACATGACTCAGTGAATGGATGGACGAAAAAGGACCCAAAGTTTCATGGTCTACTTCGGCTAATGCTTTACTTCAGTGGGTCCATTTGATGGACAGTACCCTGCCACAAAGTCCCTTAAAATGTTGTGCCTCGTTATTTTAATAATTGATTATTATGCTTTTTTTAGTGGATAGGTTCAGGTCCTGTCTCATACGTAAAATATTATTTTGAAAACATCTTAACTATAAATCAGAAGGTTGCTAAAAAACATACTGTTTCTTTCTTTAATAGAATAGAGCCGCATAAAATGTAAGTAAGTTTTGTTATCTCCTACACAACAAACTGTTTAGAAAACAGTTATATACAAATCATATTGTAGCTAAATAAACTTACTACTTTGTCGTATTGACTGAATGTTATTCTTTTTTCTTGTTGCAAGTAGGTGCTGTGTATTGGTCAGTCAATTAAATGAGACAATGGACTTAGGGTGTTCTGTAAAGCGATTACAAAGCAATTTACTTGCTTGTATAATGGAGCAGGGTAATTCGCTTACAGCGATACTTGCTAAGCTTAATGCTAAGACTGCGTTCAATGCTTTTCGTATAGTATATAGTAGAAATACACCAAGTTGTAAACATATTTATGCATGTAGTTCGAGCAAAGCAGGTATGTATGTAATAGAACATTTGTGTTGTTGCACATAAGTCTGAATTTTACTTGGACAAGACTTAGGAAGTTTAACAAGAAAATGCAATTTAGCGTGAAAAATATTGTTTCGATTTTTTATTAAATACAAAATCTATTATGCGAAGTCAGTGTGCAAGCATTTGCCAAGTCAAGCCAAGACAAGTAAGCAGCCAGAACAAGTAAAGCAAATATATTAAGTAGTAAATCCTGCAGCGCTGCATAGTCCTTACATAGTATCGTGTCAGAATTTTGTTGGCTTAATGCCTTTCCGATAAGTTCACTTAAGTCAATTTAAAGCGACAAATGCAAGCAAATTGAATTAAAGGCCCAGCTGATTGACTTTATTCACTTTATTCACGGCTATCAATTTCAATATCGTAACTAAAAGTCAGTTGAGTTGTAAAGATGTGTAAAAATGTGTTTACTTGTTTGTGTCTCAAAATTTATGCACATCAAATCCAGTTTTATGTGTTTTAAACTTTTATTTCCTTACAATTTATTTCAGAAGAACGTATGACGTCGGAAAATTGTCCTAAATTTTATAAGGAAATAATAAAAAAATTTATGCTTTTAAAGTTATTAAATGTGACCTCTCTCTCTCTATGGGCTGCAGCTTAAGCGACGCGTGTTTAAGTAAACGCATATAATTTGGCATAAAACGAATTTTTATGCAAATTCAATTGAATTAAGGCAATTCCACAAAGAGCAGGCCATAAACCCATAAAATGTTTCAGAAGAATAAAGAATTTCTTTCACAAGCTGTATTAAATTTTTTATCATTTTTGAACTAGCATCATCTATTATTTTTCTCCTTTTTTGGGTCATTTCCCATTGGCAACATAAGCCCAAAATTACTTGTCGCCAAAGATATTTTGGTTGAATTTTCCTTAAAGACAAACATCATTGCGTTGCGCTCGTCCGTTCGAAGTCAAAGTTGGCAGGAAAACTTTTCGAACTTATTTTCATTGAAAAGCTCCTCACTGGCTTAGCGTGTAAGCTTTCAGAATTTCCACGGATATGTGCGCCATCATCACATACGCAAACACACACACACATACATGCAAAGGCTATGAAAATTATTTGCACAGATTTCAAAAAACTCCTTTCAGATGCCAACGTTACTTTGGTTTACTTCGAGAAACTCTTCAGGAAATCTCTACTTTAGCAACAAACTTTTAAGATTTTGACAGTTTGGAAAGGTTTAAGAAACACTTTTAACCTTTTTTCAGTAAAAATATTTGGCAATTGAATGCAGTCTTATGTCTGCTTAAGAAAATAGAAGTTGAAATGAAATATGTCATATAAATATTTTATTTATTTGAAAATCTAATCATTTTATTAAGAGTATAAATATTGATATTAGTTTTAATTTTATTAAGTGGATACATAAACTTGAATACATTAGTTGAATTGAATGAATGAGATATGACATATGCGGTATCCGATTTCTCTGGCACGTCAATTTGGGCACATATTTCAATAAAAATAACTAGCTTTAGAAAGTTTTCCCTATACTTTATAAATGGATGAAGCTTACTTCTTATAATACCCACGTTCGATTCCAAAACCTTTAACAATGATTACACTAAGAAAATAAAAACGGTAAATTCCAAAATTTTTGAAACGGTTACACTGATAACAAATCCTTGGTAACTGCAAAAATCACCTCCAAAAAAATAACTTTTGCTGACGAAGACCCTTGCAGACTACGCCTAGAAGAAAAGGAGATATCAGTGCATATACATATTGTGCCAATGTCCAGCACTGGCAATTAGTAGGAAGACTGTCTTGGTATATCATTGGGTTGGTGATGACTTGGCGGAGAACCTTAAGCTAAATGAGTTGCTTGCATTAACAAGAGATGTAGTTATGCGAACGGAAGTCATCCCAGCTTTAACTCAATAACGACAATGAGAATCGAAGGACGAAAAAGGACCAAAGTAGTTTCGTGATCTACTTCGGATAATCCTTCACTTCAGTGGTGCCACTTGTTGGACGGTGTGCTGTCCCAATGTCCCACAATATATAGGGACAACAAATCCTTAGCCATTAGTTTGCCTGAAACGTATATTATCCATCAAATTTTAAGTCAAAGTAAATAGTTGATTTTTCAATTCTCAGAGTATTCTCATCAAATTGGTCTCTATCTTCGTATTTATAGGCTTTCTTTGTTAATAGAAGTATAATGAGCACCTAGACGTAAGCATTGCAAGCGTAAGCAGAGCTGTACTTTCAACATGACTTGTGTGAGTTTTTTTTCCACTATTTGAATATTGCAGCCAGTAATAATTGCTACTACGTCATCTGCAAAAGCTACTAACAAATCATTATCCGACATCTTAATTTGATAATATCATCGTAAGTGATGTAGCACAGACACCAAAATAATTCATACAAGGCGTTATTTGACACATACTTTCTTTTTATAATTAATTTTTTTAATGTCAAAATAATTAAGTTAAATATTCAAAAATATTTATTCCCAATTATTTAATGCATATTAAATACCTTTGGAAGAGCGTTAGTAATTTAACTTAAAAACTTCAACTAAATAAATATTTTTTATATTTTTTTTATTTTTTTAAATATTTTTAAAACGCCACTGTCAACCCTCAAAAATATGAAAAAGCAAATGTGAAATGGCAAAAATATAATCTCCTTCCTGGAAACCATTAACTGTAAATACCACCTGCAAATCACAATAATTTCCACCCAAAAAAGGAAAAACTCACGTCATCAAACGGAAAATACAATACAAAAGGTAAGCAAGGAAAAACGAAACAATGTAAAATGTGCTCGACAAAAACACAAAAACGAGCTGAGCAAAGGCAGAGAGTGAAGAGAGTGAAGTGCTTGTATAACCTATAAGGATAACAGTCAAAATCGGTGAGTACTGCTTTGTTTATATGTGTGCATGTGTTGTGTTGTGGAAGGCATTACAGCTGATGGAACCGCCAAAACTACCACCCAGAGACGGGGCAGCGAAATTGAGTGCAGAGCAGAAACTTCAAAAAGTGTGAAGTGAATTTGTAAAGAAATCGACAATTTCAGATGCGATTTTAATCTAAATTACCGTGTATGTAAATGTGTAAAAGCAGGAAATTTCTTCTTTCCCAGCAAATATTTGATTAAAAAATAAAGTGAAAAAGCCGTAAAAAATTATTAATGAAATTAAGTAAAAATTGTAAAACTCAAAGTTCATAGAAAGCAGTGTGTGTATGTGCTTTGGAAAATTCAAAAGTAAAAAATTCAATTAATCAATGTGTGCGTGTGCTTCCGGGTTTGAAAAATATACATGTAAATTGAAAGCATAACATATAAAACGATAAAAATACGGAATATTTTAATTAAATAATAATTTAATTTATAGCACCGGTTTCTAATAACAAATGCTTGCAACTGTGAAATCAACGATATACTAATAATTTGTAGTTAAGTTAGTTTCTATGCTTTAGTAATACAGTATTTAGTCTTAAAGTAGAACAGCACAACGATTTCAAGTGTCTTCAAATTTCATTTTCTAATATAAACAATTTTTTAAGTGTTGTAATTTTGGTGTTTCTTAGCGAGTATTTTTCTATAGATATATTTACATTAGCATTTACTAACTAATCGTTTCAATTTAAACAAAAAGAAGAACTCAATAACATATCATATGAATAATTATATCACGAAATTTTCGTTTGAATGTAGTCAGTCACATGCTTTAGATTCTTTTACCAAATATTAACAACAAAAATAGCAACAGTCAGCGATTAACCTAACCTCACATATTTGTGGTAAGAGAAAATAGAAAACAATTCGATTGCTCTTCAAAAGCTCTACGACTCGCCACTGAAAGAGCTTTTTTCTGCAACGTACGTCGTGCAACTATTCAGAAAAGCTTCTACATCTACATAAACAGTGTGCAAAAGGACATTTTTCGTCCTTTAGTTGTCAAAGTGTAGTTTTGACATTTGTGAAAGTAGCCAACCCCCTTTAACTGCTTTGCAGAGGTTATTGACAGACAAAATATTGTGCTGCATGTCTGCTAGTTTGCATATACTTAGTATAAATAATAATAATAATAAAAGTTATAACAAACATTAAAAAAAAATTCTTTTCCATATTTCGATAGTCGAATTAAACAAATAAGATAAAACAGTTATCAGTGAAACCTAATCAAACACCAGCTCAAATAGCGAGCAAAAAATTTAGTGTCTTTCATACAACTGAATAAACAAATTTGTGTAAACAATTTAAGTGCATTTTACATAAAACAAACACATATCAGCAATAAAAAAGTAATATTTTAACATATGTCATATTCACTAAATAAATAATTAAAGGGTAGTATATCGTAGTATCAAATTGTAACAAAACACAAAAAATTGTTATTTATTTTAGTTGATAATCGAAAACAAAAAAAAAACTACTTTAAATATATTACTATCATTAAATATATCGATAAAATTGCATAAAGCAATAAAGCACAGAACTACTGAATCATCAAATAACATAAAACGTTAATATTTTTACAGTGTAACGTTAACATAACAGAATAGTCGGCATTATTTGTAGTTTCCTACAAATCAAATCATAGTAAGTCAGCTCATGTGCATGTGTGTTTGTGTTTGTGTGTGTGTCCACCTATATGACTCTGTGTTGATTAGCATTAGCAAATGCCTAGTAGGGTTACACGCATATCTTGCTGCTTATACGTACGTATACGTACCATACATGTATGTTATTTTACTTGATGTGCGTCGATTATGCTTGTTTTCCTACTAAGCTAAGCCGTAAGCACTTTTCTTAACAGAGCTAACAATGCAATATACACGTAT
>NC_051847.1:202437509-202442587 GCF_002237135.1 Teleopsis dalmanni | reverse complement strand
CTTCTGCTTATCTCTCCATTTCTTTTGTCCTTCATAGAAACGTTCAAAGAGATAAATTTAACTTTAATTGAGTGCTTATAAGCATGTGAAATTGTTTCAAATCCCTTTGATATCGAGTTATTAAAAGAGGAAGCTACCGAACTGGATGAGATTTTCTTACTTAAGCTATTATGTGGCTATTAAATTCATATGCCATTGAATAGAATCTAGTTCGAATGAAGTACATAAGATGTTTAAAATGCAATGTACTAATTTAAGTGCTAATTAAATATATACAAATTTTTAAGGGTTTTAAAAAACTATAAGATGTTTGTTTTTTCCTCAGTAAATAATTTTAATAAAAAAACAGTTTTTTCGATTTATGACAACGTATTGAATTATTAAAGAAGCTCTCTATAAGCAGTGGAGGAGGGAATGTGGGTGACTCCACCTCACCCCCACTATCTACAAAAAGCTTTTTTAATAATTCAATACAAATCAAATACCCCATTCCCTCCTCCACTGCCTATAGAGAGCTTCTTTAATATAGACGCCTATTTTATCACTATAATCTATATGTAAAATACACTGTGAAAATCTAGTCAATACGTTTTTTTAATTTTACTTCATTCTCTTTCTACAATCTATTCACGTTCACTGAACTTAATCATATTTTGCTTGATAAATAATTTAATTATTCACAAAATTAATTAAATTATTTTTATATTAATGTGTCGAAAAGTTGTATTAGTATTGATACGGTCACATACATTATGAGTCTGAGTTGCAAGGACTTTTTTATAAAAATAATTAAATTTTTTTGATATATGCAAATCACCTTAACCGCAATGATTTTCAAATAAAATTTTGCTATTTATATTATTTGAATATGGATTTTAGCGTTGTATGGAATTTTTATATTAGCGTGACACATGGCGATCACATAACTGGGTACCATTTTAAGGACTCAACACACAATGTGTTTTGTTGTGTAATGTTCATAAATTTGTAGTGAAATAATCAAATGCTAATAAAATCATATACACACATACATATGTCTGCACATATACATATACATGCGTACAAATAACATCCACTAACTTTGTCATTACAATTAATCATTGTCAGGAGCATGAAAATTTAATCAAAATTGAATTGCAAAATTGTCACAATATAATGAGCTAAAGGATATGCTCGCATATGCTAACAACCTGCACTTCTGACCTCTTACAATAGACACAGTGTTACATAGTATGACAAAATTGTTGGCTAATACAAGCATGATGAAGCATTTAACAGGCACTTTAGGTTTCATTATTTTAAATTGAATATTTGCTACGGTAATTGCGTTCCAAAGGACATGCAAAGGGACATGTAATTTTTCGCTGACTTGTTATGGTTTGTTTTAGTATTGCTGTTGTTACTGTTGTTACTGTTGTTGTTGTTGTTGCTGTTAGTTCTGTTACGCTTGTGAATGTTGACCTCACTATTTACTATTAGTGAACGTAAAATTGGATGTGGGACATTTAAAACAAAATGGCTAGTTTTGTAAGCATAAAAAAGGGAATTTTATTAGCAATTTAGTAGTGTTCCTATACATTCCATACCTACACTTTAGTTGCACTTATTTAGTTTATTATTGTTGTTGTTGTTGTTATTATTGTTGAACAGAAAATTGTAAGCACTTCCGTTTTTGTGTTTGTTTTTTTTTTGTTTTGTTTTTCATGTACGTAACATTTCCGTTTCTAATTTTGTAGTTTTTCATTATTTTTTATGACCAAATGGCAATATAAAGCCAACATGAACGCATTTGTGGTGCCGAGTGTAACTTGTTTGTAGGCAAAATATAAACAAAAATAAAAACAAAACACAAAATGGAAACTGTGTAAAATAAATGAAAACCAGCACAACCAACACACAAACATGAACACACAATGGCAGACAAAATGTCTGCCTCGTTTAGATAGCCTAAAATATTCCGCAATATGTAAAAACAAAATAAAATGAGAGTACACAAATATTCTGCCCACATTTTTATTGTACTCGTTCGTATCCGTACAGGGTAACGACGACACACTCCCATATAAAAACGTATGCAAACTATTAAAATGACACAAACCTAAACTAGAACATTCACAAAATTTACTCGTTACTTACACAAAATTGCCCCAATACATTCTTTAGTGAAGAATATTGTGATGCTTCCCATTAAAATTTCTATTTTTATATGGAATTGTTTGGTTGCTGGTTGTTGGTTGATGTGGAGTTTACAACCTGGTTTTGAGGTTTGGTTAGGCTATTTTATTAATCTTTTATAATAGAAAGTTTTTCACATACTCTTATTGTACTTTATGGCAGTTTTGTTTATCTTTGAGGTTCTTAAAAAGTTTAGTTGGACAAATATTGACTTGGCCTTACTCAAGTTATAAATTCTTTTACATTCAATACAAATAAATTGCTTGGGATAAGAAACAGAAACTGCACTATATATCTAACAATACTTGTGTGATATATAGCTATTTTCAAGTTATGCATAAACTTTTAAGTTAACTTTATTTAGTTATTTTAGAATTCTAAAGAGTTTTATTAGCTTAGTGCTTTACTTTCTATTAAAATTTTCTTTAAGGTATTCAAAGTTATAATTAATAATGTAAAATAAATCAATTTTTAATTTAGAGGGTTTTCCAATAGCAAAGGAAGAAAGGATAAACACAAAAATTTTATTTAATTTATTGAAATTTTGCTGACCATACTAATGCTATTTCGAGTATTGACAAGTACTTATTAACATGATTCTTCTTTGGCATTCGAAAACCCTCTGAATTTTAAAAAATAGCTTCTTTAAAAAAAGCGAGATGGTAAGCTATCAACACCAAGTGACGAGAAATTTTTATCTAATATTCAGATCAATACTAAAATAATATCTGAATTTCTACAAATTGTTGTTAAACTACAAGAGGATGAGGCTCTTGACAATTTCGGAGTTGATTCAGTAGCTCTTTTGAGCATTTTAGAACAATGCAATCAAGTATTTGGTATGAATATTATGCTTGATCAAATTTGGCAACACTAATAAAAACTTTAACAATTTTTAATGTTTAAAAAAAAAATATTAATTGTTTATAAAGTCCAGTAAAATCAAATATAATTAAATGAAAATTTGTGCAAATAAAATAATATTCAAAACTAAATTAATTAAAGATAATTAAATTAAGTCCAAATTTATGCAAATAAACTAAAATTTAAAATATTAATTCAAAGGTAAATATACAAAATTAAATACACTTCATGCAAATTTGAAAAAATAACTAAAATTTGTATTCACAGCAGAGTTAAGGGAAGCAGAAAAGGACTCTTTCGTCAAAGGCACAAATAAAATGTTTGAAATCATTTGACGAAAAGATTAAGCAAGTACAGGCCACAAAAGTTTGTCAAGCGAAATGGACTTAAAATACAAAATCGGTTAAGTATAAGAATTAAAATGAAATTAACATTTGTGCAAAGAGGCATAAAAGTATTTAAAAATAGGCAAAACACAAATTAAATTAGCACAAAAAGGTCAGCAAAAAGTGCTTTATATCAAAAGACATTTACATAAATTAAGAGCAAATAAGTAGCAAAAATGTCAGTGCAGTCAGTCTGCCCAATGCGTATTGCAGCAATAAGATTTCAAATTAAAATAGTTGAATAAATGAGAAAGGATCAAAGTATTTTCAGGCACAAGTGGTATATTCAAATTTTTGAAAAGAATTATTTCAAAAACTTCAAAGTGAAATTTTCAAGTGTATTTAAGTCAACTTAAAGTTGCTTATTTACCATATGAAGCGGAGCTGTGTGAACGAAACGAAACGCTCAAAGGTCATGACAGACAACTCTGACGTCAAGAAAGTATCTTGCACATACACATAATCCTATAACTATATTACAACATAAAAATATATACAATATAAGAGAGTAGCAAGCACATAAAAATAATGGTCAATAATTTTTTATATGCAGTCTGAGTAAAAAATTCATTTACATTAGAATGAATAATTGATTTAAATACACATTTACATTTCCGCTTTTAACTGTCTGCAGTAGCAACGTTGCTACGGCGAACGTCAGCAATTTTCACATTTCTTTACTTTAACAAACATATTTTTTTTCACTTATTTTTTCGTTTTGGCATTTAAATATGCTAAGAGCGCTCTGCGGAACACAAAGTCCTACTTGCCTCTTCTTTAAAAATGTAATACGAAATTGTGGAAATATAATCTTTATTAAACAGGTAATCAAGCCAGCGTTCCTGTCCCCTACACCAGCAATTCAAAGGTACTTCGGCTTATACTTGTACTTCAAGTAAAACGAACATGCAGAAAATGCCACTTTTATTTCGACTGGCAACTATCACTTCCGTGCTTGTTTTAATGCAACTCTGTTTCTCGTGGTTGTGACCGTGACTGTGCCTGTCACTGTGCCTGGTGCTTGGTGTTTGGCCTTATCATCACTTCCTGTGCTATTGCTTTGGCTTTCTGTTAGTTCTTTACTGGGATTAGAACGTGGTCGGCACTTAAGTTCACGCAATGAAATTATTTTCATGTTTCCAAAGAATTTTTGGTTACTCTTGTTGTTCTGCTGTTATTGCCTTTGTTGATACAAAGTGTTTATATTTGAATTTTCTTTTATTTTAGTACAGCATTTATATGTAAATGTTTTAGTTCGAGCATGCCAGCATATCAACATTTGCATATCTAATCCAGCAATCATTTTCTAAGCACTGCAATTGCCAGAAATTCTGTTTCAAGTTTAATAAAATTTCGAAAAATATAATCAAATGCAAGTCAAACTTTAGAAATGAAATATTTTTACAGCAGATGCTACTCAAATTACTGATAAATGTGAATTCGTGAAATGAGTAAACATAATAATAACTCAAAAGATACATAAAATAATATGTTATATGTGGGACTTGCTTTAAGAGACTTCAGGAGACATTTCATCATTTGGATGGAAACATTAAAGTTGGTATTCTTAACAACTATTGTCATGGGTATTTGTCATTTAGATTTTCATGGAAGAGAAAGTTTTGAGTACAAACATCGATAATAAAATTTTTA
>NC_051847.1:202434644-202437409 GCF_002237135.1 Teleopsis dalmanni | reverse complement strand
CTATGTTTACGTAGTTGGAATATACTTAGTGGATTTTTTAGTGCTCTACAGATATTTTGAAAAAATTCATGTGCTCGTAAAAAAGAGTTAAAAATAATTTTATATATATTATATTATATTCTACGACATGAGATGCTATATTTACTTTTTGTTTTTTTTCTGGTTCTGAGATATAATATATTGAAATTTGTTAAAAAACATCAATAATTATATTATTAAGATTATTATCTATCATTCTTTAAAGACAATCAATCAATTTTTTGTCAATCAGTTATTGAATATACAATAAAATATTTATATTTGTGTATATATAGTTATGATTCTTTTTCTTAAATGAATTTAAACATTGGAGTTTTGGCACAAGGTTTAAGAAGATTTGAAATGTATATTTAATTTACAATTAAGTTTCTTTCAAGCATTAGTATTTCTGAAATATATAAACATCTATTGAAGACGGATTTATAGTAGAATCTGTATATCACTTTATCATTACTTCCTTACTATACTTGTATTATTCTTTAAGTTACACTTATTAAAATCTATATGTGTTTTATTATTCTTTTATTTCCTGAAAACTTGAACGTGGAAGAAGAAGTTTAACATGAAAAGTAAAGTACAGCATAATGAAAAAATTTGGAGATGATCGGAGAAGTACAATATCATTTTGAGTTGCTTCAACTTACTTAACTATATATTTATTATAATGAATTACGTGGTTATAGCATAAACATAAAAGCATAAGGGAAATCTTTAACTTTATATATTAATATGTCACTTTTTTTAAAGAGTTGATGTTTCAAATAACTCAGTTGGTTTTCAAGATATAAGAGAACAAATTTTTCAGATTTGATAACAACTTCGATGGAACTCCGATTTAAAACGAAGATTGACAGCAAAGCTAATTTCGAATGTAAAGTCGTAAACAGAAAGGAATTTCGGCGAAATTGACTATTTCTATTGAACACTATATTGAACACTATTTGCAGACTATGTAGGTCACTTTACAGTCGAGAATATCATTAAAAAAATGACAGAATGAGTAGAAAATTAGAATAAAATCACACAATTCTTCGAAAATGTGCTAAGAGATAACAGAAAGAATTTAACTCAAACTTATCTAAAATGAAGAGCAATCTGAAGACTTTCCAATTTGGATCAGGAGTAAGGTTACGCAAAGTAGGTTTTACGAGAAGCATATGGCATGGATAGCCAATTTATAAGGGATCCTCTCTGAGGTAATGCGAAAGCAGTCCCGGGGAGAAATCCCGAAGAAGAAGAGAGGGTATTTTAGTTCGTATACTACACAGTAGGAGTCGGACAGATCATTCCGGGGAAGGTCGGTTTGATGGTGCATAAAGCATTTCACCTCTTCCCCATAAAAAAATTAAAAATTTTAAATTCATAAATAATATATATTAATAAACATAAAATGTTTAATATTATGAGCAGTTCATTCTACCTGATGTAGTGCAGTTATAGTTTTTAGACAACTCCTTTAAATTGCGTGCAATTAAAAATAAATTCGTTTGCGTGCATGCAAACGAATCCTTCTGTCCGGATTTATAAAATATATCCATAATTCGCGTATGAAACTGAAACGTGCCCTTTAATGTTTCAGAAATTTAATATGCACAGCAGTTTATTAATTGTAAAAAATATAAATTTTAATCTATGCTTTTAAAATTCCCTTTTTTACAGATTTACAACATTTATTTTTATGATTTGATATTTTTTAGCGATTATTGTATGTACGCATAAAAATAGAATTTATATGGCAAACAATTTTTAATTAAAAAGGGAGCCGTAAATTCAAATGGTTTATGCGAACAAAATATTATGCAGAAAAATTTAATGAATAATTTAAACCTTTGGTATTTGTTTTAGCCAAGCACAGTGACAACCATCTCAGTTTTTTACCGGTTATTCTACAGACCTCGTGGAGAATAATAAGAAGAACGAAGGTGAACATTAGCATTATAACCATTTTTTTATTCGCGTTGCCAAAGGAAATATGAAATGAGTACATAATATAAGTCAGCATATATAATTTTCATTAAAATGAAGTAAGTAAACCATTTTAAAAATTGCTTGAGTGGCTTATAAAAAATGAAATACATAAGTTTCGCTTTAAAATATTTATAATTTATAAATGTTTATTTACTAAGAAAAGAAGGAAAACCCTGACAGCTGCTACTAAAATAGTAAAAAAGGGGCTAATTGACTACACAAGTACGATAGTCACCAAAAATTATGTAAATTAAAAGATCTTGTATGTATATATATTGACATATCAAGTTATAAGAATGTTTTTATAACACCATTTAGATAACTTTGCACTCATAAAAGTGTTATTTATATAAATTAATTATTAAAATAGATCAGCATATATATTGAGAGATATAAAAACTAATCGCTGTGTTTTGAAACATTTTTGAACAACAATTTTATTTAATGAAAATTAATTTTAATAGATTTTGTATTTACCATTATTATTTATGACATTTTGCTATTGTTTTGGCTAGCTTCAGTGTAGAACTTGTGTGGTTAATTGACGAAAAACTTGACTAAGTGATTTTTAGCGGGTCTTCAGTCAATTTCATACCATTAAGAGGTTTTTGTAGAAACCGCAACAGATAACAGTCAGATGGTATGAGATCCATCTTATATGGTTGAAGTATTACAACGTCCCAAACAATTTCTGACAATTTATTTCGAGTCGTGTGTGGTCTTGCATTGTCATGATGGAATATAATTTCATTTCTGTT
>NC_051847.1:202403881-202434544 GCF_002237135.1 Teleopsis dalmanni | reverse complement strand
AATAATTATTGGGCGTTTAATTTGAGGGATATATGGCAGTGCTTTTGTTGCGTTTCACTTCCTACATTTGATAGCGAATTTCTTTTTGGAATATTAAACTAATAAATAATTTTCTTTTTTAGGTCGTATACTGTATCATGTACCATGCAAAGTTTGCCGTGATCACAGTTCTGGAAAGCATTACGGCATCTATGCATGCGATGGCTGTGCTGGATTCTTCAAACGCTCCATACGCCGCTCCCGCCAATACGTCTGCAAGTCCCAGAAACAAGGTCTGTGCGTAGTGGATAAAACACATCGTAACCAATGCCGCGCATGTCGTTTACGCAAATGCTTCGATGTAGGAATGAATAAAGATGCTGTGCAACACGAACGAGGTCCACGTAATTCTACACTGCGTCGTCATATGGCTATGTACAAGGATGCGATTTTAGGTGGTCCAGAAATGCCAGCATTATCACATGAATTATTAATGAACACAGCTTTAACTGGTTTTCCTGGTATGCCTATGCCTATGCCTGGTGCACAACATACACATCATGCATTGGGTGGTACTTTCCAACCACCGGTTGTGTTAGATTTATCAGTACCACGTGTACCACATCATCAAGGGCATCCAGGATTTTTCGGTCCCAGCGCTGCTTATATGAATGCTTTAGCTTCACGTGTACTTCCACCAACTCCGCCACTAATGGCTGCTGAACATATTAAGGAAACCGCCGCTGAACATTTGTTCAAAAATGTGAACTGGATCAAAAGTGTACATGCCTTTACTGAATTACCAATGTCGGATCAATTGCAATTACTAGAGGAATCATGGAAGGAGTTTTTCATATTAGCAATGGCGCAATATTTAATGCCAATTAATTTTGCACAACTACTCTTCGTATATGAATCAGAAAATAGCAATCGTGATGTTGTTGGTGTTGTTTCACGAGAGGTGCATGCTTTTCAAGATGTTTTAAACCAGCTCTGCCATATGAATGTAGATAACAATGAATACGATTGTTTACGTGCAATAACACTTTTCCGGAAACCTGTGTTAATCACTACTGAAGAGTTGATAAATAATTCACTATGCACTGGTAGTGGTAGTCCAAACTCCAGCACATCAGGCGATTCCCGCGGACTTATCGAATCCTCCAAAGTAGCATCCTTACATGATGATGCGCGTAATGCATTGCATACATATATTGCACGCAGTCATCCCAATCAGCCTTTACGATTCCAGACTATGTTGGGTGTAGCTACGCTTATGAACAAAGTCTCCAGCTTCACAATTGAAGAATTATTTTTCCGAAAAACTATCGGGGATATTACAATTGTGCGTCTCATCTCCGATATGTACAGTCAGCGTAAAATATAAGTGTTGTTCCGTCGGCAATTCTCGTGATCGCAATATCGAAATGGTCTGCGACTATTGCGCAAGAAGTGCCTTCTGCGATCAAAAGTGCTGGAAACTGTGATATATTTTAAGCGCCTTTGTAGATTTGTTGGACAATAAAAGTTATGGTGACATTTAAAGTAATGTATTATATACGAAAATATGTCTATTAAAAGTGATCTTAAATAATATTAAGTTTAATGTAATATAAAATACAAATGTTATATATGAATATTATATACAAATGTAATAAAAATATATTTATGTAGATTTATTGTATTGACAATGAAAAGAAAAGAATATGAAGTTAAATATAAACGTTTTTAAAACATTAAAATTTCTTTGTATTTATTAATAACTTTGGAAAAAATACATTCAACGTCGGTAGAAATTGTGAACGCGTCTTCAGGCTTTTGGTTCTGTGATCTGATCATACTTTATTTTTTGAGAAAGATTCACTTTGAAAAATTATTTTTCCAAAAATAAATGTACTTAAATAATATAATAGAGTACCAGAATCTAGAACAAATTTTGAGAGCTATAGTATTTTCCAATCAAACTTAATAAGGAATGATATAAGTCTAAATGATGTTAAATGACGTTATTGATGGAGTTGTTACGCATGATCATAATGTGAATTAGTGTTACGCCAACAGACGTTTTTCAAGGATGTTTCTATAATGAAACCTTAAATAAGTCTAATCTTAAATAAGACTTTCCTATTTATTAGATTGGAGTTATCTCGCAGATAGAAGTTTAACTTGATTTGTTATAGATATTAGCACATTTGTGTGAAAGTCTACCGTGAAAATCATTTTATGTTGGCGTTTCTAAGAACCTAAGAATCTATAGTCAAGCTCCATTTCGTCACCTCAGCTGTATAAATTATTTAATTAATTTATTTCAATAATCAAGTGAATAAATTTGAGTTTTTTTAATACATACATTTTTTTAGATGTGTTAGATTATAATTGAAAGACAATAAACACAGTTTTAGAAATTATTTCAAATATTCTTTCATTCGATTAATGATTTTATGATATCAATAATTCATTCCGGAAACATTTTACAAAAAGTATTGAAGGCATTGAATTTTATATATGACTGCATCATACATACGAGTATGCCAATTATTCACCTTATGCTGGAATCATTCAAGACTTATTCATATAGACCGTTGTCTTTAAATATTTAAATACCGTCGGTAAATCAGACGACTTCGAAAGCTACGCTAGAGTGGAATTTTTCAAGAGTTCAGACAATAGACAATATTAATCACTTTTTGCAAGTGCAGTGAAAAATAAATCATTGTTCATGGTGATCACTATACGATCACTATAGATTATTCCAATTTTCTTCATTAACAATATTAAACAGGGCACTTTTTGGGATGCATTGGCAGCGAATCAATAGCTTTTAGTCCAAATATTAGAATTTTTTGTTAATAAACTTATTAAGGTAAAAGTAGGTAGTAACGCCTCAAACACTAATTAATAAATAATAGTTAGCAGATTAATTATCAGATTTTGGGGTGCGCTAAAATGGAAAACAATATATTACTATGTATAAGAAATTTTTGCATTATATTTTCCCGTCATATTATTAATATTATAATATACATATCAGATATATATATGACATATATAATCAATATTAGCAGTTTTCTGAAAATAATTTTTTCAGTAGATGTTTAAATACTTACAATTTTTATGCGATGTATTTATAAACACTTTAAACAATCATAAAATATTATTTTCATTTTTGGGTAGTAAAAGATTTTATTATTTTTATGATTTTATTTTATTTATTTTAATATTTTCAATTAGTATTATTAAGAAAATTTATTTATTTTCTTAGTCTTTAATATAGTTTCATATTTATCATATGGGTCTTGACGTTAAATAGATGACGCCATAGTAATCTTGCTCAGTGCGCGTGTAGTGCTAAAGCCAGCACGGACTCAACGACTCTTCTCGGAACATATTACAGTAGTTAACACTTTTGATATATTTTTAGATGACTTTTCGGAACATGGTAGTAGCTGGCTCATAACTAGAAGAATATTCGCTTTCATTACCGCCGGAAATTTCAGAATTGTCTGCAGAAACACGATCTTTCGCGTAGCCCCAAAAAATAAAATCAAGTGTTTAAAAATTATATGTTCACACAAACTAACATACTTTATGGGTGTGTCGCGTATAGCAAAGCTGCCGACTTTATTTTCTAGAAGCTGCAGGTTGCTCAAAGTCAAGCTCTCCGAAGTCTCTTCAAACTGTCATGGTACATCCGCACGCATGACTTGCTAAGAGACCTTAAACATATAAGGAACAAAGCCCTGAAGCTATATTAGAAAAATAACAGGCTGCCCTACTTAGCACTATCTAATCTCAGAGTAATCACTAATCGGACGCTGTACGCAGATATTAGATATCAGTCATTAAATAATCACGAAGCTTATGAGGAATATATAAATTAGTCAGTCAGATAGGTGGGACTCTGCAGAAACTTCTCAGCTATCAAAGAGTAATAGTGCCCAGATGCACAAACTCGGAAAAGGCTCAACATTAGACAAACATAAAATTATACGTCCCAGAAATATCTCGCATAACAAAGCCGAAAGAGTACATGTCGTGACTGCTACAACCGTCAATATTGAAACCACATATATTTCGTATAGATAGATACTTCAATTTCATACCTTCTACATTTTCAAACCATACTGTGACTTTTTAAGGATGACAATTATTTATCGATTATTACTGCTTTAGATGCGTTAATTGGGTTGGGTTTCATATCTACTAGTAATAAAAAAGCATAAACATTGGAAGTTTTGTTACATTCATCCTATACTTAATGTTTCATATAATGCTATATAAAGACCTCGAAGCATATAATTCATGATATAAATCATGAATTATAAATTTGATTGATATATGTTGCTGAAATAGTAGTGCTAAATAAAAATCACGAAGTGGATAACCCTTTATTGAAATAAAACTACACAAAAATAGTGGGTCAAATGAGATATTAGACCAAATTAAAAATATATAAATATTTAAAAATATATTAATCATTTTTAAAACGATAGGTTGAAATGATCGCTGCAAATATATGCATATAATGAGTAGAAGTGACAATAAATAGACTCTATAACATGTAAAATATATAAGCAGACTCTGGAGTAGATAATACTGCTGTTAACCACAGAACATCTGATAACAATGTTGTTAGATCATCCATAGGAAAAATGCACAACCGATCAGTTTCATATATTTTATTAGACACAAATATATATAGGAAGTAAAACAAAATAATAACATATAAATGTAAAGAATTGCATTTCTTACTATTTTATCTGATATGTACGAGTTGTACTTTTTGGTATGTTTTATACTAACAAATGTTACTAAAGACTTCGATATAGCTAAGCAAATATTTCTTTTAAAATGTTGCACCTTCACTTCAATACTAGCAAAATATTTATATTTGTCAGGAATTATATATCATATTTTGACTGTGATACAGAAATCGTTTTTTACACGAATTGGTGACTATACTCAGGTAAGTATAGATAGATTCATTTAGAATGTTGTTATTTGAAAATTAAATTTCGAAACTACTGTAGAAAAATATATCGCTAACTTTACTTTTATTGCATATATTGCACAACTACGTTCGCGAACATTTGGCATATAAGTAAAATCCGGAAAAGGGATCCTGTTTGCTTGTGACTTTAACATTAGTTTAGATACTATTCTCTGATTAGGTATTAAAATCAAACTCAATTCACAATCATTTGATTCCTTCAGTTTTATATAAAAGAAAGAATTATTCAGATAAGGTTTAAGTAATGAAAATTAACATAGAATTTCTACTTCAATAAGCTAAAGTACAATGGTACATGAGGATTAATTCCAAATGGCACCCATAATAGCCTTACCCTAGCAAGCATGGAACTATGGCAGAATTCAATGGTTGCCATACAAACTCAAAAAGTTAAAAAGCAAAATTTGCTTTTATGACTTTTCCGTGCCACAGCCAATAGTCACCACACACATACGAGTCCACAGCTGAGAACACATAAATCCTTTCCTTTGACGCTACAATTGAATCAACTGCATTGAAAACGTACCAAAGGTTTATTACAATACAGAGACGAAAATTCGTATGGCTGAATAAACAAAGTCATTTATGCAGTAAAAAAAAAATAGTATTAAAATTTTTAATTTCAGCAGAAAATTTGTTGTTGAGATTGTGAATGAGAGCCTACAGCAAATATAGCAAATAAACTAAAATCTGCAATATTGCCAACAAATTGTTTAGAGTACGGAACGCTCACAGCGGAGCGGTACAATGGTTTGGTGCAAAACTGAGCTATCACCCTTTGCAGTGCCGTCCAATACACGTTTCACTGGCTCACTCACATATTTACGTGCATATTAGCTTTATTTATTTTTTTCTTATTTTTGCATTGAACGAGGATTTAAAATTAAATACGCTTCGGTGGTGATGACATATATGAGGCGATGATGAACTCAACTTAACTCGACTCAACACAATTCAATTTCAAACGGATCATTCCATTGTAGCAGTACTGATCGTTGTTGTTGTCTCTACCATAGTTTTTAGTTGCTGCAAATTTTTATTATTTATCCTTTTTGTTATTTTGTTGCTGGGCTGAGCCCTTTTAAGTCCTAATGGCCCTTTATTATCCTGCCTTTAGACTTTTAATAGACTCATAGATGTTGTGCTCATCCCTTGTGGTTGTTTCTCTTGCTTTCATTGCTTTGTATTCATTGTACTTGTTGTAGTTGTTATTGACGTCTTGTTCGTGCACAGCTATTTGCCTGTATATTTTGACTTAATCCTCATCTTTCTGTCATCAGTGACATTTCTCCAATATTGTTATTGGAATTGTTTTGAGTTCAATTTGCAGTTTTTGGCAATATTGTTAGGAGTTTGATTTATTTTATTGCCGTCTTTTATATTTTCAAAAATATTTCCTGACATTAACTATTCTTATTAAATTTCATTTTTTTTTTTACAAAAAGTTAATTAATTAATTGTTCAAAAATGACCTGTAAAATTATTTAAAAAATCAGAATCATGGAATACTATTCAATATTCAATGGTAAATAGAAGGTCTAACAAGAAAATTCTACAAACAGTGCAGCTGTTGTAACATAAATGCTCGATATTAGAATATGAAAAAAGGCGACTTTTCGGATAGAAAATGAAATCGAGATATATAGAAATAGGAAAAACGCTCGAACGCTTAACCAAAAGAACTGACTGAGTTAAGCTTTTAAGTCTGTAGTATCAAACTGCAAGGATGAGCACGACAATCCGGTGCAGTTACAAAAATTGTTCTAACAATCTGGAAAAAATACTTCGATTTCAGCTAATAACACAATAAATTTTACTTTCGAAGAAGTGGATTTACAATCCCAATTCTAACTATTGGTAATTATTATTATTTAACAATTCTAAAATCCTGAATGGATAATTATTACTTTTGATTGTTTTGTTATTATTGTTGTTGTTAGTTATTTTGTGTACATGTTTCTCTGTTTATACAATATCACAAATTATATTATAGATATAATTTCACATTGTGTTTTGAAATCATAATTATTAAATACAAAATATTTTAGATACCCCTGAAGATGTTGGAAAATAACCAACGAAACGTCGGGTGAAAAATGAAATAAATTGAGTTTTATTTGCATCCTAATAATAAGACCAGAGTAGCCTAAAGAAAAAATTTTAACTAATAAAATAATATTTTGAAATTTTTCTACTTGGCGATACAAGTATATGTCATTAAGCCCCGACTCAAGAGCAACTAGGTTATTGACGTAAATGGTCTGTCTACCTAAACAAATGTTGAACTATTTTGCCAATTAATTGACTAGGCCTATATTTTGGGCTCTGATCTGGTAATTTCAGCTTACATCGTTTTTTTAATTACATAGCAATTATAATGTTGGCACTTGATGTCTTTACAATGGTAATATGCCTCGTCAAAATAATACTATGTTTAAGTTCTCGTAGCTCCATCAATTTAGAATGAAGTATATACGAACATATATTGATACTGTGCGATTGATATTTGTAATAGTGGATTTTTTTATTCTTTATTCTCTTCATATTCATCAAAAAACTGAAAATGATCGAGACATTTAAGGTAACATACAGAATTTATAAATATATCGAGCTACTTGTATACATTGACGTAATCGACATTATGGGATATGACAATCGTGATATTAATGCTAAGGTTAGTACTATCAGAAAAAAATCTTAGAAAATGGCTTCGACACTAGATGAGTGTAAAACTAAGTGCAGCGACCAACTTCAGCAAGTAAAAACCGGTCTTAATGTACGACAGTTGAACCATCTGAAAAGAAGTGCTTCTCTAAAACTGTAAGCCCTTTGGAGTACAAATTAAAAATTGTTAACATTTGTATATAATATTTTTCCATTTTTTAAATAAATTCATAATTATATAATCATAAAATGTTTAGGTATTATAGGCTACAAATTCTGAAAATTGTGACTTGTTGTGACTTGTTGTGACTTGTTATATAAATCAAATTTTTCTAATAAGAGGTTTCTGAGAAAACTTAAAGAAAAGGCAATCGTATACAATATAATCTAACTGATGCATGTAAAAGAATTTTCAGGGCACCTAAGATGTATATTTACTGACCTTGTTTTTAAGCAGAACAACTATGTTCTGGTAAGTGTTGATTCTTGATTTTTTGAATGCCTCATACTCGTACTCGTAGAATCTGATTAACAGCTGATAGTCTATATTCGAATCAACGATTTGACTTACAGTAGCGATTCTATAACAGATTTTTGTTTCTTAGATTAAGACATCACATCACATGCGTATGTTATTTTCAGAGTATCTCCAAGCATTCATTGATTCTCAGCCGGTATTATTGGTTAATAATATTATAATTCATTGATGTAAGATATTAATCAAAAATTTGAAATATTTCACATTCCGAAAATTGCAAAAACTCATATTTTAAAAATGTTTGTAAGTAACTAGAGCTAGTTGAATGATAATGATATCATCCAGCCAGTCTGATAGGTTAATGAACCTGATAGGTTCGTAGTGATAAAAGATTTGACCCCTAAAAATGGTTAATAAGGGTACACATCACACACTTAAAATATACGTGTCAATACCAAATTTTACAAAATACAAGAAACTTTCAAAATTTAAAGAAGTTCAACATAAGAGAACAAGCTTAATCCATAAAAGAAAGTCAGACAGAAACGGAGTAGTTGTCCTAGAGTTTCCTTTATGCTTCTTTAATAGATATTATAAAAAATGTTTATATAGTGGCATTCTTATGATAATTATGTTTTGAGATTTTCTTATCGTTGTGTACGAAAAACAGATCTTTTCAAATATAAACCAAGATATCCAATATGACACTAGTATACTAATACCATTACTTATTGTAGACATAAGTTCTAGAACTTCAACTTTTAAATTAAATATTTGATATAAAGCGATTTAATGGCAATTATTTAAGTCAGTAAGGTAGATGCTTTACTGATATACTGTTAAAGTTTCATAAGACATGTAAACGGAGTTATTGCGTCTGAAGAGGCAGTAATGTGGGGCTATCAGTTCAAAAATGACCATCAAAGAAAGAGCTATTATTAAGTTTTGTTTTTAAACTTGGCGAAACTTTTGCAAAAACGTTTTAATTGATAAACCAAGTTCATCATGACAATTAATTATCGTTTGACAGACTTTATAAATATAAAACTTGGTTTAAAAGTAATTATGATGACATGAATGATGAGACATATGTTGCATGATTATTGCGAATGAATTCATAAAAGTTTAACTAAAATTATTAGTTTATTAAGTATTGACTGAACATTAGCAGAAAGATGTAAGTAATGCTTATTTAGCAAAGGTTGATTGACAACTAAAAGTTGCTATAATCAATTGATACTAGTGATCCATTTTTTGGATGTAAACCCCATTTTAACTCCAAACTATTACCCATATTCCGATGATTTGATACCTTATGACCTTACCTTTCGGAAGAATGTTTTGGACCATGAAATAATAGACTTTTGTGGACGTTAAACCCAACCAAAATACTTGCAATAACATCGTATCTGAGTATTATTCCAAATGGTATGAAATTTGGTATTACATTAATGAAGGATATACTTTATCGTGGGATATAATTACAAATAGATAGCGTTACCACTTATAATTATTTACAGAAATTCTTGTTTACTTCTGTTTTACAAACCATTTGTATGTATGTAGAACACATAATATATTTAAATTAGTTTATAAAATATTTATTATTACCAATCAATTTCTTGTGCATGGTTTGATTGATTGCACGCGTCACAGTTATAGATATATAGCGTTGTATATAAATATATATATTTATTTTAATATTAAAAAATATTCATTTTAAAAGAATATAATAAAGTACAGGTAAGAATATCCGGTTGAGAACTCATTGTCTGTAGTCTACTTGAGAGTGTCTTAATCAGTAAGTAGGTGTGTACGCGGTTAAACGCAAAATAAATCCGCATAAAGTGCGACATGGCATTCAACAACAACTCGGAACAAAAATAGATATCATTGAACAATTTAAGCACTTTCATAAGAAGCGGCATCAAGCCAAATTGCTTTAGAGGTAACAACAGATTATAATAATTTTGTGTTTACTTGTGTCTCAAATCGAATTTGTACTTATATATAAAGCAATTTTACTTTGAGTATCATTTTGAGTTCGAATTTGCATATTGTTAAGCCATAATGATTAAGTAATGCTAATACAATGAATGAAGCTGACGCATATCTTTACCAAATTCGCGTAAGTTTTAATGCGCATACGCCTACGAGCCCGGTTCCAAGTACGTCACTTACCACTTACCACTTCCCAAGTACAAACTTGTACTATTTCAGGCAGGTGTATTTAGAGCTAAAGGTCAGTATAACAGCTATTGCCTGCTACTAAACACTAAGGCGACAACACATTTCATAAGATCAACAAGTAAACGTAAGCCAAGTCGGTGCGTGTGCGATTTGTCCATTCAAATCGGTTTAAAAGAGGCTGGGATCATTTCTAAGCTAATCCTTTCGCAATTACCTAGTAAAACAAAAATCTGAGCTTGAAAATGGATTTTAATAGACAGGATTACCCTTTTGCTGAATGACTAAATTCTAGGATGCATGCTGTTTTGTATATACATGTATTGTTTTTGAACATTGTGGAAATGTCTTTAAGCCAAAGTATTATGCTTAGAGTTTAAGGAAAGGTAATATGTATTACTTGTCTAAGTTGCAAATATGTAATTTTGGTTTATTTAATATAGATTTTATATTCTATATGTATGTGTACATAAGAGTTTGTATAAGAACTACGTAACGGTGCCCAATAAGTATCTGCTGTATAAATATAAAAACATAATATAGTTTGAAAAAAGTCAATGGTATGAAACGGAAAATTAATCCACTTGTTTATAATGTTTTAACACACACACTCACACTATCTGTGGATCAACTTTCTTTATCTGCCGATAGATAACAGAATGTGCCTTCGATGGTTTAAATGATGTGCTGATCAATATATGATTGTGGCTCATATCGATTTTTGCATTACACTGGCCTTTAGTTGACTTAAGCCGCACTCATTTATCATACTGTACCCTATATTGAAATATAGTGACTGATTCTAATCCGAATTTGTTCAAACCTGCTTACAATTTTTTTTCTATTTACATTTGCTAACTTAAGGCTTAACTTATTTTTTGTTCTCATTTTTCCTTCCCAGAAACATTTTCAAATATTTTACTCAATACGCTTTGGTTCTACTGTTGCCATTGTTTTGAACTAAAACCCTAATTTGTACTTTCAATGCTAAACAATGAGGGTCATTATCCAACTCATTAGCTGCACAAAGGTTGTAATGGCGCGCAAACAACTCGCCTTATAGTTTTTTATAAGAAAATCAGAGCGTACCATATTAAAAAAGTTATTAAATGCCGCTCATATTTATCCTTTATAACCCTGTTAAGGTGGAACACACAGGAATATATTCATGGTGGTCTTCTTCTGATTTGTCTTAAGTTTAAGTATAATACCAAATTATCAAAAAGTGATTATTACACTGCAATTACTGATTCCACTAAAACCAATAACCATCAGCTTCAGCTCACATGACACTTGTTAGCTGTCAATTGAAAGTTTGCGGAAAGTCTAGCAATATTTTATACATCACACACAATATCCTTAAAGTAAATACAAAACAATACAGTATAGTAGAGTAGAGTAAAGCACACTTGAATTTTCAAAAAGCAACTAAATTCAAAAAATGTATGCGGGCAATTCCTGTACATCATTTTCTCATCTCTTTTTTTGTTTTTATTAAAAAAAATCCTTGAGGTTAAACGCAAGATGTTTCGAGCAAATAAACCCCGTCTTGCATTCTGCACTACTCGTCTTACTTGAATGTCCTTATTAGTAGATAAGTGTTAACCACTGATCGTGCTATGCTAAGAGATTGACGAATACACAATTTTTTTCTCACCTCCAGGAGGTCCACTCATCAAAATCGATGATACATGAACTCTTATTGTCGCATAAAATTATAAAAAAAAAATACTTAGAAAGAAATTGTAACAATAAAAAAAGTGAAGAGATTACTTGGACTTAAAGATTTGCCAAGTACTTAAGAATGTGAAGTATTGTTATACGCAGTTCAAAGTTGTGTAATTGTAAAAAGATCGAGTGTAAATCTGCTAAATAGTCGTCAAAGGAAATCAGTGCAGTTCAATGATTTTGATTGATAATCAAGTAACAGTAGTCTTAGACGATGAAACATATTAATTGCTAGTTGTCGTCTGTATTTTTTTGGTATTTTCAAAGATTATTACCCTTAATGAAAGCAGATGAATCTTATTTTGGAGGCAGTCCACGTATTATTTAATATCTATTGTCACTTTTTTCTAACAATAACAGTGTTTCAATTAACCACATTTAATACTCTTAAAAAATTTTAAATATAATTCCTTAAAATTTAAGTGGAGACTTATGTACAAAAATAAGTACTTAATTTTATGTATAGAAAGTAATTTTTAATCTTACAAAAACCAAAAAATTTTGATTGTTATAATTACTATCATCATTAGTTTACTTAAAATCTTGATGAAACATCTGCATCGGTGTTGTGGTGAACACTTTACCTCATTCGGAACCCCTTCTCTTGACCTCTCCCACCACAATACGAAGCCACTTAATATTTTGTTTTGAGGTTTCTTATATATTATTGCGGATTTTAGTCAAATGTCTGTTAACAAATTCCTTGCATTGCCTTCCTTTATATATGTTTAGTTCAACCCTATTTGCGTTGCACATTATGGGACCTACCGCTTTTATATTTCAGTGTTACTAAATTAAACATACAAACTTTAACCTTTAATGGCATAGTATTTCTTGAAGAAGAAAGTTCCATCACAGCATCTTCAAAAACGTTTGAAGTTGGCCGATGAAAAAAATTATTAAAAATAGTTTTCCATTTATTGCATATTCGCATTTACTAAATTTTAAAAGTCATTGAACTAGCGATTATAAAATTATCTTATTAGCAATGTTGTACTTATGCAATATTTACAGTCAAACTTCCATAATTCGAACTTCTATAACTCGAATTTTCTATAACTCGAACCAAAAACCGTGCACTAAGGTTTTAGAGAGCAAATTACATACAATTCTGCTTCCATAATTTGAACTTCTATGACTTGAATTTCTTTTTAACTCGAACAGTACAAGCTTTCCTGTAGATGACGATATTATTGAGCACTATAGCTCTAAATTACTGGATCCAATTCTAAGAGCAACAGAAAGTGATGATGAGGGTTCAGTGGATGTAATTGTTTATCAGCCTTCCACGAATGAAGTAGAAGACTCATTCAAAATTCTGAATTTATATTTGCAAACGAATGATACTACAACTAATAGTGATAAGAGTATGAATAAAGTGGAATCTCTTTTTACTGAAAATAAGAAAAAAAAACTAAATCCTAAACCCAAATTTCTGAATGTTTCAGTTTATTATAACTTCTGTACTTTATTTGATTGCAAAATAATAGTTTCTTTCAAAAATAAAAATAAATAAAAAAATTCTCTAACTCGAAGTCTCTATAAGTCGAACCATTTCTTTGTGAAATTGGATTTCGAGTTATGGAAGTTTGACTGTATATTAAGAACTCTATAAATGTTAATATAAATATTGTTGGGCAAGTAGTTTATAACGTAAATTAACAGTACATACTTTAACAATGTAAGTTGTATTGTTTTAAATAAAGTAATAATTATATAATAAATTGTGTAGGTGATGATGCAGAAGGTTTTGTTACTTAAGAGAGAGTTGTTACTTAGAAAGAGCGGTCGTGTCTAGGTCCAGGAGCCACTTTCAGTGTTCAATGACTAAGTACAATTCAATGCTAGAAGTGTTACCAACAATTGATTTAGGTGCCATATGACCTCTTAAAGGAATTATTCCTTTTAACTCTTTTAACTCTGAGTCGCGGAGCCACTAACCGTGTTCGACAAGCAAGTACAGTTCATGCTTCCAAAATGGATCACTTTTTATCTACAGATATCTGCAGGTTACAACACTTTCTTTCATAGAAGTTAATCACCAACAATTGATTTGGGTGCATTTTAACCTCCTAAAGGAATTATTCCTTTTAACTCTTTTAACTCTGGGTCGCGGAGCCACTAGATGTGTTCGACGACCAAATACAGTTCAATACTTAAAAAATGGATTACATTTTATTTGCAAATATCTGAAGGTTACAACACTTTCTTTCATAGAAGTTTATCACCAACAGTTGATTTGGGTGCATTATGACATCCTAAAGGAATTATTCCTTTTAACTCTTTTAACTCTGGGTCCCTAAAGAAATTATTCCTTTTAAGTCTTTGCTCTTTACTATTACTTAGAGAAATAAAACTAAATATCGTATTAAATGCACAAATAGCAGCAGTATTTTAGTAATGTCACTATATATTCCATATTAAGACTGTACTTTGGAATTGAAAAATGCATTTCAGATGGTTTTTACAAAATTTCACAGCGTCTATGCACAAATTTGTCAGACAAAAACACTTAAATTACTTTTTTGATATGAGGATTCAAGTAGTTTCAGAATTGCAATAAATTAAATATGTTCACATGGCAATAAAATGAAATTCCTTTAAAGCAAATATTGATCGTCAGATTGTCGATCCAGTCAAACCGAATGCAGTTCGGATACTTACAAAACTCCGAAACAAAGTTTGGTTTATTAAAATTTAATTTATTTTTCATTAGTTTGCCGCAGTGCTTAACACTGAAGTGCCCAACAACAGTTTCTGTGGCATTGTTTAGTGCTTTGTGGCGAAGTTGCAACAATTCGAATAAACAAAATCTCACAAAAACTGTTTCGATATTTAAAAGAAAGAAGAAAAGAGTTATATTTGCAATATTTTGCAACAACCCCCTTTGTTCCAGACTCAATATCCTGGGAGTGATCCTGAAAACTAAGGCCAAAATCCAAAAGCACGCAAAAATCGGCGTGCCCGCCTAAAGCGATAAGTGCTACTCTTGATTAAGTGCCTTGCTACGAACACCAAGTGCCGCTCGAAAGTGTACTCGATAAAATTAAATGTCCCTTTTGTGCTTTGTGCTTGTTCTTACATATACAGTCTTTGCTATGAGTCCAGCAGTGTGTGTGAGTGTGTGTTCGATTGCGGTTAAATATTATTGAACATTTCAGTATGACCTCGTTTTATTGTATATGTGCTCTGACGTTATATGTGTGTGTGTGTGTGTGTTCGTTTGCCCATCGAAGCTTTGTCAAAGTCGATTTGTTACATTTTCAAGTGCTTATCCTGCTCTCATTGTGCACTAAATTTATTTGCCTTTCACTTTTATTGTGTACATTAATTTGCGATTTTGTACTCACGACTGTGTGTGTGCGTGTGTGTGTGAGTATGAATGTAAGTAAGTTGTGTGCTGTGGAATTCTCAATGTTCTTATTAGGGGTGATTGGTTCATGCCCGTAATTCTGACATATGGCATCATTGATGAAGGTGTTTATAGTTTGTTACATGATCGCTTACGACCTTCTGTTGTAGTCGGAATCGCATTGCAGTATGCGTTTTCCATAATTCACAGCCTGCAGATGAATGATGATGTTGTTGATGACGCTGCTGGATTTCATTAGTACAATGAATGCCATTCGCATTTATTTCCAGTTTTGGTTAACTTGAATTTTTGATTCCCATGGTCTGATGTTTGACAGTTTTTATGTGTTATTAGCGTGCTGTGAAGTTGTTAGCCTTTTGATTTGCCCCCTTGCGGGCCAATATTAACTAATAGTGTCATTTCAGTGAAGTGATGCACCTGATGTTATCGAACATTATGGCTATGTCATTGGTAGCACACAAGCACCTGCTCTATTGACCGGAAATTATAAAGTTTTAAACTTTTTTACGGGGGTGGTTGGACATTCACATATTTTTAATTAATTGGAATTATGTTTATATTCTATAATTAATAAAGTTGTTAGTTCAATGTTTTAGTTTAAAGAAAAACACGCTACTTGAATGATATATATTTACATTTCTGAATTATGCATACTAATTCTGTTATAAATAATTTACAACTTTATAGTAATAAGATATGGAGTTACTTCCGAAGGGGGGAGAATCAGAGTAAATGCAAAAAACGCGACAGCTACGACCATTATAAGACGTTGAAATCAAAATCCAAGAAAAATAAAAATCAATAACGTGGAAATACAATGAGAACATAATATAAAATACTCAGTACAAACAAATTATATACGGACTATAAACTAATTAAAAAAGACATTCGAATATTTTCTGAGACCACGGATGATGAGTACTTGGAAACACGGTTGCCACTTATGGTACTTTAGTACCAAAATTGGTACTTTTTTTTCCGTTTGGTACTCTGGTACTTATGTTCAAAAAATGGTACATTTTAGGCGACCCAACTTTATTGTGGATATTGTATTGTTTTATACTTTTTGTACATTTAATATAAATTGTATTTTCTTATAAAAAGACAATAGAAAAATTTTGGTCCTTTTTTTACAGAAATGGTACCTTTTTAAACCAATTTTGGTACAGAAAAAAATTTTCAAGTGGCAACCGTGCTTGGAAATGCTCGATACAGTGTTGTATGGTCAACTAAATTTCAATAAATTAACTAAAATGTTTGTCTTTGTCTTTTCTTGGCTATTCGAATCCGTCTAACTTTTAAATAGTTTCTTTTTGTCATAAAGTCGCGTTATATATACATATGTACTTATATTATTGATCAGATACAAGCTACTCGTTGTTTATAATGTAAATAGTTGTAGCGACAAGAAAAATTTAACGTAAATTACTTGGGTTTAACTTTTGGCAGAAGATTAGTGTATTAAAATACATAAATGTCAAACATCAGGCTTATTGCAAAACATTATTACTCTAAATAATCTGAAACCATTAATGCAAAAAATGTTGAGTGTGAAAAATAAAATTCTGATTTTTAAGCAAATAGAAAACTAAATTACTTTATGATATCTTATGGTTATACTGCTTCATCCACCATTAAAAACTTTCAAATTTAGCAAAATATACAGAAAATATGTAGAAAATACAGAAAAAGTACTATGGTTTATCAGAAATGAAGATATACTCATAGATTTGAGAGTCGAGAGTGTGCTAAAGTACAGAACATTATTTGACTCTATACTTACAGTAATTCACAATTGTAGTTCTTTAAAACAAATACAATATATATTCCGTCAGTAAATTTACCTAAATGACTTATTATCATACTTCAATGGAGGTCTTGTTACGGTGGATCACCTAAGCGGTCACAGGTACTATTGAATAAAAGTGCCTTAGACACTTACTCGCATTTCATAACATAGTTAGTGTCCAAGTCAGAAGGTGACAAATGTGAGGAAAAATAAAAGTTCATTAAAATTTATAATAAAAATTTATTATAAATCAAATTTCGAGAAAAAATAAAACTGAAATTATAAATATTTCTTAAATAAAAAAAAAATGTTTTTCATTCATTTATATATTATTTTTATACATATTAACTTGTCCTCATCTTTAACTATAAATATCTTGAGCATTTTTTGGTGATAATTTACCACAATAACTGAAAATATTTTAGAACCTAACAACGAGTTTCTTCTTCTTTCTGAGAGCTACCAAAAAAAAAACAATTAAAATAAGATTTAATCTTCTTATAAAATTCCTTAAGTGACAGTGATCTAATAACTAACCTTCTTTAAGACGGGTATCTAGATTTAGGATTCCAATGAATACGCTAGGCTTAAAAAGCAACAAATCGCTTATTTGTTAAGGTTTCCACAATTGGTTGCCAACAGTATGCCTTGACCTAAGAGACCTTTTCTAGCTAGACAATATGCTAGAATATCTAATATTATTTATATATACATTAGCTTTACCTTATTTTAAATTATAAATATTTTGAAAATTTCTTGATAATTCTTTCATACTAAAATGACTAAAAATATTTCAAATTCTAACAACGAATTTCTTCTCCTTCGTGTTTCAAAAAGCTATGAATATATCCAACAAAATGAGTATTCAACAGGAAATGTATAAAAAAAATTAACTTAAATATGATTTAACAGGAAATGTGCTATAGACAGATCTACAGCGACCATTCCAATGTATACATTATGTTTTCTCTTGTTAAGAGGGACGAACCTTTGTGCAGATTTCTACTAATTCTACTAATCTTATTTTCTTATATTGCGATCTGTCAATTCAGAGTAGACAATAAACAATATTTAAAAGTGACTAAATACTTAAAAGTCCATTTTGAGCTTGAATGGACTGAGCTCAGTAGCACATCCGTCTGTTGAAGTCGGACACATTAAAGTTCCAATGGCATTTGTTTGTGGAGGGGTGTGAACTAAAGTCTTATATAAGCTTAGACTTATATAATTGTTTACTAGCGGTTTGCCTAGACATTTCAAATGTTTGAAAAATATTCCTAAAAGACCTTTTCTGACTATGTAATATGCCTGGTAATTTTGAGAGATGACGTTTCAACTATTTTGACCTCTGCATAAAAATTAATCTAGATGTATTTGGTTGAAACATAAAGACTTGTTAAGTCCACTTTAATAAAGAAGAAAGTTTGTTATGTTAATATAGTGTTGTATATCGTAATAACCGATGTGGCAGAGTCACAAGCCCGGTAACAAACAATTTATTAAAAGAACAATGCTTGACTGTTAGTCATCTTACTTTACTTAACCATGAGATCAAATCATTCAACTTGACACTGCTTTACAATACTGTTCATCTACGTCTAACATCTACATTTTAATAAAAAATTATTTATAGGCAACTATTTCATTTAAAATTGTCATATTGTAAAGCTATTTAAAATAGTTTACTAAATTATTTCCTCATTTTGTTAAACTTCGATGAAATGATCTTATTGCTTCTTATCTTCTATATTAATGTATTTATTTACATAATATTATTATCTTTTCCTGGGCTTACCTGACTTTTCACAACATCGAAAACTAACTACACATAAAAAAAATAATAGAAAATTAACATTTAAGGAGTCAATTAAAAACTAAGCTAACAAAAGACTTACAGCGCATATGTTCCTACTCTATTAATATTACAAATTCATACGCATCAGAGGAAAGCGAACAAAAGATATGAGTACACCGTTCCCATTCATCCAAAACTGATTTCAATTCTAATTTAAGTACCTTCAGTGCCATAAGGCATAAACGGTCGATTTTTTATAAACACGTTTGTTGATATGTGTGTCCTTACAGGCTTTCAGGATCTCATTGTCAATTTTTAATGCATTCTACCTTTTTTGCTTTTCTGCTTTCTGGCTTTTATCTATTATATGCCACAATATTTGAAACAAAATTTCATACAAATTAAGTGTATGGATTGAACTCGTACCTCAAACAAAATGGCGCATTCAAATATGTAAACATTTCATTTGGATTAAATGGAAATATGTTATATTTTTATATGTACTCGTATATGCTGGATTTCAATTTGTGTCATTATGTATCTAATCACTGCAATTCAATGTGTATGCTTAAAAGAGTTTGGATAAATATTGACTTATAGAATTAAAATATTGGGTCATTAAAATCTCAGATAAGGATGAAAATGGATTTTGGTGAAATTTTTTTTTATCAATTTCATTTGTAAATAAATTAACTAAATTAGTTTAAATTAATTCGATCATTTAGTCAATTGACTTACAAGAAAATAAGTCAAAGGCTTTTATACGCACCTCAACAAATCAAAGTTTAAAATTTATGATGTATCCTTGCCATACATAGATTCTTGTCAGAAACGATTTAAAACGGAGAATGTGATAGTGTGGCCATAACAAACTAATAATGAAAACCTGTTATAGTAATCGACTAACAGTAATCGTAACAAAATCATCATTATTTGCTTAATCACTTATCAAACTCGCTACGGATTCAGGAACTTATGTATAGCACCCAATGGCATCCAGGTCCATCTATCTATATTAGGTTAGGTTATACCGAATGTCTTCAGTACCAATTTAAACCTATTGGGCCATTGTGTTACTGTAAAATAATTTAAAAATTTTAAAACTACCTTAAGTATTTGGTAAAGCCTAAAATGCACTTAAAAGTGAGGTCTTGGAACTAACCAAGCTGCTCAAGTAAGCTCCTAGCATAGAATCAATGCTGCACATCCGTTGGACAATAACAAAATTGATGTTAGGTACTTTCTGCGATCTACCTGAAACTGCGACAGAAATTATTAAACGGAAAATTCAATTTTCCCGCATTCTATCTAATACAAGTCTTTCTATTTTGTATTATATTGCTCAATAGAGAAAAATTTCAAAAACTGTTTGCATGATGTCAACAGTATGTGCAGATCCACTACATGTTCGGCATAATTATCTGAGGCACCCGTTTAGCCAGCATGTCTGCCTTGCAATTGCCGAAGATATATTCAACGGCCTGGATGTAAATTGGACTGAACTCAAGCACTTTAAAGTAGCTTGTCAAACTGATGGTATGTTCGTATGGCTATAGTGTGTTTAATAACGGTCACCATCACCAGAAAAACACTGCAATGATTAGAAAAAGTATGATGTTTAAATTTAAACAGTCCCTCCGAAATAATTTTACTTTCTACACCACTATATATTGTCAGTATATATGGACTATTATTACAAGAGATCTTTCTGAAGGCAAGTGTCTCTAGATGGAAAATCAATTTATGTTTTATTGTTGAAACTTAACACAATAAAGTTCGACGTACTTACTTTAGTTTTTTTATTTATTTTTTTGTTAAAAAATACAGTTATTTAATCATGAGAGATTTCGAACAATAATGAACTACAACAACAATTTTTTAATTTTTTTTTAATTAATTCAATTTTTGATCTACAACTGATACAGCTGTTTCAACTACTGCCAAATACGGATCATCAGTGTTCTTGAAATTATTTCTCGTATTCAATTATTCGTGAATAATTTTTTGATAATTCGCGGCACTATGCTTCTACTAGGACTTAAAGAAATTTATGTATACATTTATAATTGTTTGAGACTGCAAGTACTAAGGATTAAATTTTTACCCAGCTAAATTTGAAGCTCAGAGTCAATGTTCATTAGCCAATTAACCCAAAGTCGTACTTGACTTATTTGTTCTGATTCATTCCGACTAACCCAAAGTCGTATATGACTTATATTCTCTGATTTGAAGTTTTGTTAATTTGCGATAAAACTTCATTAACAAATTGACTTGCTGTGTTATATTAAAACAAATTCATAAACGAACTGTAAAATAATAATTCCAAGACCACTGATGATGGATATTTGCCAATACTGGAAACAGCTGTATGGTCAGCCAAAAATTCAATTACTTAAAAACTTAAAAAATATTTTTATTGTTATAATTCACTACTGTTCGAAACCTCTCTATTAAAAACAATAGTTATTATTAATTAAAATGGTCACTACCGTTATAACTGACGTTTATTAGCTAACTGACCCATTGTCGTACTTGACTTATTTAATCTGATTAAGAGTTTTGTTAATTTGCTGTGAAAGTTCATTAAGAAAGTCAATTGCTATGTTTATTTAAAGCAAAGTCATAAACCAGCTGTAGAATTATAATACCAAAACCCAAATGATGGGCATTTGGCAAGACTAGATACAGCTGTATGATCTGCCAAAAATTTAATTAATTAAAAACTATCACAAAATTTTTTGTTGTTGTAGTTGACTACTGTTCGAAACCTCTCTACTAAAAACAATAGTTTATATTAATTAAAATAGTATCTACTGTCATAAATAACGGAAAAATAAATTTTCTTTACCGATTCTCCACAAATTTTATTCTTCTGACAAGCGCAGAACACCTATAGTTATGATGTTCGGTTGCCTGTTTCTCTCTCTCCCTCTCTCTCTCTCTCTCTCTCTCTCTCTCTCTCTCTCTCTCTCTCTCTCTCTGAATTTTAAAAACTCTTAAGGTGTTAATTCTATTTGATAATTCTTAATGTGATAGTTAATTGATGTATGTTCAGTTAGGTTATATTACTCTAAATTTAGTTCTACTTAGATCTATCGCGATTTGTATGGTAGAGCCAAAAAAAACTGCTTCCATAAAAACTTCATTGTCTAATACAATTTTTTTTAGAACTTCCTTATAAAGATTATATAATTGATGTAACGGTTGTTTTAATTACTTTCCCATTGTGACAATGATATATTCTTAAATTTCATATAAAAAACAATAAAATTCTTAACCGGACAAACAATAGCAAATTTGTGCAATAAGTGAAGCATATATGTCAACAATTTGTCATGCACTTTTGCTAATAATTATCTGTAAAAGCATATACTCTCATGTGTTATATGTGTGTCGTATATGTAACATTGTGATATTGTGATGTTGTGATGTTGTGTATAAATACTTATATATGCGCTCATAATGACAATAAGTAAAGCACATTAAATATTATGCGGTAAAGTGCTCTTGTCATCTGTAACAAATTTTTTTCCATAACAACCATTTTGTTGCATAAAAAGGATTTTATTATTATTAATCCCGAAATGGGACTACGAGTAGAACGCAAGCTGCTCGATGGCTCGATGGTTGGCTTTGTGCTGGTGACAAAAAATGCACATGATTTCTGACATACCAATTGACGACAACAACATCAGCCAAACAATGAATGAACGGAGCAAATTATTATTATAATGGGTGAAAAAATGATTTCGATTCGCTTACCAAAAAGATTAAAACGAAAGTGGAATAATCACAAAAAAAAAAAAAAATTGTATCTAAGCACTTTACGTACATGGGAAATAATTTCTGAAGTGCCCTCAAACACTTTCAGCTCGTTTGCATGTAGAGCTGCTTATTAAACGGTTGCAACTGCCACGTTGCGGTACATTCGTATGTGCCAACGAATCTGCCAACGTCCTGATGCAATGTGGTGCAGTAGTTATGCTGTACAGGATTAGCAGTGGTGTAAAAATATGGCGGCACTCAAACGCGCAGATCGCGTTAGGCGACACTGACTTGGTTTGGCTTGTCAGCTTTGTGTGGGCTATTAAAATATAAAGAACTTATAAAAAACAAATCTCATCCGTTATCGAATCAACAAAGCAACAAAGCAACAAACTGTGGCGGCTGCAACAGCACCAACGACAATAAATTTTTTTAAACTGATAAACAAATACCAGCCACTTGAAGTTAGTGCGCTTACAAAACGGGAAGGCATGCCAGTAAACCAAGAGGGATGAGCAGCTTTAGTTTGGAATCGGAATTGCTACGTTGATAGATACGGAAACGGATACACGCCGAACCGTGCTGATGATATGGACAAATAGTTTGATAAAAAGTTGAAAGCATGATGCGTAATTATGATGTGACAATGTCATATGCTTTATACGAATCGTTAAAATAATTTTACAGTTCCTTCTACTGTATTCTGTAATATTTGACAACATCGCTTAATGCCTCCTTAGGTTTTTTTTTTATTTTTATTTTTTTTATTTTCAGTTCCATGAGGGTGCGTCAATGGTTGTATGCTTATTAACTAATAGTTGCAAGTTGCAACTAGTTTTAGACCCTCCACTCAAGGGTGGTGGTGAATTTATAGAATTGTCAAAATGTTGTCATCAATTTTGCTGGGAACTACAACAAAACAAATTTTTAATTGCTCATAATCGTGAGTAATGAAGGGTCAAACAATTTCATATTAAGTAAGTTATTACATCAATGAAAAAAAAAATAAATACAAAACTTGCATTCATAAAATTAATTCAAATTAGAGATTGAATTTATTATTGAGATTATATAAGTAATATTTTATATATCAATTATTTATTTTTACTATTTATTTAATTGCTTCATGGAGGTTACTGAAAACTTGATTTACCATTTGATATTTTGATGTGGTTAAAATAGGTGCGGTAAAAATGGCACATATGCCTCGCATTATTAATAATATTTTTTTCTTATACATTATATTTTTACATTTACAAGGTTAATAGAAAGGGTTTCCTTTTACATATGTATGTAAAAATATTTAAAAAACTAATAAATATGCTCTGCTTAATATAAACTTATATTTGCACAAGGTTGGATTTTGATAAGAAATAGATCAATGTGAATTTGAACATTGCAAAAACCTTATATAATTACAAAAATTTTAGATTTACAAATTTATTTATAAAATTCAAATTCAATTAAAACATGATTTAAAAAATGGTTAAGTTTTTACAACATATATATATATATATATGTATATAAATTAAAGACAAAATTAAAGACAAAAATTTTTGGATTGTATTAAAAAGCGTTAGCAATATTCTATCAAGTGCAGTATCATGTTTTCACTGCAGCTAAAATTACTTATATGAAATGAAATTAATTTTTGGACGTTTCCATTTGCATTGACGAGTACCTTTTGACACTCGCTCGTAGGTACCTCACCCGACTCCACGACCTCCCCCCTGACGTCTCTATTCCTATAACCCTTCCTGAAGATCTTGTTCTAGCCTTGCCCTTTAAACCACACCAATACCTGTCCCACTACCTCAATGAGTGGGACCGCGGCTTTCGTGACCCCAGTCACAAAGTTTACCGCTAATCTCACTCCGCTCATCTGCTCTAACCCTACCCCCTTCTTCGTAACACAATTTCCCTAATGTACGCCCTTGCTTTCTGGCTTAGATAAATCTAGCTCGCTGCTACCAAGTCTATTTTTTCTCCTCTCTCTACCTGATTACTGAATGAAGTTTTCACAATGCTGTGGAAATCTTCTTCATTCATTCCTAAGAGGTGGTTTAGTGGATTCAAGTCTCACACGGTGGCTTTCGATGCTTCCACCTACTGTTAAAAAAAAAAAAGACGTTTCCATTGGCATAAACTGATTTATGCATGTAGCTTGTTTGTTTACATTTTGCATATAAAATATATGAAAATTTATTTTAAATAATACCATCCAACATTTTTTGCCTTAAATCGCTTAATTTATTTATAATGAGCTCATTTATACGACTGCGCTTTAAATGAAAAATTACCGTCATTATGAAATGAAAACATGGTATATGTAAACTTCTTAAAATTTAAATACTTATTCAAATTGAATAAATGTAAAAAAAATCTAAAATCTAAAAATCTTAAAAGTATTAAAAATATATTGTAAATACTTCAATTATAATTTAAACAAACATTCTAAAACTATATACGCTTTCTTCAACATATCACATCGACTGATAGGATCACAGAATGATACACTGGCAGAGCCACTAAAGAAAAACCAATTAAAATTTTGAAATTTAATTAATTTTAAATTACAAAAACAATGTGAATCCATTAGTTAAACTTTTTGCTAATATGATAAATTCCTCTAGACTGAAACAGAATGATAGAAGACTATACTGTTTAATTCAACTTATGCATCGTGTTATCTGCTAACTAATATTTAAGGCTACTTATCCAGAGGTCCTTTAAAATAATTCACCTTTATATTTTCAGATATATAACATATATATACATAATTTGGGAACATTGTAAAAATTTCGTGTCTTAGTTTATGATTGTAGGAAAAAATGGCGTAACAGCAAAAGCTTGACTTGAGAAGTACTACCATTCTTGATAAGTTTAGAAGTAGGTTGCTAATCTTAATCTTAGCCATAGTAATTCCGACGAGTCAACGAGATGGACGAGATGGGTCCGAAAGAGGTTGTGACAAAAATGTTCATAAAATTGTTTTGCAAAACCGTAAGTTAAAGTTGCAGAAGATAAAACATACCTTTCATATATTCAAAAACATGTCGGTTTGAGTTTGTATGCATATATATCTATGAGATAGTTCTTTTCAAAGTGGTTGCCACGTTTACTATTAGCTGACATCCAATTAAACAATATATTACAACATATTCACTCAATATGTTGTATATATAGGAGTGCAAATAGATACTGACTTAAAGATATAAGAGCCAAGAAGCGGATTTTGCGAAGAGATTCTATTGAATCTCCATGCAGTTCATTCTGGTAGACATTGGTAAGTGTACACTATCCACCAAAATACTTTTTTATTCTTCCTACTAGAGTATGGGTAGGTATGTACTCTAAGATGTACTCTAAGATACTCTATTTTTCTACGTACCCTCCACTTTAACAGCGTTGGATGCAGTTAAAAAGTGATCTAAAAGCGCATATATAGAATTATTTGATGAGTAAATTTGTAACACGTAATTATCAACAACTTTATTATTTCAATCAATTAAGCACCTTAAACCAATTAGTGATAAAAATGTATCTATGTATCTTAAAACAATCTACAATTTTTTTTCGCTAGGGATTTGCATTTTCACAAATTCTTTTGCGTCATTGAAGTAAAGAAATTTATTTATTTTGATTTTTGCCATTATAGTGTTTCTTTAAGATCCGAAATAATTGAAACCAATTAGTTTAAAAAAACCTTTTAATAGTCTTTGCAAAACCAGCTCAAAAAATTTGCCGATATTTTATACAAGTGAATTGTATAGTCAGGGTAAATATTTTCACAGTGCTCTCCTAATAGGTGCTTAGGAAATAATTGCCCGCCACACAACATACCAACTTTGGCATTGGTCCTTATTAATCCTCATTAAGATAGCAGTTAAAATAACAAAAACCTAAGAAAAAGTTGCAAACAATTTCTTGAGTTTTAAATTTTTTTTTTAAATATTTTTTTAAATTTCACTGAAGCGAAACAATCACGTCATTGTTTTGGAAGTCTAAGAAAATCAGTTGCACGAGATGAATTTGTATTTTTTGCCGGGCTAAATTTCTTGATTTGTGAAAGGAAAAGTCGATTTTATCTGACAGTTGTTCAAATAATAGAATAATAGCGAGTAACTGTTGATTTGTGTACATGAAACCGCCTGTAAAAACTACTTCTATGTATTATATAAATATTGGTTAAAACTATAAGAATGTTTTTAAGTTCGGCAGTTGAGACTCTAAATATGAGCTACAGTTGCTTAATATGGTATATGAAATATTAAGCTAACTGGATTAAAGTCTGAACTATCTGACTATAAAATAATAGCAAAACAATATTTTAAAACAATTACATAAAGTTTAATTATACTAACATCAATATACTATATCGTCTAAATTACGTGGTTTAACTAATGGATTGTATAATAGAAGAATCTACACATCTCAAGCGAAAAGTTTATAATACTTCATTCACACGAGAATTTTATTGTAATTTTAGCTGTCATTTCAAATTATTCTTGATTTCATTAGCAAAACAAGTTGAAATTAAGAAGATTTGTATGAGAATTTTGACAGCTGAAAATAAGATTGAAACGTAATATCTACAAAATCAAATTGATTTTAACTTGAACAGTTTATAAAACAATGAAACAATCAGTTATTTATCATATGTATAGTATATATCATATATGAAAAGTATATATTTTGGGGCAGTAAGTAAAAATGTGGACACATGATAAATCGGACAATCATGTAAATAGTTATTTTTGCTTTTTGATTTCAGACGTCAATTTAAAATTTTTGACGCCTAAAATTACAATTAATAATCTCATATGAGTCCATAATATAACATCGTGCGATTCTTATAATGTTAATGGTTCATCTAGTGTATATATAATCGAAAAATAAATGTAGACGTATTGAAAACATATCACTCAGCAAACGCATGGACAAAAGCAGAAATGTGGACTTGCGTATAAGTCATATAAGTTGGCCCGATCACAAGAAACCCAATCAAATATATTATGAAAATAGTATGAATATTATGAGTATAGTATAAGATCTTTTGAGAAGATCAATGAATTTTAAGAAACCACTACGAAAAAGACGACTTTAAGTAACTTGGTTGCGAATGGTTTTGGGAGACATTAAGTAGCAAAATTTAGGAAATTGGGAAATAAGAAACTAAAGATCCTGGTATCTAAAGATGAAAGATCTGAACTCGCATATAGATATAGGAAGGAAAAATATTATTATGTCAATAAGCGTATACGCCAACCACTTATAAAAAATTATGCTTTTTTCGAATATTGATTAAAAAATATATAATTCTCCTAAGCTTTACTTATATCCATTAAAGAAAAATATGTATGTACATATAAATATATATAAATATAGTATATTATATTATATTAATTATATACTTATTATTATATAAATATATATAATATTAATATATTATTTAGCGTATAACATACTCCAACCGCTTATAAAAAATGCTTATTTAGGATAAGGGTCAAAGAACTTAAAATATTGAATTCTGTTAAGCTTGAATTATATCCATTAGAGATAAATATTATATATATATTTAATGAATATGACGTTCACTTATTTTGAGTTACTTTAATATCGATAATCTCTATAAATTGTGATGGTAAATGTCGGGCAAAATAAAAAAAATATTTAAGGGGAAGGTATTCTTATAATATCTCTATATGTATTATACAGAGCTATCTATTAAGAAACATGGTTTCTTTCGCCATAATTGATTTTATAAATCCAAAATTATTTTGTATTATGAGTATGATACTTAAAATTTTATATGATCGATTATATGATAAAAACATATGTAGTTTTAAAATGGTTTTCTCTATATAAAAAATCTTTTATACAAATTTAAATAATGTATCGATAGAAAGTTTAAAAAAATATTTGAAAGAACTTTAACAGCATTATAGCATAACCATTATCCACATTGGTTTATTTTTCTCAAGTCGGATATGCAGGACAAATATTAACTCTATGAAATCTTTACTTACATCCTTGAATCTTGACTGATTTCAATTTAAAAGTGAAAACGATATTTACACAAACGTAACACGCAGGAAATATTAACAATTCCTTCTTCGGCATTTCAACTTCATTGTCCTGGCAAATTGTTACATTCGCATGCCTAAAGGATATGATGTGAATGGTTTATTTACTTTTTAGCTAAACCATAGACCATTATGGAATTGTTTCTCATTGTATTGATCTTTGTTATATACAATATTAAAAAAATTAAATAAAATTACATGAAAATATTTTGCAATGTTTACTTTTTGATTTTTCTATTGCATTGCAGTTACCAATAATTGTAAAACACACTTAAGGACTAAAGAATCCAAAATTTCTAAGCAAATTCGAAATAACAAATAAGAACTTGTCAGATTAATTTGTTGCGGTTACACGCTTTAATTTGCGTAATAAGGATGTAATGGAATTTATTTAACAATTCTATTATTTATACAAAAAATGTCCTTTTTATGGTCAAATATTGGATAAGACTCATTTGCTACAGTCATTATATATAAATTAATTAAGTTATTTTAGGCGATTAAAAAATTTGGAAAGTACTTTAACATTTTTTTTCTATTTAAAGTTTACAAAATAAATAATGGCGTATCTTACCTTTCTGAAAGGATGTATTTCTGAACAAATTGATATAGTGACCTACATTACCAGAACTATAAATCATTCAAAGGAGATTACATTATGCTTAATTTGGTTGAATAATATGATAATTACTTTGAATGAGTACTGAATATGAACGGAGATACGGTTCTTAAAAATTGAATTATGTCTTATTTTAAAGGCTAGAAACCTCTAGTTTCAGAATATAATAAATAATTAAATAACTGACATAATATATTGGTTATGTCAATGTAATTATTATTACACAGTAAATAGAATGAAATGGTTAGGTTGGAAAAAGTGGTTAATAGGACATTCACACTGTCCCACTTAATAATAATAAAATGTTTAATTTTATTAATTGAATGTGTAATTGATATATAAATAGTGTATAAATCATTTAATTAATTAAATCATCAATTATATATTATATGATATATTATTAAGCGAAGTTCAGAAGAGTTTATAAAATTAAAAGTTCTGTCAACTGCATAAATGAACTCATTATAATAAGAACGTTCACTCATTAATATAAATGAGCAAGTGCTTAAATGAGACAGTGTGAATGTAGTACAAGCTGAAAAAAATATCTCTCGTATAAAGTATAGATAAAAGTATACAATCATTATAAACTTAGTAACACTATAACATAAAACACAGACCTAACAGCTCTATTCGTAGTAAGTATTTACGGTGTTAATAAATGGATTTGGAATAGAAAAAAAAACAAGAAAACAAATGAGAATACTATTTTGCATACACACTACAACTTAGTTATAGAAGGACATCTATCTTAATTACTATCTTGAAATTAGAATTATGAAACCCACATTTTTCAGTATTAAACACGAATCAATAATATAAAAATATCTTTCGAAAATATCTAACTTATAACTTATTTAAAGAACTTTCTCATGGACATGGACGAACAATGTTACTATCTTCAAATCAGAATAATGGACCCTTTTCTTTTCACCATTTAATAATATTAAAATGTCTTTCGCAAATATATATATATAACTTATAACGCATTTAATGAAGCACTTTATGGAATTGTAAGGCAGTAATACTATCTTAAGAGCAGAACTATAGAACTCTTTTCTAATCAGCATAAATCTGACCAATTATAACAATAATATCTCTTAAAAATATACAACTGATCACAAAAATATTAAAACAGTAACTGAAACGAACTAGTGTTTTAGTATGATGACCATAAAATCTAATGAAA
>NC_051847.1:202390726-202403781 GCF_002237135.1 Teleopsis dalmanni | reverse complement strand
GTCATACTAAACTACAATTTTAATAAATTATTTTAATTAAAAATATAATATATAACAAGGTCTATAAAAATAATACCATAACCATTTTTCGCATTCAAAATCTGGTAAATAGTAAAGTTTAAATAAATTAAATAAATAAAAGTTGGCTTTATCACTTCTGATATGTCTGAGTATAATTCAATAAATTCAATAATTCATAAATTGAGTGAAACAAATAAATTTCTAAAATTGCGCAGTTTTCATAAGTGTGAAGTAAAATAGGTAAACAACGAGTTCCATTAGAAATTATGCCAAAATAGAGAAAGAAGTGACGTACAACCCTTGCCTAATTGCGCTCAGAAAAGCAGGTACATAACCAGATTGCTACAATAGTGACGCCATGAAAACGTATGCCATACAATAGATGAAGAGAAAGCAAACCGATTATTACCAAACGATGAAGTTCATTCAAAACGCAGACAGGTAAACTATATTTTCACTGCCGAAAAGGTCATGAAACTCAATATACCAACTACATGACCAAGATTTATTGAATGAAATTCACATTTTGCAATGGCAGTAATATGTAACCAGACAAGGATCTATGCTCTCTTACCACGTTTCGCAGCACTAATGTATTTGAGTGCGAGAGAGACCACGCAAAGAATACGCTGCAAAATCAACCAATGAATATTGTTTTTGCTTTCGAACAGGGTTGCAGGGATGATCAAATACGTAATGAATTATACAGAATAGAGAATTTGCGTGTATCGACTGCAGGACTATTAAAACGGGAGCAAGTAATGAGCACTTAACATAACAATTTAAGATCTCGTCGGGATAAGTTGGTGTCTAATATAAATATTTTTGTGGACATTTAAAGAAAATATATGAGATAACTAAATTAAATAAACTTAACTAAAAATAAACTAAAGTTTAAGTGAACATATATTATTATTTAACTAAAAAGACAATAGTGCAAAATCGGATTTAATATTTTATTTATAAAAAAAAATAAAATATAAATAAAAATGCAATCAAGTGAAGGATCTCCTGAAATGATGGATCAAAAATATAATGCCATGCGCTTATCACCAGCCGCATCGAGTAAGTTTAACCAAAGCTTTTTTGTTAGTTCACAAGACCCAACAAAACACAACACAGCCACTCTCCAAGCATTTAAAATTATTATTAAGACCCATAATTATGTCTAAAAGAACAACTAAGTGCACCCCTTATTTGATTCGAAATAATAATTATTGGGCGTTTAATTTGAGGGATATATGGCAGTGCTTTTGTTGCGTTTCACTTCCCACATTTGATATCTAATTTCTTTTCGGAATATTAAACTAATAAATAATTTTCTTTTTTAGGTCGTATACTGTATCATGTACCATGCAAAGTTTGCCGTGATCACAGTTCTGGAAAGCATTACGGCATCTATGCATGCGATGGCTGTGCTGGATTCTTTAAACGCTCCATACGCCGCTCTCGCCAATACGTCTGCAAGTCCCAGAAACAAGGTCTGTGCGTAGTGGATAAAACACATCGTAACCAATGCCGCGCATGTCGTTTACGCAAATGCTTCGATGTAGGAATGAATAAAGATGCTGTGCAACACGAACGAGGTCCACGTAATTCTACACTGCGTCGTCATATGGCTATGTACAAGGATGCGATTTTAGGTGGTCCAGAAATGCCAGCATTACCACATGAATTATTAATGAACACAGCTTTAACTGGTTTTCCTGGTATGCCTATGCCTATGCCTGGTGCACAACATACACATCATGCATTGGGTGGTACTTTCCAACCACCGGTTGTGTTAGATTTATCAGTACCACGTGTACCACATCATCAAGGGCATCCAGGATTTTTCGGTCCCAGCGCTGCTTATATGAATGCTTTAGCTTCACGTGTACTTCCACCAACTCCGCCACTAATGGCTGCTGAACATATTAAGGAAACCGCCGCTGAACATTTGTTCAAAAATGTAAACTGGATCAAAAGTGTACATGCCTTTACTGAATTACCAATGTCGGATCAATTGCAATTACTAGAGGAATCATGGAAGGAGTTTTTCATATTAGCAATGGCGCAATATTTAATGCCAATTAATTTTGCACAACTACTTTTCGTATATGAATCAGAAAATAGCAATCGTGATGTTGTTGGTGTTGTTTCACGAGAGGTGCATGCTTTTCAAGACGTTTTAAACCAGCTCTGCCATATGAATGTAGATAACAATGAATATGATTGTTTACGTGCAATAACACTTTTCCGGAAACCTGTGCTAATCACTACTGAAGAGTTGATAAATAATTCACTATGCACTGGTAGTGGTAGTCCAAACTCCAGCACATCAGGCGATTCCCGCGGACTTATCGAATCCTCCAAAGTAGCATCCTTACATGATGACGCGCGTAATGCATTGCATACATATATTGCACGTAGTCATCCCAATCAACCTTTGCGATTCCAGACTATGTTGGGTGTAGCTACGCTTATGAACAAAGTCTCCAGCTTCACAATTGAAGAATTATTTTTCCGAAAAACTATCGGGGATATTACAATTGTGCGTCTCATCTCCGATATGTACAGTCAGCGTAAAATATAAGTGTTGTTCCGTCGGCAATTCTCGTGATCGCAATATCGAAATGGTCTGCGACTATTGCGCAAGAAGTGCCTTTTGCGATCGAAAGTGCTGGAAACTGTGATATATTTTAAGCGCCTTTGTAGATTTGTTGGACAATAAAAGTTATGGTGACATTTAAAGTAATGTATTATATACGAAAATATGTCTATTAAAAGTGATCTTAAATAATATTAAGTTTAATGTAATATAAAATACAAATATTATATATGAATATTATATACAAATGTAATAAAAATATATTTATGTAGATTTATTGTATTGACAATGAAAAGAAAAGAATATGAAGTTAAATATAAACGTTTTTAAAACATTAAAATTTCTTTGTATTTATTAATAACTTTGGAAAAAATACATTCAACGTCGGTAGAAATTGTGAACGCGTCTTCAGGCTTTTGGTTCTGTGACCTGATATTTAAATAATATAAATATACTTAAATAAATGTATATACTTAAATAATATAATAGACTACCAGAATCTAGGACAAATTTTTGAGAGCTATAGTATTTTCTAATCAAACTTAATAAGGAATGATATAAGTCTAAATGATGTTAAATGACGTTATTGATGAAGTTGTTACGCATGATAATAATGTGAATTAGTGTTACGCCAACAGACGTTTTTCAAGGATGTTTCTATAATGAAACATTAAATAAGTCTAATCTTAAATAAGACTTTGCTATTTATTAGATTGGAGTTATCTCGCAGATAGAAGTTTAACTTGATTTGTTATAGATATTAGCACATTTGTGTAAAAGTTTACAGTGGAAATCATTTTATGATGGCGTTTCTAAGAACCTAAGAATCTTTAATCAAGCTCCATTTCGTCACCTCAGCTATATAAATTATTTAATTATATTAAATAATCAAGTGAATAAATTTGGCCTTTTTGAATACGTATATACATTTTTTTAGATGTGTTAGATTATAATTAAAAGACAATAAACACAGTTTGAGAAATTATTTCAAATATTATTTCATTCAATTGATGATTTTATGATATCAATAATTCATTCCGGAAACATTTTACAAACAGTATTGAATTTTATATAAGACTGCATCATACATACGAGTATGCCAATTATTCACCTTATGCTGGAATCATTCAAGACTTACTCATATAGACCGTTGTCTTTAAATATTTAAATACCGTCGGTAAATCAGACGACTTCGAAAGTCACGCTAGACTGGAATTTTTAAAGAGTTCAGATAATAGACAATATTAATCACTTTTTGCAAGTGCAGTGAAAAATAAAACATTGTTCCTGGTGATGTTACGATCACTATAGATTATTCCAATTTTCTTCATTAACAATACTAAACAGGGCACTTTTTGGGATGCATTGGCAGCGAATTAATAGATTTTAGTCCAAATATTAGAATTTTTTTATTAATAAACGTATTGAGATAAAAGTAAGTACTATTGCCTTAAACACTTAATAATAAATAATAGTTAGCAGATTAATTATCAGGTTTTGGGGTGCGCTAAAATGGAAAACAATATATTACTATAAGAAATTTTTGCATTATATTTTCCCGTCATATTATTAATATGATAATATACATATATATGATATATATATATGCAGTTTTCTATTAGCAGTTTACTGAAAATAATTTTTTCAGTAGATGTTTAAATACTCACAATTTTTTAAATACTCACAATAAATAAAACACTTTAAACAATCATAAAAGATTATTTTCATTTTTGGGTAGTAAGAGATTTTATTATTTTTATGACTTTATTTTATTTATTTTAATATTTTCAATTAGTATTATTAGGACAATTTATTTCTTTTCTTAGTCTTTAAATTAGTTTCATATTTTTCATATGGGTCTTGACGTTAAATAGATGACACCATAGTAATCTAGCTTAGTGCGCGTGTAGTGCTAAAGCCAGCACAGATTCAACTACTCTTCTCGGAACATATTACAGTAGTTAATACTTTTGATATATTTTTAGATGACTCTTCGGAACAGGGTAGTAGCTGGCTCATAACTAGAAGAATATTGGCTTTCATACCGCCGGAAGTTTCAGAATTCTCTGCACAAACACGATCTTTCGCGTAACACCACAAAATAAAATCAAGTGTTTAAAAATTATGTACAGTCACACAAACTACTTTATGGGTATGTCGCATATAGCACAGCTGCCGACTTCACTTTCTAGAAGCTGCAAGTTGCTCAAAGTCAAGCTCTCCGAAGTCTCTTCAAAGTGTCATGGTACATCCGCACGCATGACATGCTAAGAGACCTTAGAATAGATCCGGTCAAAAAATATATAAGGAACAGAGCTCTGAAGCTATATAAGAAAACCGACAGTCTGCCCTACTTACCACTATCTAATCTCAGAGTAATCACTAAGCGGTACGCAGATTTTAGATATCAGACATTGAATAATCACGAAGCTTATGAGGAATACACAAATTATTCAATCAGATGGGTGGGAAACTGCAGAAACTTCCCAGCTGTCTAGGAGAAAGAGTGTCCAGATACACACTCGGAAAAGGGCCAACATTAGACAAACGTAAAATTATACTTTCCAGAAATAATTCGCATAACAAAGCCAAAAGAGTACATGTCGTGACTGCTACAACCGTCCATATTGAAACCACATATATTTCGTATAGATGATACTGCAATTTCATACCTTTAACATTTTCAAACCATTCGATTTTTACTGTTTCAGATGCGGTAATTGTGTTTCTTGACATATCCACTAGTAATAAAAAAGAGCGTAATAATTGGAAGAATTGTTACATTCATTCTATACTTAATGTTTCATATAATGTTATATAAAGGCCTCGAAGCATATAATATCTTGAATTATAATTTTGATTGATATATGTTGCTGAAATAGTAGTGCTAAATAAGGACCACGAAGTGGATAACCCTTTATTAGTTGAAGTTAACTTGTACCTACTGCTCAAAAAATATCCGGTATAAAGATAAAACTACACAAAAATAATAGGTCAAATTATATATCAGACCAAATTAAAAATATATAAATATTTAAATATATATTAATCATTTTTAAAACGATGGGATAAAATGATCACTGCAAATATATTCATATAATCAGCAATAGAAGTGACTATAAACAGAGTCTATAACATGTAAAATATACATTGTGACCGAAAAGCTTTCGGAAATTCTCATTTAAAATTCGCGCGCTGTATATTTTTCGATATTTTAAGTTTATGTAGTTTGGCAGCACTGTCCTTAATTACTATGCCAAAAATGAGCGCGATCTGTCAGACAGTTCGTTTACGGCAGCTGTTGAAACCAGTTCACCTCAGGAGTGCGTTGCGAAAAAAACAATGGAAAAAAATATTGAACAAAGAGTTTGCATCAAATTTTGTTTTTCGAACGAAATTTCGTGTGCAGAATCGTTGCGAATGCTACAAAAGGCTTATGGGGAATCAGTTTTATCGAAAACTCAAGTTTATGAGTGGTACAAAGCCTTTCAGGACTGTCGTACGACCGTCGAAGACATGCCGCGTTCTGGACGACCTTCGACCTCTACCACCGACGAAAACATTGAAAAGGCAAAGGAAATCGTGTTCAAAAATCCTCATGTGAGTGTTAGAGAGATAGCACGAGAGCTAGGCATCGGTCGTGAGATGGCTCGTTTGATTTTGGTGGACAATTTGTGTATGCGACGTGTCAACGCCCGGCTTGTTCCGATTCACCTCAATTTGTTCAACATTATCAACGATTTTAAGGCCAAACATTCAATAAATACCATCGAACAGCCACCGTATTCACCTGATCTTGCACCGTGTGACTTTTTCCTGTTTCCCAACCTCAAATTACCACTCAGAGGAACGCGTTTTGAATCCATAGAAGACGTAAAACAGAATTCGCAGAGGGAACTCAAAGCCATACCGGAAATCGCCTATAAAAAATTTTTTGATGATTGGAAGAAACGTTGGCATTTGTGTATCGCTTCTAATGGAGCATATTTTGAAGGAGATAAAATAAATATTGATGAAGATTAAGAATTTTGCGTTTTATTTAAAATTTTCCGGAAACTTTTCGGTCACAATGTATAAGCAGACTCTGGAGTAGATAATGCGGCTTTTAACCACAAAACATCTGATAACAATGCTGTTAGATCATCCATAGGAAAAATGCTCGATCGATCAGTTTCATATACTTTATTAGACACAAATGTATATAGGAAGCAAAACAAAATAATAACATATAAATGTAAAGAGTTGTGTTTTTACTATTTTATCTGATATGTACGAGTTGTACTTTTTGGTATGTTTTATACTAACAAATGTTACTAAAGAATTCGATATAGCTAAGCAAATATTTCTTTTAAAATGTTGCACCTTCACTTTAATACTATCAAAATATTTATATTTGTCACGAATTATATATCATATTTTGACTGTGATACAGAAATCGTTTTTTACACGAATATGTGACTATACTCTGGTAAGTATAGGTAGATTCATTTAGAATGTTATTTGAAAATTAAATTTCGAAACTACTGTAGAAAAATACCATATATCGCTAACTTTACTTTTATTGCATATATTGCACAACTTCGTTTAAGAACATTTGGCATATAGGTAAGTAAAATCCGGAAAAGGGATCCTGTTTGCTTGTGACTTCAACATTAGTTTAGATACTATTCCCTGATTAGGTATTAAAATCAAACTCAATTCACAATCATTTGATTCCTTCAGTTTAATATAAAAGAAAGAATTATTCAGATAAGATTTAAGTAATGAAAATTAACATAGAATTTCTACTTCAATAAGCTAAAGTACAATGGTACATGAGGATTAATTCCAAATGGCACCCATAATAGCCTTACCCTAGTAAGCATGGAACTATGGCAGAATTCAATGGTTGCCATACAAACTCAAAAAGTTAAAAAGCAAAATTTGCTTTTATGACTTTTCCGTGCCACAGCCAATAGTCACCACACACATACGAGTCCACAGCTGAGAACACATAAATCCTTTCCTTTGACGCTACAATTGAATCAACTGCATTGAAAACGTACCAAAGGTTTATTACAATACAGGAACGAAAATTCGTATGGCTGAATAAACAAAGTCATTTATGCAGTAAAAAAAAAATAGTATTAAAATTTTTAATTTCAGCAGAAAATTTGTTGTTGAGATTGTGAATGAGAGCCTACAGCAAATATAGCAAATATAGCAAAATCTGCAATATTGCCAACAAATTGTTTAGAATACGGAACGCTCACAGCGGAGCGGTACAATGGTTTGGTGCAAAACTGAGCTATCACCCTTTGCAGTGCCGTCCAATACACGTTTCACTGGCTCACTCACATATTTACGTGCATATTAGCTTTATTTATTTTTTTCTTATTTTTGCATTGAACGAGGATTTAAAATTAAATACGCTTCGGTGGTGATGACATATATGAGGCGATGATGAACTCAACTTAACTCGACTCAACACAATTCAATTTCAAACGGATCATTCCATTGTAGCAGTACTGATCGTTGTTGTTGTCTTTACCATAGTTTTTAGTTGCTGCAAATTTTTATTATTTATCCTTTTTGTTATTTTGTTGCTGGGCTGAGCCCTTTTAAGTCCTAATGGCCCTTTATTATCCTGCCTTTAGACTTTTAATAGACTCATAGATGTTGTGCTCATCCCTTGTGGTTGTTTCTCTTGCTTTCATTGCTTTGTATTCATTGTACTTGTTGTAGTTGTTATTGACGTCTTGTTCGTGCACAGCTATTTGCCTGTATATTTTGACTTAATCCTCATCTTTCTGTCATCAGTGACATTTCTCCAATATTGTTATTGGAATTGTTTTGAGTACAATTTGCAGTTTTTGGCAATATTGTTAGGAGTTTGATTTATTTTATTGCCGTCTTTTATATTTTCAAAAATATTTCCTGACATTAACTATTCTTATTAAATTTCATTTTTTTTTTTACAAAAAGTTAATTAATTAATTGTTCAAAAATGACCTGTAAAATTATTTAAAAAATCAGAATCATGGAATACTATTCAATATTCAATGGTAAATAGAAGGTCTAACAAGAAAATTCTACAAACAGTGCAGCTGTTGTAACATAAATGCTCGATATTAGAATATGAAAAAAGGCGACTTTTCGGATAGAAAATGAAATCGAGATATATAGAAATAGGAAAAACGCTCGAACGCTTAACCAAAAGAACTGACTGAGTTAAGCTTTTAAGTCTGTAGTATCAAACTGCAAGGATGAGCACGACAATCCGGTGCAGTTACAAAAATTGTTCTAACAATCTGGAAAAAATACTTCGATTTCAGCTAATAACACAATAAATTTTACTTTCGAAGAAGTGGATTTACAATCCCCAATTAAAAAAATAATTGGTAATTATTATTATTTAACAATTCTAAAATCCTGAATGGATAATTATTACTTTTGATTGTTTTGTTATTATTGTTGTTGTTAGTTATTTTTGTGTACATATTTCTCTGTTTATACAATATCACAAATTATATTATAGATATAATTTCACATTGTGTTTTGAAATCATAATTATTAAATACAAAATATTTTAGATACCCCTGAAGATGTTGGAAAATAACCAACGAAACGTCGGGTGAAAAATGAAATAAATTGAGTTTTATTTGCATCCTAATAATAAGACCAGAGTAGCCTAAAGAAAAAATTTTAACTAAAAAAATAATATTTTGAAATTTTTCTACTTGGCGATACAAGTATATGTCATTAAGCCCCGACTCAAGAGCAACTAGGTTATTGACGTAAATGGTCTGTCTACCTAAACAAATGTTGAACTATTTTGCCAATTAATTGACTAGGCCTATATTTTGGGCTCTGATCTGGTAATTTCAGCTTACATCGTTTTTTTAATTACATAGCAATTATAATGTTGGCACTTGATGTCTTTACAATGGTAATATGCCTCGTCAAAATAATACTATGTTTAAGTTCTCGTAGCTCCATCAATTTAGAATGAAGTATATACGAACATATATTGATACTGTGCGATTGATATTTGTAATAGTGGATTTTTTTATTCTTTATTCTCTTCATATTCATCAAAAAACTGAAAATGATCGAGACATTTAAGGTAACATACAGAATTTATAAATATATCGAGCTACTTGTATACATTGACGTAATCGACATTATGGGATATGACAATCGTGATATTAATGCTAAGGTTAGTACTATCAGAAAAAAATCTTAGAAAATGGCTTCGACACTAGATGAGTGTAAAACTAAGTGCAGCGACCAACTTCAGCAAGTAAAAACCGGTCTTAATGTACGACAGTTGAACCATCTGAAAAGAAGTGCTTCTCTAAAACTGTAAGCCCTTTGGAGTACAAATTAAAAATTGTTAACATTTGTATATAATATTTTTCCATTTTTTAAATAAATTCATAATTATATAATCATAAAATGTTTAGGTATTATAGGCTACAAATTCTGAAAATTGTGACTTGTTGTGACTTGTTGTGACTTGTTATATAAATCAAATTTTTCTAATAAGAGGTTTCTGAGAAAACTTAAAGAAAAGGCAATCGTATACAATATAATCTAACTGATGCATGTAAAAGAATTTTCAGGGCACCTAAGATGTATATTTACTGACCTTGTTTTTAAGCAGAACAACTATGTTCTGGTAAGTGTTGATTCTTGATTTTTTGAATGCCTCATACTCGTACTCGTAGAATCTGATTAACAGCTGATAGTCTATATTCGAATCAACGATTTGACTTACAGTAGCGATTCTATAACAGATTTTTGTTTCTTAGATTAAGACATCACATCACATGCGTATGTTATTTTCAGAGTATCTCCAAGCATTCATTGATTCTCAGCCGGTATTATTGGTTAATAATATTATAATTCATTGATGTAAGATATTAATCAAAAATTTGAAATATTTCACATTCCGAAAATTGCAAAAACTCATATTTTAAAAATGTTTGTAAGTAACTAGAGCTAGTTGAATGATAATGATATCATCCAGCCAGTCTGATAGGTTAATGAACCTGATAGGTTCGTAGTGATAAAAGATTTGACCCCTAAAAATGGTTAATAAGGGTACACATCACACACTTAAAATATACGTGTCAATACCAAATTTTACAAAATACAAGAAACTTTCAAAATTTAAAGAAGTTCAACATAAGAGAACAAGCTTAATCCATAAAAGAAAGTCAGACAGAAACGGAGTAGTTGTCCTAGAGTTTCCTTTATGCTTCTTTAATAGATATTATAAAAAATGTTTATATAGTGGCATTCTTATGATAATTATGTTTTGAGATTTTCTTATCGTTGTGTACGAAAAACAGATCTTTTCAAATATAAACCAAGATATCCAATATGACACTAGTATACTAATACCATTACTTATTGTAGACATAAGTTCTAGAACTTCAACTTTTAAATTAAATATTTGATATAAAGCGATTTAATGGCAATTATTTAAGTCAGTAAGGTAGATGCTTTACTGATATACTGTTAAAGTTTCATAAGACATGTAAACGGAGTTATTGCGTCTGAAGAGGCAGTAATGTGGGGCTATCAGTTCAAAAATGACCATCAAAGAAAGAGCTATTATTAAGTTTTGTTTTTAAACTTGGCGAAACTTTTGCAAAAACGTTTTAATTGATAAACCAAGTTCATCATGACAATTAATTATCGTTTGACAGACTTTATAAATATAAAACTTGGTTTAAAAGTAATTATGATGACATGAATGATGAGACATATGTTGCATGATTATTGCGAATGAATTCATAAAAGTTTAACTAAAATTATTAGTTTATTAAGTATTGACTGAACATTAGCAGAAAGATGTAAGTAATGCTTATTTAGCAAAGGTTGATTGACAACTAAAAGTTGCTATAATCAATTGATACTAGTGATCCATTTTTTGGATGTAAACCCCATTTTAACTCCAAACTATTACCCATATTCCGATGATTTGATACCTTATGACCTTACCTTTCGGAAGAATGTTTTGGACCATGAAATAATAGACTTTTGTGGACGTTAAACCCAACCAAAATACTTGCAATAACATCGTATCTGAGTATTATTCCAAATGGTATGAAATTTGGTATTACATTAATGAAGGATATACTTTATCGTGGGATATAATTACAAATAGATAGCGTTACCACTTATAATTATTTACAGAAATTCTTGTTTACTTCTGTTTTACAAACCATTTGTATGTATGTAGAACACATAATATATTTAAATTAGTTTATAAAATATTTATTATTACCAATCAATTTCTTGTGCATGGTTTGATTGATTGCACGCGTCACAGTTATAGATATATAGCGTTGTATATAAATATATATATTTATTTTAATATTAAAAAATATTCATTTTAAAAGAATATAATAAAGTACAGGTAAGAATATCCGGTTGAGAACTCATTGTCTGTAGTCTACTTGAGAGTGTCTTAATCAGTAAGTAGGTGTGTACGCGGTTAAACGCAAAATAAATCCGCATAAAGTGCGACATGGCATTCAACAACAACTCGGAACAAAAATAGATATCATTGAACAATTTAAGCACTTTCATAAGAAGCGGCATCAAGCCAAATTGCTTTAGAGGTAACAACAGATTATAATAATTTTGTGTTTACTTGTGTCTCAAATCGAATTTGTACTTATATATAAAGCAATTTTACTTTGAGTATCATTTTGAGTTCGAATTTGCATATTGTTAAGCCATAATGATTAAGTAATGCTAATACAATGAATGAAGCTGACGCATATCTTTACCAAATTCGCGTAAGTTTTAATGCGCATACGCCTACGAGCCCGGTTCCAAGTACGTCACTTACCACTTACCACTTCCCAAGTACAAACTTGTACTATTTCAGGCAGGTGTATTTAGAGCTAAAGGTCAGTATAACAGCTATTGCCTGCTACTAAACACTAAGGCGACAACACATTTCATAAGATCAACAAGTAAACGTAAGCCAAGTCGGTGCGTGTGCGATTTGTCCATTCAAATCGGTTTAAAAGAGGCTGGGATCATTTCTAAGCTAATCCTTTCGCAATTACCTAGTAAAACAAAAATCTGAGCTTGAAAATGGATTTTAATAGACAGGATTACCCTTTTGCTGAATGACTAAATTCTAGGATGCATGCTGTTTTGTATATACATGTATTGTTTTTGAACATTGTGGAAATGTCTTTAAGCCAAAGTATTATGCTTAGAGTTTAAGGAAAGGTAATATGTATTACTTGTCTAAGTTGCAAATATGTAATTTTGGTTTATTTAATATAGATTTTATATTCTATATGTATGTGTACATAAGAGTTTGTATAAGAACTACGTAACGGTGCCCAATAAGTATCTGCTGTATAAATATAAAAACATAATATAGTTTGAAAAAAGTCAATGGTATGAAACGGAAAATTAATCCACTTGTTTA
>NC_051847.1:202378807-202390626 GCF_002237135.1 Teleopsis dalmanni | reverse complement strand
TCAGTAGTTGTGCATTTATCCAGCTATTTTTTGCTTAGGGGTCAGATATCGGTTAGCTTAACAATTTCAACTTCAAGAAAAAAATACTGTCACTTCGCTTATTTTTACATACATTGATTTAATAATATTATGTTAATAAACCATAAATGTGTAGATATATATTGAATATGTAGAGTATATAAGGTATATATTGAAAATATTAGAAATAAATATAATAGATTTGGTTTTTATTTACCTATATACCAGTATTTCTGTCGATTGTTGAATGTTTCCGGTAAGGCGTCTTTTTATACCAAGTACATTTAATACAGCATAATATATAACAGATTAGAGTACGAACTACAAGGTTCTCGAACCGAATCGTTATCAATCGTTCTTATTAGGTAATAGAGCTAACTGTTGTTGTAACAGAGCACATTTGCTCCAAGTTTTTTTGCTCTCAGCTAATTTTATACAATACAATATATTACAGATTAAGGTACGAAATACAAGGTCCTCAAACCGAAGCCCCTTGTTATCAATAGATAAACAGAGCTAATAATTATTGTTAGCCTAGGCTTACTAGGATCAGACTTTCTAAAACGGAATTACTACTATTTACTATTTAATAAAATTGAACTAAAATGTATATAACTCTGTATTGAATGAGATAACTTATTCATTGCGCGTCGTTACCAAAAATTGGTTTTTGATACTACAACTATGTTTTTGATACTATAATTTAGCATTGAGTATATACTACTCAAAGACTAGAAATCAAATAAAAAATCTTTTAAACAGATTTTGTTGAAAAACCATGTTAAACGTGACAAATTTAAAATGTTGGCGATCCAAAGGAAATGCATAGCGTAATTTATTTAACACGCTGCAAGGTTCAAATTGCTTTACATCGGTACTTGGTATTTTACAATGACCTCAAACGACACAAGATGCCAATTAATTACTATAAGAACAAAAGTTAACTGAAACACTAACACATCAACTAAATGGAAGTAGCGCAAATGTATATTGCAGCAGTAACGCCAGCAACGGCGAGGCGACTGTTGCAAGGAAGACAGCAGTTGTCGTAACAGCAAATTCCGCACCAATCCTAGCACAAGTTTCTATAGCGCAACATTTCTAATCGGATTTTGTTATCAACGCAGAGGTGACAAGCGACATAGGACCTTATCGTGTAATACTAGGAACTGGCTACATAGCTTGTGCAGTAAGCCCAGCACAGTGTAGCACAGTACAGTGTACAGTATAGCAATTGCTTTATATGGAAGTAAAAATGTGTGGCCCCAAACATGTTCGTATCCTGGCAAAAATGAGACTTTCAGCTTAACGTTTCCATGCTCAGCATATTCTAGTCATTTAAGTCCTTTTATTTTTCTGCTGCCATTTTCTTATTATTCTTATTATGGGTTTTATTTTATTTTAACTTTTTTATTTTAATAAATTGTGCCCATTGGGATTCGTTTAATAGACAGTAAGATTACGTCGCTCGGTATAAAGTTTAAGCAGAAAATTTATATAAAAATGGAAATGAAATGAAGAAAGGAAGTAACAGAGTATGTTCAATATGCATGGCATGTGGAAAATATGCTTACCAGGATTATCATTATTGACTGCGAAAGCATATACTAACATATTTAACTAGAACAAATACTTAGCACAGCATGGCTACGCTTATATTGTGGTTTTAGCAATATGCCCTGAACATAGTGTACAGGTAGGTATACTCGTGCTATTATTGGGCTATCCCAACCAAATACAACCACCGCTTTAGTTGAAACAATATGCTTATTTAAGATAAAAAGATAAGAGATAAAAAATATGAAAAACAATGCCTCACCATAGCGGTGGCTGTATTAAATTTCCGCTTCCTACTATAACAGCCAGGTGAGATATCAGTAAATTGCTAAGTATGATTAGGCGCAGTGGTGCGCTTATGTCTCCCACACCTACAATATCTTTCGTTTTTATTTAAATGATTTATGTGCACTGTTTTCATTACATAACAGCTCTGTTAAAGCTTAAGTATCCTTGGCAGCTTAGTGAAGCCCTCTACACTCCCAATACGCATTTAATTAATTTATTCAAATCGCCTTTAATCTTGCTGGCATCACATTTTCAAGAATATTATTATTTATTTACACAACAGAAATTTAATGCCAAATTTTGATTTTGACCATTTTGATTAGACGCAATTTTACACGTAATCTGGCTTTGGTATGCAAGGCGTGAAAGTGGAAGGTCTGTGGCATAAACGATTACTTTGATTTCTATCTTACTTAAGTGGCAGCAGGATTTATGGGAAACTTTAAACGGCTAAGGAGCACATATACAACTACGGTTTAATTATAATTTATTGCGTTTATCATTCTCTTAGATGTTGGTATAAAAGATTTAGGTAAAGCTATTATTTAAGCATTTTTATAGAACCTGAGAAAATCAAAAAACCTACAATTAGCAAGAAATTTAATGTTTTTAAATAAAGACTAGGCTAAATAAGCCCTTTAATTGAACAGGTATTGTTTCGAATATCAACACTTACACTAGGGATCAACTATTGCCCATTGTAATTCTCTTACAGTTGTATAGGAGTTGCATAGTTAAGTCCTTTAGTTTTACAGACCAAGTTTAAGAAATCCGTCAAGTTTACTTTTGTTATCTCCATCAAGTGATAGGAGAAGAGGTCTTCCTAATATTAGTTTAGCTTTATCTGCAGTCGTTTTGAGAAATATGGAAATTGATTAATTGAAATAATACTGCAGTACTGTGCAACCATCGTTGGTACACTGATAGTATTCCAGTTAGCATGCGTGCTGCAGTTTTGTTGAAACCAAAATAGAGTTTATTCTAAAAATTTTTTTTATAGACCATAGTTCGTAACAAACTTAAAGTCTTATTTTGAATTATTCGTGAAATAGCATAACTCGTTAGTACTTCAACAAGCACGCGAGCTACAGGGTCTAGACTTAAACAAGCTAATACTATTCTTCTTTATTTATATATTTATTCGTTATTTATTCGATTTCGAATATTGGTGTTCATATAATATAAAGCTTTATTGTTTAAAATACCTTCTCATAAACTATTGCTCCATGCTATAGTTATAATACTGCCGACTTATCGTATTTGGGTACATTAAAGTATTTTTGTTGAAAATGAATAAAAATTGCAATGAAAATTGTTTACTACGTATAATAATCCTATCAACCTAACAGTTTTGTGTTGAAGCATCCATGAAGTAGCGTAGTTCTCATTGGTACCTAGGCAAGCAGGTTTGCTGAAACCAAAAGATATGTCATTCTATTCCTACCAAAACCAACTCTTGACAGTGTCTTACAGTGTCATGTTGAACCACCCCCGTTAGTACTATCGTGGCATACAAGTTGCAAGATTTCTGAAATAGTTTTTGTTTTTTTATTCTCTTCCAATCTAGACCATAGGGTTCCAATTACTTTACAGTCCAGTGCATAAGTTATTTATCGAACATAGTGAGTTTATATATATACATATGTATATATTATACTTTTAGTGAGTTTATATATATATATATAGTATATTTTTAGTTCACACATATATATAATTATAGTTTTTGCTATACTGGGTTGATCAGATTTATATTGTTTCATCTCTTATTTTTAATTGTTGTTCTATGATTCTTATCTTTACTTCTATCTTTCAGTGCCAAAACTTTACCTTCTTTTTAACTGCTGACTCAAAGTTGGTATTATTATTTTGTTGTTGTTATGGTTTCTGTAGAGTATACATCCATGCGCCAGTATGAATGTAAGTAATTGTAGAGATCACTGAGGAAAAAATTAAATTAAATTAAACATTGATTAAATTTCATTTATTTTATTTAAACTTCAAGTAATGTTCAAATTTTTTTTTCTTGTCTATTGCCTTTAAGTAATGTTTTATTTTTTTACTTTTATTTCTGTATTTTTCTAAGCTTATTTTCAATATATTTGATATAAAGTGAATGATATCCTATCTCATCTACCAAATCTACAATGTTCTATAAATGTCAAGTAAACACTTATAATTTATTTACTTCAATAAATTACGTGGAGATAAATTTTGTAAATATAAATTACAAAAAACAAAATATTAAATAAAAAAAAGGTAGTATAAAAACAAAAATGTCAACAATAAAAGAAAACAAGCGAAATGAGATAAAAATTCATGGGAGTTTATATCATTTTTGGAGGTAAATTCACGTCGACTCCTCTGCACACATGCATAATGAAGTTCTCAGGAGGAAAGGCTCAGCTGTACGCCAGTTCTTCTGTTCTTACACAGAACCAAATGAGTTTACACAATAACAGGACGTAAACCTTTGGTGTTACTCACGTATCTACGCGTACAATAAAATGAAAGAAATACGAGCTTAAATGAAAGTAGTGCCCAACTGGGAATATGGCTGCGTACTTCGGTGGAATGTGAAATTTTTCTATGGAACGAGAACGAACTTGAGTACACGTGCATTTATTCATATTTATGAATTGTCATATTGAAATTGCCTACGAAAGACAAAAGCATGCAAATGAGTGTGAGTGTACCACAACCGCTCTGGCGATATCAATTTAAATACCAATAACCATGACAATATCGGCATTACCACAGACTTAAAGAAGTTTTACTCGCAATTCACATAGCTTCCTGTTATGGCTTATTGTGTGGTATCGAATTGCAATGTTCATTTTTAATATTTTTTTTTTCACGATATTTAAGCTCATTTTTTCTATAATATTTATTGAAAGGAAATTTATTATCGTTCTGATAATATAGTATATTCTTTGATATATACGTATAAATCGGTATTTCTTGTGGGAAATCAATTTTATTACGCGAGTAAATATACAGCAACATCTAACCGTCAATGTCATCATTACTGTTGCCGGAGCTTTTGTCATCAACAACATTTTCCACTGCTGCGGTACATTTCTGAAGAAACATTCCAGCTACATAATCACTAATGGTTTCCGGGTTCCGTTAAGGAGAGTGCAAAAAACAATAAAGTGCATAACTTCACGTATATGTACGTTGTGTTAAAATATTTCAAGCGGAAATGACGATGATGTGGGCGATGATGATGAAGTACATTCTTGTACGTATGATTATGACTTACGTAGATAAATTCCATGCAGCTGGAATTTCAATATATTTTACTCGAAAATGACATATTTTTCACATTTCCTTCAATTTTTCACTATTTGTTGGTTTTTTCTTTTTTTTTTTGAACCATTTTATTTCAGAATAAAATTTATAAAGGGGTTAAGAAAATTAAATACTAAGACTTTCAGTTGAATTTTCGTATATTGAATTGACTGCAATGAGAACTAGAAATTTATTTAATATCTTAAGTTTAATAAATGCTCTTACAAAAACCCTATAACATTTTTAAAGATCTTTACTACGAAATCTCAAAAAAAGTGATAGAAAAGCGGCAACATTATTAAATTATCCAAATAACCTGGCAGCTTTCAATTTGGGAACATCTAATCCATATTGATCGAAAGCTGTAGGCACCTTATATTTGAGTTGGTTAGTATGAACAAATTATTAGTTAGTATGAACACTCATTTAGGTTCCTGGTCATGGGGAAGACGACAGTAACGAAACAGCTGAGAAGTTTACAAAAGAGGGCGCACTTACTATACTAAGAAACATTAAATATAGGCTGTTGGGAATTCCAGGGGCGTATTTTAATCGCAGAAGTCACTCTTCATATGATTCGAACCGTTTTGAGTAATATCATTTTGTCATATTGAATCAATACATAGTAACAAATTGTAAACTTTTCCAAAACATCCGGGCTGACTCTAAATTTCTTAGACAGTTCAAACAGCCTATTGGAGTCGATAACAAAATATTACAGAACATTTCTTGATTGGACATGGTTCTGCTGACTATCGTCTTTCAAAGTTGGGTTACAGAACATTGATAGAATATTGATTTCTTGATTGGACATGGTTCTGCTGTCTATCGTCTTTCATAGTTGGGTTTAAAAAACACAAACGTCTGCCGATTTTGTGAAATCCAGTATAATACTTCCAACCATGTTATCTTTAATTGAATTGAACTTGACTTGAACTTTAATTTAAAGCACAGAGATATTTTCAGATCTATTAGTAGTCTAAATTTCTGTAGGTAAACTTAGAAGACTAGCTCTAGCGATAGCACGATAAATCTTATAGATCACTGTGTACCATACTCCTTTAAATAATAAAGATATTGTTGCTATGAACGAACTGTTTAGCCAGGGGAAGTTCTGTTATTTATAGAGATATGTCGTCATACTTAATTGTAGTACTCATTGAAAAAAGTGAAATTAAGACAGAGAATAAAAACGAATTTAATTCATTTTTAAACTATTGTGGAATTGCTTGTAAGAAAATGTTTATTTTTTTTATTATAAAAATCGTTAAATATTATAAGACATTTATAAATTTTATCTACATTGTTTATTCTTTTGTGTTTGCATGCCCAAATATGTTTTTTTTCTATATATATTATGAATTCCTGTTTATTTATTATTTTAATAAAAAAAATATGCAAAAATGTAAATAATATTTTATCGTCAAATAGATTTTATCAGTTAACACTTTTTATGACTACATAACAGGCGATTTTTATGATTAAATTGCTATGACAATATTTTACCTTTTTTGTTGATAAAATAGAATTACTAAAAATATTGTATCGATATAACCAAGGCTTCAGGTAACTAATGGCATCTAACTGAAATAAAATAAAAAAATTTTATTTTTCCATTGTGACATGAAAGAATTTTTAAAAGTTTTTTATACAAAAGAAAAAATAATTTTTATTTTAAATTTATTTGAAATTTTCTTATTCACCTTCAAGTATTTTTAGTTACGAAATGCAATCATGGCAATCAGCCAAAAATTCCTATCTTTTATTTGTAATAAATTGTATGCAGTTTGTGAGTTTCAATTGAAGAGATACTAAATTCAATATGAGTGTAGTTTAGTATCTCATTAAATTTAATTTATGATATTAAATGGTTTCGTATTACTTCTGTGAAACTCAATAATAGTTATATATATTTATAATGTTATGATAAATGAGCTAGTTCAGTAACATTTGACAGTTGTAATATAAATTCATACAGAAGGATATCGGTTACGAAATGCAAACATACATCTGTCTAAAAGTACAACCAATCTGTTTTATAGTTCAATTATACTACTAACATAGTAGTGGTACTATAGAACATTTCTCGGTGTGTTTATTAGCCATTGTCTGATGCCTAATAATAGACACAAGCATAAAAAAATAATTATTATTAGCATTGACGATTGTAGAAAGTTCAAGGAACTGAATGTTAAAAGAATTTTGAACACAAATGTTCTTTAAAGACATTATTTTTAATAAGCTAAATTTAATTACCAATATAGGATTACAGTATATCTTGAAAATTGCGTACAGCAAACACATCTTGAGTTTTGTAAATCTTAAACTAGTGCAAGCGTTTCTTTCTGGTACCGCTAATCGCAATTTTCTGGTATTGATAACTCTGAAACTGATACACAAAGCAGAAAATTGTCATTTATTAAAACTAAAGCCCATAAATACTCGCAATTCGCCACCATCATAAAATATGAAGTTATATAAAGCAAGTGGTATTGGTTTTAAAATTACAAACTCGGAAACCTTATACCGTAGCAATTGCACAAAATGGTATTAAAACCTGCCACTTTGGACTCTGATTGTGCTTCTCAGTTACCGAGCTTTTTATTAAAAATTACGAATACCATTGAAATAAATTAATTCTACAATATACTATATATAGAAAAACAAATAAAGATAAATTGATTAAAATCAATTAAAGTCAGTGAAGACCAATTAAATGTTTTATTGACTTTGTTATCCAGACTTCGTGCCATTATTGAGGTACTCTATCTTGCGGTATATTGATAATACCGTCAAATCTCTCCGTGCCTTTATTTAGCTTAGATCACACCACATATTTCTCCTTGTCATCATACATTCTGAGCCATATTCAGCATCAGACAAATCTTCTAGTTCATTGCGAGTTCTTTTGTTTTATTTCGAACTGCTATGTTGAGTAGTGCCTTTACTTCAACTAAAGTTCAGCTTCAATAAGTCGTGGTAGTGTCTGGTTCAGTTTTAGATACTTTCGTTAAGATTTTACTGATGTATATCATATAAGATTCCATTTGTTGCGGACTTTCATAAATTTGTGTTTCCATACAGCTATTCATATAACTCTAGATATAACTGTTATTATAGTAACAGGAGTTCTGACCAGTTGGTCCAAACTTTCACTACTTAGAAGGTAACTTAACTACTCAGTTTGGTTTTATAAATGTAAATTTATTTCCAACATAAATATTTTCATAAAAATAAATCATTTTTTCTTATGAATATTCGGAAATGCGTTATTTTAAAATTCTATATCTGATTTTAATACTATGCTAAAGTTTTATTTAAAAATAAATATAAAAATTTTAAAATATTCCATAATTCGGACACATATGGTATATGCATTATTAAATGTGAAAGTTTTGAATATGCAAATTCCAGCAAAAATTTTGCTAACTTTTAAAATTCACTCAATGTTTATGTTGAAAAATGGTGCTCTGAATAGATAATGGATTTTTGCTATAATGGATTTTCTAAACACTTCGGTGTGTACGTCATCAATTAAGCTCATTTAGTTATTAATACGTTTCAATATTTGAATTATTAATTTCATATATTTTAAAGTAGAGTTTAGCTAAAAATTGTAAAATCTACTTACCTAACCTACATTGCCATAATCACTCGTTTTCCATACGATAATATTCGGTTAGTAAGTCAGAATGACTATAATTTTATGTTCGAACGTTTTTTAGCTAAAAATTTAAAATTTTTTCTAACCACCTTTTTCTGATGTCATTAAATAGTTTCATAAAATATGACAGGATTTAGCTAAATATTTGATGCAAAGTATGATGGTTAAAATATTTTTACAGAGCACGTCTTTATAAAAAATAAAAAAATTGTAAATCCTTTTTTTTATTTTCATTACTTATACATTTGCAGTCATGGAAAATATTATTTTCATAGCTTAAAAATCCATGGGGCGCCATATGAATAAAAAAATTTTTAATATGTTTTCAAATATATATGAAATTTAATCCTCTATCCTTTTATAAACGAAAATATTTTTTTATTAATATTTCGATAAAAAATACACTATATATGTATAGGTTGAATAACAGAAGATACTCGAAAACCATGTCGATAGTAAATAAAAACTAGTAAATTCATTATGGAAAGACATCAAAATATACACAAAGAAAAAGCTGATTATGATAAATAACTAAAATAATGTAAAACTAAGAATTCTATAACAATACTGTTTTTATATTATTTTTGATATATATGTTATTGTTGAACATACTCATTGAGGTAGTGTCTAGATTGCGATGTCACAATGAAGCATTTTTTGTGTTCAAATAAGCTTTTAGGGACTATCCTCACCAAGTCAAGTCTATCGACTTTTTTCAGTGCGAAGATTTTATTGAAACTGTTCCATTTCTACTAATACAATTTGTACGTCTTTTGGCTGTTTGAATAATATTGTCTTAATCCTAAAACTATTGACTCTATATCACGTGTATGAGAAATACGATTGTTCTTATTCTGCAGCTCTAAAGTTATATGGTGTTGTAGTTTAGATTATTCGATGCTAACCTAATCTCTTGTAGTTCAGATTATTTGATGGTAAACTAGTCTCTTGCAGTTCAGATTATTTGATGGTAACTCTAGTCTCTTGCAGTTCAGATTATTTGATGGTAATCTATAAGTGATACTTCACATTTAAGTCATCCATATAACTACATAATTGTTGTAAAAATTATTAGTCATTTCTCTGTTCGCTTCACCTTAAACAGGAAGAACTTTAAAATTATTTGTCGCATACACAGCTAATGAATACTTCCTCTCCCTTTTTCTTAGCATCCTACCAGAATATTGTTTTTTTATAAACATTTTACAGATATATTTAAAAATGTTGAAGACTGCATGTCAACTCAAATTTAATTAAATTTATTTAAAAGAATTTTTTAAATTAAATAAAAATTTTAATTGAAAAATTGTTTGCCTCCAGGGGTCCAGGAGCCTTGGTGCGTTCATAGTTGCATGGGCCAGAAATTCTTTATATTTATTTTATTGACAAATGATGGGAAGGTTAATTAAAGTCAAATATATTTTCAGACTGTTGTTTATTGTTAAAAGTTATTGTGGCGCGAATTCGAGGGAGTCGAAGGGGAAATTTGCAATATTTTACAATATCATTGTGTTTATGAGGAGAATACTAAAAAGGCATTAGAAAACATTTCATCTATTTAGAATAAAGATTAGTTTTTATAATCAAGGGCATGGTATAGATTTTGGATGTTGGATATATAAGAAGATTCCCGTGCTAATAGGCAAGAAGAGTGATTTACTCAAAAAGTCTATAAAATTATGTTTAAGATGTGAAGTCTTTCTGATCATATAAATACATGATGAGAAGGACTTTTAAATTAAAAATGAACCAAATATATGCATAAATTATAAAGACTTTTATCTAAAGTTACTTAAAAACGACCTCAATGATTGGATGCCTGTATCGGTAAGTAGGTATAAAGGTGTAAAATTTTCAAATCGTTTTCAATTAATTAAAAAAGCTTTGACTTTGGTAAAGCATTGAGCGTTATAAAACCTATCAGATTCATAGATAATGCAAGTATTTAGACAATTTCAGTATTATATATACCATGATGTGATTTAAAGAATAGAGAGTTGATTACTTTAAGCCTCGACCCAGTTAAGACTAGACAGTAACACAATAGGTGCGCTAATGTCTGTTCAGTAAACATAGTCTGCTGGTCGATTCCAAATGGTTTTGTAGTCTGGTATTTAATACAAACTATGTCGCTTTTCAATAAAATATAAAAAAAATATTATACATTGAATTTCCATCCTTTAAACGGAATCAAAACGGAATGTATATTATAGCAAATATTGAAGCGGTCACACGAAGAAAAATAATAAATAATTTTACATCATGTATTCTGAGTGTTAATAAGTGCAGGGCATACATAACAGTACAGTGAGTAATAAATATCCATCTCATCATTGAACTATAGTAGCTGCCTACTGTGTTCCATATAATTGAAATACACTGAGAGTGATCAACTACTGCAGCGAGAGGATGTAATGTTATTGAACGTTGGGCGCAACGCTTCAAGTATATATGTTAAATTATATGTGGTTACAAGTTCAGGGTTTTTACTATATATGTGCAGTGATTCACTTTTATATGGATGTGTAGCGTTTAGCTTCAAACACTATTATTCGCTAGCGAGTAACTGCACAATGTCAGGCTCTTAGTAGACTTTTCAAGGTACCATGAAAAATACATAAAGGATAGAGCCCTGAAATTATTTCCGAAAACTAACGCACTTACCAACATCGCGTTATCGAATCTCAGAATGGTTATGGGCTGCTCGGAGAAGTATGCAGATCTGAAGTCAATTATTGTTTGGTCTGATGAGATGTTAAACAACAATCTTGTCAAGACGTACAGTGGGGTTTTGAAGAGACCTTGCAGTTCATAGAAAGTAAAAGTGTTCAAGTCCACTAACTCAACTAGCTTGAACATATATAATAATGGCAGGGTTTTTAGATGTGCAGTAAGTAACGCTACAAGTATGTTTATGTGCCTAATCGAAATTATTATTAAATCCATTGAATACTATAGGATCGATTAAGACGTATTTGTTAATTGAAATGACTGCTTACCA
>NC_051847.1:202359123-202378707 GCF_002237135.1 Teleopsis dalmanni | reverse complement strand
ATGCCGATATATTGATATGAGATACATATATGTATATATGTTTATATATATAAAAATATATATAAACAATTTCCTTGGATAACTTTTAATAATTAGCATATTTCTTAATACTTCATCATTCTAACACTTTTCATCTATCAAGAATATATATATATATTACATGATTTAGAGAATTCTGTTACAAAGATTTTACGATGAAACCACAGATTTTTATTCCTGCAATATTTTAATCAAATCTGTGGCTCGTTTATGTAACTTTCTCACTTCGTTTTCTCGAACGATTTTCTCACTTTTGACAATTACTCACTAAAAGTGTTTATGTAACTGTGGTGAATTGTTTTCTCACTTTTTTTCGTTCGAGTTTTTGTCACCTGTCAAATAGCTTGCGAGAAGTTTTGAAATTTGAATAGAAAAAAGTAAGTTAAAGTGAATAAATTTAAATTTTTGGTACAAGTGCTATTTGCAAGCACTAAGCAACCTTTTAAAATTGTTTTATTTTCGTTCCATTTATTCAAAAAACGTTTCATTTTCATCAGTTTCTCTCATCACACCATAACGTTCTCGTATGGTGAATTTTTCATGTTACATAAACAGCAAACTCGAAAGAAGTGAGAAAAAGCAGGTGAGAACTTTTCGAAAGAAATCGTTCGAGTTAAACTCGAACGATTTACATAAACGAGCTACTGATCTATGAAACTTACCACAGTTATGTGCCATGTCAATATAATCTTCACTCAATTCATTATTCTTTTCATAACGATTCCTCATTTTCTTTTATCTCTAAAAAAAGTTCTTTTCATCAAGGTCTTCAAAATATTAATTTTCTGTGATTAACAGACTTGCAAAGATTTTTTAATTCTTTTCATATTAAAATAAAAAACTGTTAATAATTGTAAGATGGGAAATGGTATCTGATAATTAACAACTATAATCCACTAATCAACCATGATCCAATTGTTATGCGATCCTATTAAATATAGTCAATCAGTCGACTCTCCTTATTAAAAATAAAAGCAATAACTTATGCGACAACGCACTCTTCACTTAATTCAGATCTTACTTCATATTTCTTATTCCACTACTGTGATTGATTGTTAGTCTTCGAATTTGAGTATTCGATGAGTACGGTATGTTTCATTAACTAATTTGAATCAGCTTATGTACTATTGAAATATCTAGCATAACTGATCTCTTAAAATAAGATATAATATAAGTTAACACGTAATCAGCAACGTTTGTATGTTTGAATAAAAATATTCGAAGAGGAGTGTTTAAAAGCTCTCAGGTGCGAGTGTTGCTAAGAGACCCATCACGAATGGAAAAGTCAGTTGAGTTTTTGCTCTATAGTGTAAAACATATATTTAATAAAGGAATAAATAATTGATAATTGGAAATGAAATAATTTATATAAGTAAGATATAAGTACTTTCTTTATAGTTTAGTGTTTCATATGTATATATTTAAACAAATATTTATGCGTTAAATTTTTCACCTATATGGTTATTAAAAAAGAAACAATATTTTAATATTATTTCCATAATTGTATCTAACAACTTATCATGATTTTATATAAGTAAAAACACCACCTCAACAGATCTAAAGATTTTGAATTAAAATCAATTTAAATCCCTACACCGGTAATTTAAAAAAAAATGATTCTATATCTGCTCTATGGCAGATATGCTCTATGTATCTAACAACTTATCATGATTTTATATAAGTAGAAACACCACCTCAACGGATCAAAAGATTTTGAAATCAAATCATTTTAAATTCCTAAACCAGTATGATAAGAAAAAATAAAACTATATTTGGTCTATGGCGTTTCCAATCAAAATTATACCCATGGAGTACAAAAAAATGTTTTATTGCCTTAGGTAAAACCTACATTCTAAACTATTGAAATGCAGAAAGCAATTTTTGTGTGTACAAAAATGTTTCAGAATCCTTCAATTCACAACGCGAATACGTACTGCCACTATCCAAAGATATTTTGTGGTACTATATTTGTACTAGTTTAGAAAAAGCTTTTTAGCTTATTGAACTTTTAGTTTACGTTCTCAAATAGAAATCAAAAATAAAAAACAAAAATTAGTCCTTCTATGTTTTACAAGCTGTAACTAGTACTCCTTGCTGATTGCATCCTGTTGCGGACATGGCATACAAAAATAGCTGGCTTAGTCAGTGACAATGTCACGTACTTTTCGGGTAATTTACGTTTTTTAAACAATTGCTGAATTTTTAGATAAAAATTTTTTTATTCACAATGAATATTATCCTTTTTAGGTCGTACTTACATATATAACAATTTTTTTGTTTTTTTTTTTTTGAAACAATTGTTTTAACATTAAAAAGTAATTTAGATGACTTTGAGTTACTTACATATTTTATTTAAGTTTTCTCATGGTACGATTGTTTCAGCTCGAAAAAGTTTTCTGAGTTCTTTGTAGATGAAATTTATCAAAACTAATTTATTTTTTCATATGTGTATTTATATATTATTTTTTTATACTGAAATGCTCAACATGAAGTACAATGCAATTAAGCATATATTATTATTTAGAAGAGAATATGTACTTCTGAAGCGATACACATATGCCAACGCTTAACTCAATCTTCCATACACTTTTCGTAGGCCCGTGAAGGTATGGCTTTTAGTTCCTTCAGCGAATTCTCTTTTATCGATTCAATCGACTCAAAACGCTTACCACGAAGGGGCAATTTGAGTTTCGGGAACAGGAAAAAGTCGTACGTCGCCAGATCTGGCGAATATGGTGCCTGAGCGATAACAGTAGTGCCGTGTTTGGTCAAAAACTCGCGTAAAACAAGAATTTTTTATAATAAAAACCGCTTAATGTACTTGAGGTAGTCTCACATTAACAGCTGCTGTAAACAAACTAATTGACAGATGGCGCTCAAATTTGTACCATATGTCAAGAAAGGTTGTGCCAACATAACAAAAAAAAATTATTGAAAAAGGTCTATTACTTAAGGAGTAGTTAACAAACACCAAACTCAAATTGCCACTTCGTGGTAAGGTACTTTTTGAGCAGAAGGTATATATAAGTATTTCATATACACCAACATTTGCTATTGCCATAAAAATAATTATATATCTACATCCTACATCTTTACTTAAGATACATTTACAAAACATATTTTATTTATAGTAAGCGATGTCTATAAAATAATCTGTTCAAGTGATCATGAAAAATAAGATATTTTGAGCAAAGAATATTAACCATTTGAATGGACAATTTTAAATTAATTTCAATAGTGTGACCTTGACAGTATAACTTCATTTTATCAAAGGTAAAAGCTTTAGAGTCGAACACGTCTTCAGAAAAACAAAGACTGAACTATAACTTAAAAAGAAAGCCAAAGATGTTTCTACAAGGATTTGTATCATATAGTGAACAAAAAATGTTAATTTTACAAACCTATTGCAATACCTTGGATGACAGTTGGATATGATCTTATAAGATTGAATGATAACTACTATAGGCAGCATACATCTGAAGCATGCAGTTTGAATCTGTAGCAAGTTGCGCAAAGTAAAAGACTCTACAGGCGTTCTGTATAAAAAGATATAGAATAGGGATTTTTGGTAAAAATTTTGTTTAAATACAGATAAGCTGATAGCGGTATTAAATGATTACCATAAAAATAACTGGAAGAACTGTACTCAAAATGTATTAAATGTATTAATACATAAAAATTTTTAATCTGTGAAAACAATTTTTATTACGATCTTTAACTATTGACTAATGATCATTGAGGTCATAGTCGTATCGCTTTAAGTAATTATAAATATAGTGTTATTTATGTCTCTTTACTGAGGTATTTCATTTAACCAAATCTTGTCGAAAACTAACTTAAAAACTAAGCTTACAAATAGAAGCTTATATATTGTAGAAAAAGAACTTTTTAAATTACAATATATAATAAGGCACGTAAGATAGTGTATATCAACAAAGAATTTCCTTATAAAGTACGAAAGTTACAAAATACTTGGATATGTGTTCGAAAGAAAATAAAGTTAGAAATTAAGTAATCTCTAATCGCTAAATCGTATTTTCTATTTCTTGGTTTCTATCAATACAAATAATATTATAATCTTTACTTTATTTAACTACAATTTAATTTAAGTTTTTTTATGAACTAGTTTTTTAAGACAGCGCTTCCAACTTTAAGTGAAAACACGCCACTTTTCCACCTTCACGATTACTTCATATATTTAAGTCCATCTTTTACTCACTTTGTGGTACAATAAAGTATTCTAAAGCATTCAACAAACTGGATGCCCTTCATCTCCGTGATCACGTTTCGTAAAGTTTGAAATACTTATATAACTCGAAGTAGAAATGACATTAATGCTTAACCTGTTGTTTTTCCATTTCTAACAAATTTCTCTTTTTGCTTTTTATGAATCTAATAAAAAAAAAGTGGAAGAGGCAATAAATGCTATTCCGCAAGACAGCTTTTCCTTTCCCTTTTTTAAAATTTGATTTCAATTCAAGGATGTGATTGTGGTAGAAAGATGTGCAATGCCTAGTCCAAGTTAACCGGAACATATAAAATGCATTAAAAAAATAATCAGTTGATGAAAAGTAGAAAATTGCTTCTTTTTTTTAAATATTTCTTTTTCTTTTCACGTTCTTTTTTCTTGTTGAATAAAAATAAAAAGCGATTTTTACAATGCTTGATAATATAAATGAATTCGTATTATTCCAGAATATAACGAGAACTTCTACTCGGATATATTAATAATGTCACTGTTACATTGCAAATTTCGCAAGTCATACCAAGGCTGCACTTCAACAAAACACACAAAACTAATTTAGAATAAAAAGATAAAATTCCCAAAGTTGTCACACTGGTCAGATATAAAACAAGCTCACTCCGAATGGAACTCACTGGTGTTTCCACCCACAAATGAATAATGACCGCATATTATTTGGTAGGAAAAAAAGGAATGATTTTTCTACTACTATTTTGCTCTTTTATTTGTATTTTGACTTGACTTCTACGAGTATTTGCTTTTCTAATTTATTTTTATTTCTACTCTAACAATATTGTTTTTATTACAAAAAAATTTAAACCATTGCACGCACAGACAGACATACAACTCTCATAGGAAATGCCAAATAACGACGAAGCACAATTTTTACGATACATAATTGACCTTTGCCATTGTTTTGCCATTTCCGTTCTTTCCATAGAGTTGCCAACACTGTTAAAATATGTTGTTGTTATTTTTGTTATTCCCATTTTATATTCTTCAGTTATTGTTTTTATTAATGCATTAGCATCAAAAAAGAATCTTCAACAGGAGTTACATTTGTAGCACAATTTGACTTGTATCTGACAAGGAAAGTGCACTTCAAAATCTTAATTGATTTCTTTAAAAATCATCTTTTTTTCCTTGAAATTTCTGTATAACCACAACCAATCAATCAAACCGAATCTCTAAATTATAGAAACTTGATGTATATGTATCTTCGATAGTAGATAAAATACTCGTTTATTTTTAAATTGAAATAAATTATGCTAATAGAAGCTTAATTTAATTTTCAGCTTAACTTAATATTGTTTAACTTAATATTGCTTAACTTAATATTTTTAGGGTTCACTATTATAAATAATATAATATTAATTAATAAAGGCTTGATATTAAAGCACTATATAACTTTTGATCATTCTCTTCTTCTGTTTCCATGCGGTTTCGGTTCAAAAGTCTGCCGACGAGTTTCATAAGGTGGCTTTCTTAGAATGAGTTTATATAATCTCATTAGTAAATACTAATGTGGTTATGCTACATCAATGGAAACAGATTAGTTATTGCGTTTCTTAACCAAAGTTTTGCGAGTATATGACATAATCTGGCAACAAATGGTTGTGATTTATAATATCTTATAATATATTTTATTACATTATAAACTGTTATATATGTTAGACATATACTTACCGATTTGTAATAATATCTAAACGTAATATCAAAAAATGAAGACAAGCTATAATAACTTGTAGTAATATCAGAACTTAGAAAAAGTGTTGTTTTTGAATAAATAGTTACTTTTTTTGTTGCTAAATAGTATATTCTATGATAAACCGCATATTTCCAGAATACATGAAATATTACTAAATGAAAAATACCCAAAAGAAAGGAAAAACGCCATAAATAAGTATAACAGATATTGCAACACCAGAAAAATAATGATTAATATGCAAGTCTCTTCCTACTCCTCTGGTTTCCGAATTTTAATATCAACTGACCCAATGAAAGTAGTATAATTTTTATTATACCTTATAATGCATAACTTTATAATCTATATATAAAGTACCCTAGATACTCTAATTATTGGAGCATAATAGATATTGCACATTCAGAAAAATTATAATTAATGAGAAGAACTCTTTATGCTTTTAATCAATGACAATCTTCGAAGCTCAGCTTTATCTGAAACCACTACTTAATTCAAAAATATCTGTCGAATATATATGTATAATTGCTTATACCAATAAGCATCTAGTCGAACTTCTTCTTCAATTTTATATAGCTATTGGCAGATTTTGTCACACTGCAATGTACAGCTATAAGTGATTTCCTTAAATCGCTAAGCCTTCATCACATTTTATTAATATCATATCTATAATTTCCAAGAGCAGAATGTATTTTTCTCATTTGTAGAACATAATAAGCTCTTACACGCCAATAAACCTTCTTTCTCACATTTTATTTAAGACTGTTTGTATGATAAATCTTATTTAAATACAAGTATAGTGAGTCCTCGTTTGTTTGTTGACAGCTATTGTGACCATTGTGAGCAATCAATATACGACAAATCACGTACTAATTCTGGATGTTCTTAATTTAGATTTGTGAGTGTAGATTGCATTGGACACTTTAAAAAAGAAAAATTTTATTTAGAGTAGCTAAAGCAATGATCTTGAGACTATAGCTAACAGAGATATTCTGTAGAGAAATGATGGTATGTTATTCACAAACTATTTAATTTAAGATGTTTCAAAATTGGCAAATAAATAAAAAATTAAGTACAATACATTTGCAAATAAAAATTTACTATTAAAAAGATTGTTTCACTCGTAGTAAAGCACTTTCCAAGAGCAGCAACTAAAGTACTACAATAAAGTGTTCTAAAGTGTTTTTAGTTGGCTTTTAAAACTCCTTTTAATTTCTTTACTTGTAAGAAGTGAACTTTTTATTATTGTACAAGTTTTTCAATGAATATTTACCATGCAAGAAAAAAGTAACAAAATTGTGTGTTTTTTTTAGTTAAACAAAAATACACGTCGAATTGTGAAAAAAACCATTGACAATAATAAAAATAAACACATAACTCGAGAAGGAAAGACACTTGCATAATAATGACGCTTGCAGTTTTGGTGCTGCTCGAACCAACACGCAGACAGCATAGTTATGAGTACCAGAACGTAATCCGGTGGTAGAGCTGTCATTGCGATGCACTGTTATGCGCTTTTTTGCATAAAAACATATACGAGTGCGTGGCGCTAGCGTTCAAGTATTTTGTGCTGACAACTTAGGCAATATGTCTCTGAACTTTTACGAATTCCTGCACATATCCCTGAAAGAGGTATTGTGTATATGTGTAAGTATTCTTTCTTCTTATTGCACATTCGTTTGAGCAATAAAAGCAAAAAAATTTCACATGTATTGTATATTTTAAGGATTCTACTCGCAAAACTTTTACTGCATTATTTCAACGAAGAAAAATTACTTCCGACATATTCGCAAGGTTCTGAAAAATCCAAGAAAAAATTTTTATATGAGTTTAAAATAATTTAAGAGAACAATTTAATATTAACATAAAGAATTTAAAAGTATGAAAAAATACATTAATTGAGGGTATACGACCATGAAGAAAGTGAGTAAAAATGGAGAAAATTTAACTAGTAAATTAATATTTACTAGTTAAATTGTAAATAAGGAAAACCATTTAATTAAAATGTTTTAATAATACTCAAGACTTCTATAAATACTATTATATCCTAAAAATAGAAACAAAATATTAATCTGATATTAATTCTATACGAAAGTAACTATTATATTACTATATAAACTAGATACATACCATAACCCCAGTTCGAAGTTATATTGTAATTGTTGTAATTACAAAATAAAGCATGTAGTTCATCAGTATATACGATGTATAAGTAGCTGACTTAATCATGTTATCAGGATGAATGTCAATACTCCTGCGAAAAAAGGTGTTGAAAGTGAAAGTCAAAGAAAACTGACGTAGGGCAACATTATACGTCCGATAGAGTGTTTAAGTTAAAGGCCTACCAATCAATATTTGTTATTGAGACTACTTTTTCTGCTATGACTCGTACTTAAAAAACAACTCGTTAATAAAATTTTGAACCATATGAATATAAATATATTTTATATACAGTTCTTCACTTTTTTGAGTTCTTCAAACTCATAAAATGTTAATTATCGTAAATAGAATTCTGTCAAATTAGAAAAACTCGTGTTATAGAGTAAAAAACATATTCCGAAAATTTTGTATTTTCATTTAATTCAATTACTTCTCTTGCCATCAATATATGGTAGATACATATGTACTAAGAACATAGTTACATTTTAGAGCCAGTCGATCCTTAATATATCTTTTGTGCTACTGTCCATCATCATACTGTCCATGTCCATCATAACCTGATCTGCACTTTCTACTTTTCATCAAAATGTCCCTAAAATATTATACTTTTTCATCATAACCCGCATAATCGGATAATTGTCAATGCATGCCTCTATCGGTATCAGTAAATATAACATTGGCTCTTCATAAATCGATATATTTTCTTTATTAAATCTAGTATCTGTAGAAGTAATAAATTCGCTTATAATCTTAATACTAATACTTTATGCTTACCTTGTATCAGTTAATATATCAAAATCCCTCCCTAAGAATCGCTGAAAAAACAAAACCTTATCTAAGCAAATGCCTTGTAAGGGAAGACTTGTTCGTATACGAGTATATGTACTGCTTACAGCATATACAGTGAAGCTTTAAGTTAAGTTAATGGGATATAATAATTAATTTTTTTACTACAATAAGCAATATTAATATTGCATTAAAAGCAATATTAATTGCATTAGTAAGTAATTACAATATGTATCTATTTAAAACTTAATTATAAGAAATGTTAAAAATATGTATAGTTTCTCCGTATTATATTAGTTTCTGTATTTATCTATGTTGTCCAGACTGGAGAAGTTTCTGGAAACCGTTTCTCATGTACTCGTATTTCTATAATAATTTATACTGAACGTGACGTCTCTATACCATCTTAATAATATAATAAAATTAAAGCATTTTGTGTACATGCATGTTTTTATTCGAAATAAATAATAATGTACAAATATAATTTTTATTTCATATATGTAAACAATTTTGATTTTATTAAGTTTTAATTAATTTTTTAGTCCAAAACTGAAAAACAGAAAATTTTGGCATTTCGTACAATTAGGACATTAGTACATTTTGGATAAACAACCTAAAATCTCCTTTTTCGAAGCTTCGGTTTAATAGCCCTAAATATAACCTTTCTCTTCGACCGTTGTACCTTATTTATAACTTTACATTGATCTTTTAATTTCTTGCAATCCTTAGCATTGGGAAAGTTTTCTGTAATGCAATCCAAAGAACCTTCCCCAAATCTGTACTTATATCCTCCTGCCCTAGCGGCATTCCTAATGAAGGAATCAACTCCACGCTTCGAAATTTTACTACGTAGATTTTTAAAATTGCTTTTGCCCAATATCTTTCCGCAGCGGTAGCAACGATCATATTTGCCGCATATACCTTTACCTATAGGTAACCAATATTCTACCTCAGTGATTAAAGAAATTACACAAATTTGAACTTACCTCCTTTATTTTGGCGTTTTAATGCAACCTGTGGGTTTCCATTTGTAATATTTGACTTCACACTTATACAAGGATCACAATTTTCCAACGTAACATCATTTTTACCTTGGTCTATATATTACAAATTTAAAGTACATTTATTACAATTACAATAATGTAAAACTTACTGTTTTCAGCATATTCTTTGCAAATATCGACATGCGTATCCTTCTTCTCTAGTTTCTTACCAGAGCATTTCGCACTTGTGCAAGGATCACAATCTTCTACCGTAACGACATTCTTGCCTTGGACTATAGTAATAATAAATACAATTTAAAGCACATTCGCATATTATATAATAGTTACTATATTCAGCGTATTCCTTGCAAACACCAACATGCGTACCTTCCTTCTCTAGTTTTTTGTCTAAGCATTTGGAACCAAAACCCAAATAGGTTTTTGAAGCTGTCTTGAGATCTGCTTATGAAAAAAAATTGTTAAACATTTTTTTAAAGCAAACCATATTGAAAACACACAAATTTTTTTTCTAACTTTCTTTAAACATATTGGACATCTGCTGGAATTACGTCGTAATGTTCGCTTTAACTTGGCTTCAATAAGCTGACGTGGATTGATGTTATCACATGCACCGGTAAGATTTGGACATATAGTTGTTTCATTCAATAATTCAGTTTGAAGGCTACTTGATGCTACCACATCACACTGAGAAGGTTTTTCTTGGACTTCATAACATTGCAGATCAGCATTCAAGTTTTTAATAATCTTGCCTATATTATTATGCGAATTAATTTCAAGCAGTTTTTGATACTCTGGCACGTTCTTTCCCAAATCAATCATGCTTTGATTATTTAAACCTTCACATTCAACCATAGCCTCTTTATTTGATTTGCCTTGTAAATAATCCTCATACGTCATATTTTCCTTAGTTAAAAAATTTATCAAATATTTTTCATCTGTTTTGTTTAACTTGCCAAACATGTCTTTGATTATTTTATCCGCCATAATTTAAAAAATAGTTCACTAAACAAAATAATTATAAAATTACAGATTAGATTTATTGATATAGATTTGCTGTATAACTGTAAAAAAGGTACATGGTACATGCCTTCCCGTCTTATGGATGTCGGTACCTATATTTTGCACGAAAAACATAGTTAAAACCGATAAAATTTTTACATATTTAGAATGTTGGACAAACATTCATTGGTGATTTCTGCCAATTACTAATAAACGAATATTTGCAATTCGAAACATTAAAAAAAGTCCCATAGAAGAAAATGTAGTGTATAGGAGGAAGAGGAAGCTATCAAACAAAATCTCTATTCCTTCCCAGTACAACTCGAAGACTTTTCCTTGAAAAGATAAATTTTGTAAAAGAATGTAGCAAACCTATTTAGATTCTGTAATATACAAATATCAGATAAGTGTCGAAATTGATTTCCTCAAGTGAAATTATTTGCGACTATAATGAACTTCATACCGTAGCACAGAATGGGATTCATTGAATAAAGATAGGTTGATTCTACTACTACTTTTAAAAGCAATAGTTTGAAATCTTTTATAGTATGTTATATATATAACATACTAACATTTTGTATAATAGATACATTTTTTTACACTTATCTCAGAGTTTACGTATTATAAGCCACGATATAGCAGTTAATATAGACTAAAATCGTACATTCATATAATAAATAACTCAAGATTAATTACAATATACAAGCTACTTAAGTTTCAGCAATATATAAGGCAATATATCAATTAAGGTACTCAAGTGATATATTTTAGTAATATTTTAAAGGAAAATATATATAATTGGACTATTACAAAATTATGTTCTTATGCTCAATAAATTCTTTATAAATAAATTGTTATGTATACCAAACCTTTTTAGATACCAAAATATACAAATATAAGATCGGTCCAAATAAGTTTCCACAATTAAAATTATTTACCATTTATTTGACTTTGCACAATAATCTAACACACTTTTTTCTAAGTAAAAATTAGAAACAAATATTACACGGATTAAAAAATATATTTATATTTTGAACACATCAAAAATATTTGTATGTCAAAGCTTACTTTACACAAAATCGTAATTTTTTATTTACTAAATCTCTACTGTCACAACTAATTATCAAAACCCGTAATTTTAAGTGCTAAATTAATATGAAGAGCATGAAAAGACTGTCCCATTTTGGAAATTTATCTTGAAAAGGCACCAACTATCCAGTTATTCTGTTTGAAGACTGTCATATTCTTATAAAGGCGGTGCTTTGATTGTACTCTAATTAATCAGTTTGTACTGATCAACTTAATACTACTGTATAAACAAATTCACAACTAATTATCAAAACCCATAATTTAAAGTGCTAAATTAATATGAAGAGCATGAAAAGACTGTCCCATTTTGGAAATTTATCTTGAAAGGGCACCAACTATCCAGTTATTCTGTTTGAAGACTGTCATATTCTTATAAAGACGGTGCTTTAATTGTACCGTTGATCAGTTTGTACTGATCAACTTAATACTACTGTATAAACAAATTCACAATATAGATAGTAATTAAATCTGAATTAGTCTTCAATGAACTAGTTGTAAAGAAATATATGATTCATTGGTTCAATTTAAATTAATTTATATTACTTTCCTGTCAATATTTTAAAATCAATTTTTCGCCTAACAAAACACTCATTTGTCGACAAAATTAGTGAAAATACGTTTTGAGGTATTATTTACCAACTTCTTCCCTCTCGTCCACTTCATGATTTAATATACTAAATGCTTTCATAATCACACTTCTTCTTACACAATTATTCCAAATATTTTTATGATTATAGTATATATAAAAATATTTTAAACTTTTAAAATAATCACGTCATATTTTTTCTTTTGAGGAAACATAACAAAAACATTTTCTTAAACTTTCCTGATTCTATGTTCATGCAAAGTCAAATTTTCTTAGGTTGAAACTTGAAATTTACAATTAGTTTCCGTTGTAGTAATTTTGACATGAGTACAATCTACCTTCAAACGCATAACCAAAACATTTTCCCATACTTTCTGCCACTATTTGCCAAATTTAATCACAGTTTACAGTTGGTGCACCGCACCATGTCTTGCAGTGCATACACGTTCAAGTCATTAAGTTACACGGGCAAAAGTACACTCAGGCGAAAATGTCAGGTGTGCTTTGCAGTGTTAATTTCTAAGGGCCTGGATTACTGCCGCTAAATTAAAATCTAAATCGTTTCCTTAGTACTGTGGCTAAATAAGTGATGCACGAAAATAATTTAGCCCTCAAGCTTAAATTGTTGTAGTGCAAATACTTTGTAAATATATATAAACTATTAAAATTCTAAAACCTTGAAACGTAACATTAAATACAATTTTCTATAAAATCAAAATTTATAATTGCAAGTACTTTAATACTAATCAAAATACATATTATTTTACAATATTCTCAAGATTATTTAAAGTTTTGAAATGGAGTGTTCAGGAAAACTTTCAACACACTTGAGGTGCCACATAACGCAATGTGCTTGATAAGCTAAAACAGCTCCTTCATATGCAACCAACTGAAGCACATATGAGAACATATGAGCACATATGAGCACTCCACAATATCCACACAACAGGAAAATCTTAAGAAAAGGAAGAAGAACAAAACCCAAGGAAGGGAAGTAAAACAGATAAACATATATATCTATACTCGTATATATGTTAGCTGGAAATTGTTAACTAAGATATATTAGTTTGTGTATGTTGACTTTACTGTATGGATGCTGAGACTAAATATGCATGAAACACAAATCATAAGGAACCACAAGTGAAAACTTTGCGACAAATTAATTCAAAGCTGTGGCAGGCAAAAGATCAAATGCAATTCCTGTTGCACTGCACCGCACCGCATTTCAACTTAGACCAACCGTACAACAACAATTCAGTATCAAGAGAAGATGTACTTGCACATGCATTTTATCAACTGTAAACGACAAGGTTTTCATAAATGTTTTCCTTTATGGAAATCTCTTAGAAGGCACAGCATTGAATTTTGACTTTTGCAAAGATGACAGTTAAGTCTTTGTGCTGACGTGTCGTGTGGAAGGGGAAGCAAAAGTAGTAGGAATGTTCTTACTTAAATATAGGAAAGAGAACTGAAGGAAAAAATTAGAATTTCCAGAATTAAGTACAGGATTTTATTTTTGAATGTGTATATGTCAGTTGCATTTTATTTGTAGATGCAAATAAGACTATTATAATAACAAATAAATAATAATAAATAAAAGTTTTTATACATAAAAACTAACCAACAAAAGTGTGTTCTTTAATAGATCGTTTTTATAAAATATTTTAACGAGCAAATACAATACTTTTTATCGTTTTTAGTTACAGCTTGAGTAATAAAAAGGTCGGGAAGAAAAACATATCTCACACTTTCGAAATTTTTATTTTTTAATCAGTTTGTTGACACGTCTCGATCCAGCTTAAACCATCCCTGTGATTTAAGATCGAATCTATAATACGACTTTATTAAAAATTTTCTGAAGTTCGAAATCACTTAAAACACTTAAAACCAATAGAATAATACACACTTTAGTGTGAATTTGAAATTTTTTTTAACACTTTAGTGATCAAATCTAAAAAATATCTATAAAATGTTTTCTCTTGTTGGTAGCATTGTTTGGGAGTTATTAAAATTGCAAGAACTGTTTGAAAAAGTTTTAAATTAATATCATCGACTTATTTACCATATCATTGTTTAACCATCTATCAACAAAACATTCGTACAAAACGTCATTATATGTAGCAAGTGATAGGTGTCTGTACGCGATGTATAAATAAATCAAAAATCTTCAAATTTACGCTTTGTAATGAAGTCCGAACTTTTTCATTTTTATTGGTTGAAGGGTTTCTTCTGATAATGTATATAGCTTTGGCACTTTTCTTGAAGGAAGTGAAGTATAACACTTTATTGTTTGTAAATCTATTACCACCGACCCATTTTATTTTGTTTGATAAAAAATAACAAAAAGAAGCTATATTAGCTGTATAAGTTATATAGGTAAACAATTTTAACTTTTATTCTATGTAATGCCTATTCGTTTATCTGATGTATAAAATAATAACCAACACTTCTTTTATTTACCTTTATAAACCAGTGTTTGAGTTCAACTAATTTGTATTTAATATGTAACTTTGCTCTTATTTTTAATATGTACTTCTTCTTAAATAAAATGCTGTATATACAAACCTCTTTAGATTCCAAAATATTTAAATACTAGATAAGTGTCCAAAGTTGATTTCCTCAATTGCAATTAATCACGATTTATTTGACTTTCAATAATAATCTGACATACACACTTTTCTAAGTGAATATAAGAAACAAATATTGTACGAATAAAAAAAATAAATCTTTAAATACATCAAATATATTTGTCTATCAAAGCCTACTTTATGAAAAATTATAATTTTTATCTACTAAGTTTTTACTATCACACCTATTCTAATTAATAAAAAACGTACTTATAGGTGAAAGATTATTCTGAAGAGCATAAAAAAGTAATCCTACTTCTAAATTTATTTTAAAAAGGCACCAACTAGCAACTAATGTTTAAAGAATACCATAGTTTTATGGCGAAAGAGCTCTGATTCTAATTCAATTAATCAAGTTGTAGTGATAAACTTAACCGCACGGTTTAAACAGTTTTGCAATACAGATTATACCTAAATACGATTCAACCAGCAATTAACTTCCTGCCGTGGAGCAAGAGTAGATTCATTAATCAAGGTCGATTAATTTATTTTATCTACTATATCAAAAGTAATGATTTGAAACTTTTTTAAGTATATCAATAATGTAAAATCTTTTTAAATATTTAGCAACGGTTCACTATCGTAGAGCTGAGTATAAAATTAAATTAAAATTATATAATTATTAACTTATAATTAATTGAAATACCTTTTTAAATTCAGCAATGTACGATTAATATTTTGACACCAAAAAATTATACTTATTGATATCAGTTTCCAATACTCAAAGACAATATACTATCACTTGAGAAAATCTTATACAAAAATTGTACTTCTGAAAACAAATGATTTCAATATATCAAATATAATTATTTCAAAAAATTTATCTCAAAGCATACTTTATACAATAATTTTTTGATGAAATATTTATTTTGTTTCTTTACAGTCGAGAGATATTAATTATACAATGATAAGAGTAGTAAAACAGTATTAAATATTTTTTAATATATTAATGTAATCTGGCAAAATTTTAAAGTCAGTCTGACTTATTGTTCTGAGTAGTGACATTCTTTTGACATCAGTTAATACCCACAAATTGTGGTGAAATTTTAATCCTTTTTAATAAAAAATATCTCTTAAACATAAAGAAATTTTAACCATCATTGTGGAGACATTCTGTGGGCACATTAGCACCAATAATGCGGAACGATCAGGACACCCAAGTAAGGTATAAATTGTTAGTATGGTGAATAAAATTCTTGACATCATAGTGGAAGATCGCTTAATTTAGGTGTGTAAGATGTTTGATCTCAAATGAATGTGTTAGTAACATTTTGCAAGAGCTTTTTGCAAAACTTACCAGCAAGGTAGATTACTCACTGTTAAAAAAGAACGTACCCTTGTAATCACATTCAGGGAGTGATTAAAATGTTTCAGCATATTCCATAAAAAATATTGGTTCTCGCCCGTGCGACTAGTGGAGTAACATTAGCATGACTTTCTCAGCATTACGTTCCTAGATTAGGTTCTATACATAAGAAAGAACAAATCATGCAACAAATAAGAATAGTTTTGAAATTTATAATAGAATAGTTTTGAAATTTAACAATTAAAAATAAAAAATATAATTAATTAATTAATTCAATTATTCTACAGCTGGTTTATGATTTAGTTCTAATATATAAATACAGCAAGTAAAATTGTTAATAAAAACTTTCATAGCAAAAGTAACAAAACTCCAGCAAAAATATGCGAACATAAAAAGTCAAGTACGGCTTTGGATCAGTTGGTTAAGGTGCGCTGATTCTGAGCTTCATATTTGGCAGGACCCGAGTTCGATTCCTGGTACTTGCAGTCTCAAAAAATAATTATTTACGAATAATTAAATACAAGAATTATTTCCAAGACCACTGATGAGGGGTATTTGGCAATACTCGAAACAGCTGTATGGTCAACCAAAAATTCAATTAATTTAAATAATTTAAAAAATAAATTTTTGTTGTTTTTTCACTTCTGTTCGAAAACCTCTTTAAAAAATTTCTGAATCAATTTCAATGACTTCAATATATGAAGTCAAAGAGTGAATGAATATATTGATTTTTATATATGTCCATTATAAATAATTAAGTAAGAATAGCCTATTATTCAATAGTAATTATACATGTTCAACAGAAAACGAATGATTTGTGTATACAAGGAAAATCAGCGAAAATTCAAACTCATTCACAGAACTATTTTAAAAATAATTATAATTTTAATATCAACAGAAAATATATTAACAAAAGTTATAATTTCGAAATGAAGTACTCTTAATGAATAAATTAATATTTAATAATTAAATTACTTAAAATGCCTCTAACCACATAAAAAATTTATTACATATGAGTAAATAAATTCTTTATTGAAAATATATGTTTAAATGTGTAAGACTATTTGTATGCATATTAATAAATCAATTATATTGTCAAATAATCAAGAATCATAAAATTTTAATTAGTTTCAATTTAATTTCAATAAAATTAATCAGAATGATTTGCATCTAATGAAATATCTTAATAAGGACATAACAACATATTTTTTTATAGATATAGATCATGAGCATATAACAAAACAAAGAAACATATTAATTTAATTTAAAATTTAATCATTTTTAAGCAGTATTTTCACAATCTTTTTAATTATTTACTTTTTTAACATTTTAATTTTAAGAATGGGGAACAAATATTTTCCGATAAAAGTCAAATAAATCGCTGAGAAAAAAGTTCTTTGGAATTAATCCAAGCAACACCTATAAGTGTGTCATAATAACTTGAAAGTACAGTCTGCAGAAAAAGTTTCTTGTTTTTATTTCCTTTTAATTCGCTAGTGGCAATAGTGGACCAGAAGACATTTTTTTTCTGCAATTCAACTCAAAAAAAGAACAAAAAAATTAAAAATGGAATAAATAAATGTTGCCAACTCGTTCAAGCCGCTTTCTGACCATAATTATGGCCCAAAGCAATTTAAAAACACTTGATGCTAGCAATTAAGAAAAGTTTTAATATTTTACTTATACTCCAGCAACACTGGCGGCAGTGTAACAAACCATGCAAGCCGAAGTACAGTGAGTATCCGCATTTCGAGTATTCTTCTCTGTGCCTTGCTGGCAACTCTTCAGACTACAAGTGCAATTAATTAGTTTTCAATTTTACTGCTAAATATGCATAATTTATGTGCCACCATTTACAGTTCCTTCGCAACTTTCAGTGGGTCCAATAAAATGCTTTTCGAGCGCCATACTTGCTCCAAATATTTGCAAAAATAAACTTTTCATCTCTTTTGAATATTCCATCCAGTTCAACTTAAAACTGTGCAGGATTTTGTGTAATTTTTTGCATTTTTTCATTTTAACCTTCCTGTTGTTGTTGGTGCTTTTCAACTTAATATTTAAATTTATTATTTTCTTGGGAATTCATTAACTTAATTTTATATTTCCATTTTCATGAAGATTGCGCAACAATAATTGCAAATTTTAATTATTGTATTTACAGTAATTATTCAAATAAAAAGAAAACAATAAAAATTTATTATTTTTCAATTATTCAACTAAAATCATGGAAATCAAAATTAAATTAACTAAAAATATTATATATTTATAAAGTTAGTAAAAAAAATTTCGATACCTAACAGCGCGTTTATACTGCCACAATTAACTTGACGACATTTAGAAGAAGCAGGAAAAGCCATTTATTATACAAACTCCACACAAAATGCTAAACCATGATTTGAAAATTCGAAAATAAATAAAATAATTTCGATTATTAAAAAAAAGTTACCCCAATACAAAGAGGAATTTTCTTTATATGCAATCGGATTGAAATTAATTGAAGCTACTTAAACAAACTTCTGTGGTTAATTAAAATATATGATTTTTAAAAAAATGTTTTACAATATAAGATAATAAAGATAATGCATTGAGGTGCTACATATTATATCCTAAATTTGAAAGTTTTAGATACCATCCAAAAAAATATGCAAGTAAATCAAAGAGAAGTGATTTAAAATCTCCTTTGTATGTATAAGATCCTACATTGTTCATAAATTGATAAAATCCATTCATTTTATAATATTAAAATAGAGTAATGAAATAATAGATATAATGACATTATTTGATAAGTATTTTGTCCTAAATGAAATTAAATTGGTTATGTTAAAGCAAATGTTGATTAATTGCACCATCCTTCACCATCCTTGTTGCCTAATGAAATCCCTAGGATTTTTGTGCTTAAGTCGTCTATGTCGTTCATATGTGTTTAGTTGTGTACATCATTACTTGTTTTTCCTTTTATTTCCATCTCTTCATGATACTTTGCGTTCACAGTAATAGCAAAGTTTGTACTTATGTCGTTGATAAGTATAGCGATTGGTTTTTT
>NC_051847.1:202335773-202359023 GCF_002237135.1 Teleopsis dalmanni | reverse complement strand
GATTTTCCTTGTATACACAAATCATTCGTTTTCTGTTGAACATGTATAATTACTATTGAATAATAGGCTATTCTTACTTAATTATTTATAATGGACATATATAAAAATCAATATATTCATTCACTCTTTGACTTCATATATTGAAGTCATTGAAATTGATTCAGAAATTTTTTAAAGAGGTTTTCGAACAGAAGTGAAAAAACAACAAAAATTTATTTTTTAAATTATTTAAATTAATTGAATTTTTGGTTGACCATACAGCTGTTTCGAGTATTGCCAAATACCCCTCATCAGTGGTCTTGGAAATAATTCTTGTATTTAATTATTCGTAAATAATTATTTTTGAGACTGCAAGTACCAGGAATCGAACTCGGGTCCTGCCAAATATGAAGCTCAGAATCAGCGCACCTTAACCAACTGATCCAAAGCCGTACTTGACTTTTTATGTTCGCACATTTTTGCTGGAGTTTTGTTACTTTTGCTATGAAAGTTTTTATTAACAATTTTACTTGCTGTATTTATATATTAGAACTAAATCATAAACCAGCTGTAGAATAATTGAATTAATTAATTAATTATATTTTTTATTTTTAATTGTTAAATTTCAAAACTATTCTATTATAAATTTCAAAACTATTCTTATTTGTTGCATGATTTGTTCTTTCTTATGTATAGAACCTAATCTAGGAACGTAATGCTGAGAAAGTCATGCTAATGTTACTCCACTAGTCGCACGGGCGAGAACCAATATTTTTTATGGAATATGCTGAAACATTTTAATCACTCCCTGAATGTGATTACAAGGGTACGTTCTTTTTTAACAGTGAGTAATCTACCTTGCTGGTAAGTTTTGCAAAAAGCTCTTGCAAAATGTTACTAACACATTCATTTGAGATCAAACATCTTACACACCTAAATTAAGCGATCTTCCACTATGATGTCAAGAATTTTATTCACCATACTAACAATTTATACCTTACTTGGGTGTCCTGATCGTTCCGCATTATTGGTGCTAATGTGCCCACAGAATGTCTCCACAATGATGGTTAAAATTTCTTTATGTTTAAGAGATATTTTTTATTAAAAAGGATTAAAATTTCACCACAATTTGTGGGTATTAACTGATGTCAAAAGAATGTCACTACTCAGAACAATAAGTCAGACTGACTTTAAAATTTTGCCAGATTACATTAATATATTAAAAAATATTTAATACTGTTTTACTACTCTTATCATTGTATAATTAATATCTCTCGACTGTAAAGAAACAAAATAAATATTTCATCAAAAAATTATTGTATAAAGTATGCTTTGAGATAAATTTTTTGAAATAATTATATTTGATATATTGAAATCATTTGTTTTCAGAAGTACAATTTTTGTATAAGATTTTCTCAAGTGATAGTATATTGTCTTTGAGTATTGGAAACTGATATCAATAAGTATAATTTTTTGGTGTCAAAATATTAATCGTACATTGCTGAATTTAAAAAGGTATTTCAATTAATTATAAGTTAATAATTATATAATTTTAATTTAATTTTATACTCAGCTCTACGATAGTGAACCGTTGCTAAATATTTAAAAAGATTTTACATTATTGATATACTTAAAAAAGTTTCAAATCATTACTTTTGATATAGTAGATAAAATAAATTAATCGACCTTGATTAATGAATCTACTCTTGCTCCACGGCAGGAAGTTAATTGCTGGTTGAATCGTATTTAGGTATAATCTGTATTGCAAAACTGTTTAAACCGTGCGGTTAAGTTTATCACTACAACTTGATTAATTGAATTAGAATCAGAGCTCTTTCGCCATAAAACTATGGTATTCTTTAAACATTAGTTGCTAGTTGGTGCCTTTTTAAAATAAATTTAGAAGTAGGATTACTTTTTTATGCTCTTCAGAATAATCTTTCACCTATAAGTACGTTTTTTATTAATTAGAATAGGTGTGATAGTAAAAACTTAGTAGATAAAAATTATAATTTTTCATAAAGTAGGCTTTGATAGACAAATATATTTGATGTATTTAAAGATTTATTTTTTTTATTCGTACAATATTTGTTTCTTATATTCACTTAGAAAAGTGTGTATGTCAGATTATTATTGAAAGTCAAATAAATCGTGATTAATTGCAATTGAGGAAATCAACTTTGGACACTTATCTAGTATTTAAATATTTTGGAATCTAAAGAGGTTTGTATATACAGCATTTTATTTAAGAAGAAGTACATATTAAAAATAAGAGCAAAGTTACATATTAAATACAAATTAGTTGAACTCAAACACTGGTTTATAAAGGTAAATAAAAGAAGTGTTGGTTATTATTTTATACATCAGATAAACGAATAGGCATTACATAGAATAAAAGTTAAAATTGTTTACCTATATAACTTATACAGCTAATATAGCTTCTTTTTGTTATTTTTTATCAAACAAAATAAAATGGGTCGGTGGTAATAGATTTACAAACAATAAAGTGTTATACTTCACTTCCTTCAAGAAAAGTGCCAAAGCTATATACATTATCAGAAGAAACCCTTCAACCAATAAAAATGAAAAAGTTCGGACTTCATTACAAAGCGTAAATTTGAAGATTTTTGATTTATTTATACATCGCGTACAGACACCTATCACTTGCTACATATAATGACGTTTTGTACGAATGTTTTGTTGATAGATGGTTAAACAATGATATGGTAAATAAGTCGATGATATTAATTTAAAACTTTTTCAAACAGTTCTTGCAATTTTAATAACTCCCAAACAATGCTACCAACAAGAGAAAACATTTTATAGATATTTTTTAGATTTGATCACTAAAGTGTTAAAAAAAATTTCAAATTCACACTAAAGTGTGTATTATTCTATTGGTTTTAAGTGTTTTAAGTGATTTCGAACTTCAGAAAATTTTTAATAAAGTCGTATTATAGATTCGATCTTAAATCACAGGGATGGTTTAAGCTGGATCGAGACGTGTCAACAAACTGATTAAAAAATAAAAATTTCGAAAGTGTGAGATATGTTTTTCTTCCCGACCTTTTTATTACTCAAGCTGTAACTAAAAACGATAAAAAGTATTGTATTTGCTCGTTAAAATATTTTATAAAAACGATCTATTAAAGAACACACTTTTGTTGGTTAGTTTTTATGTATAAAAACTTTTATTTATTATTATTTATTTGTTATTATAATAGTCTTATTTGCATCTACAAATAAAATGCAACTGACATATACACATTCAAAAATAAAATCCTGTACTTAATTCTGGAAATTCTAATTTTTTCCTTCAGTTCTCTTTCCTATATTTAAGTAAGAACATTCCTACTACTTTTGCTTCCCCTTCCACACGACACGTCAGCACAAAGACTTAACTGTCATCTTTGCAAAAGTCAAAATTCAATGCTGTGCCTTCTAAGAGATTTCCATAAAGGAAAACATTTATGAAAACCTTGTCGTTTACAGTTGATAAAATGCATGTGCAAGTACATCTTCTCTTGATACTGAATTGTTGTTGTACGGTTGGTCTAAGTTGAAATGCGGTGCGGTGCAGTGCAACAGGAATTGCATTTGATCTTTTGCCTGCCACAGCTTTGAATTAATTTGTCGCAAAGTTTTCACTTGTGGTTCCTTATGATTTGTGTTTCATGCATATTTAGTCTCAGCATCCATACAGTAAAGTCAACATACACAAACTAATATATCTTAGTTAACAATTTCCAGCTAACATATATACGAGTATAGATATATATGTTTATCTGTTTTACTTCCCTTCCTTGGGTTTTGTTCTTCTTCCTTTTCTTAAGATTTTCCTGTTGTGTGGATATTGTGGAGTGCTCATATGTGCTCATATGTTCTCATATGTGCTTCAGTTGGTTGCATATGAAGGAGCTGTTTTAGCTTATCAAGCACATTGCGTTATGTGGCACCTCAAGTGTGTTGAAAGTTTTCCTGAACACTCCATTTCAAAACTTGAAATAATCTTGAGAATATTGTAAAATAATATGTATTTTGATTAGTATTAAAGTACTTACAATTATAAATTTTGATTTTATATATTTAATGTTACGTTTCAAGGTTTTAGAATTTTTATAGTTTATATATATTTACAAAGTATTTGCACTACAACAATTTAAGCTTGAGGGCTAAATTATTTTCGTGCATCACTTATTTAGCCACAGTACTAAGGAAACGATTTAGATTTTAATTTAGCGGCAGTAATCCAGGCCCTTAGAAATTAACACTGCAAAGCACACCTGACATTTTCGCCTGAGTGTACTTTTGCCCGTGTAACTTAATGACTTGAACGTGTATGCATTGCAAGACATGGTGCGGTGCACCAACTGTAAACTGTGATTAAATTTGGCAAATAGTGGCAGAAAGTATGGGAAAATGTTTGAAGGTAGATTGTACTCATGTCAAAATTACTACAACGGAAACTAATTGTAAATTTCAAGTTTCAACCTAAGAAAACTTGACTTTGCATGAACATAGAATCAGGAAAGTTTAAGAAAATGTTTTTGTTATGTTTTCTCAAAAGAAAAAATATGACGTGATTATTTTAAAAGTTTAAAATATTTTTATATATACTATATTCATAAAAATATTTGAAATAATTGTATAAGAAGAAGTGTGATTATGAAAGCATTTAGTATATTAAATCATGAAGTGGACGAGAGGGAAGAAGTTGGTAAATAATACCTCAAAACGTATTTTCACTAATTTTGTCGACAAATGAGTGTTTTGTTAGGCAAAAAATTGATTTTAAAATATTGACAGGAAAGTAATATAAATTAATTTAAATTGAACCAATGAATCATATATTTCTTTACAACTAGTTCATTGAAGACTAATTCAGATTTAATTACTATCTGTATTGTGAATCTGTTTACACAGTAGTATTAAGTTGATCAGTACAAACTGATCAACGGTACAATTAAAGCACCGTCTTTATAAGAATATGACAGTCTTCAAACAGAATAACTGGATAGTTGCTGCCCTTTCAAGATAAATTTCCAAAATGGGACAGTCTTTTCATGCTCTTCATATTAATTTAGCACTTAAAATTACGGGTTTTGATAATTAGTTGTGACAGTAGAGATTTAGTAAATAAAAAATTACGATTTTGTGTAAAGTAAGCTTTGACATACAAATATTTTTGATGTGTTCAAAATATATACATTTTCTTCTTCTTCTTCTTCTTCTTCTTGAGTTAGTGCTATTACGCACTTTTACTCTATAATGGCTGGGGGGTTTATCACTACCCCACACTAGGCTTTAACTAGGCTAAAAAATCATATCATTTATTTGTCTTTTAATTGATGACGGACCTTAAATCAGCATATCTTCCTGAGAGTCCAGAAGTGGACTTGAGGATTGTTATGGCAGGGGTAAGTAGCGTATCAACTTTAGTGAATAATTTTAAAGCTCTGTCTCTGATATATTTTTTCACTGAGTCAATCCTAAAGATCTCTTATGTTATTGTCCGTTGAATCTAATGTACCATGGAATCTTAAACAGTTTTCTTAAAGGCCAGGTTTTTGAGCTATCTTGTATTTAATTGCTTAAGGTGGTATTTGAGGCTTTGCTATATGTAACACATTCCGTACAGAAGTGCAGGTCTAATTACTTGCGTATAAAGTAAACTTTTTGTTTTTTAAAAGTTGAAGTGATAATTATTAAATAGCGGCTTTAATAAATGTAGAATCTTAGAGCAGCTATTCCGTTTGTATTTCAAATGTTTAAGCCAATTGAACCGTTTGTCAAAAGTGACCCCCAAATATTTTATGTTATCCTCCCACCGTATCTCCGTGTCGCAAACGCTCACTCTTGGAGGATGCTGTCTTCTTTTTCGAGTTATAAATATAGCCTTGGTTTTGTCTTTATTAATTTTAATCTTCCATTTTTGGAAGTATTCCACCATAAGGTCTATATTTCCCTGTAACGTGTTGCTCACATTTATGGCATCCCGATCCGAGTAGATCAAGCATGTGTCGTCTGCGTAAAGCGCCATTGATGTGGGACTTAAGGTGGGGATGTCTGCCGTGTATACATTAAACAATGTGGGAGACAAAGGCGACCCTTGAGGTACACCTGCTACAATTGATCGGGCGGACGAAAGAGTGCTATTAATTTTAGTACGGAAGGACCTTTCTTGCAGGAAGCTACCAATGATTTTAGTCAAACCACTAGGGATCCCAAAACGGGCTAATTTGACTATTAGACCATCATGCCAGACCTTGTCAAAAGCTTTGGCTATGTCAAATATAATCATCCCGGTTGACTCCCGTTTACTTAGAGCGGTTTGTATCAGCTGCGCAGTTCTGGCTAGTTGTAGTTCCGTGGAGAGATTATCCCTAAACCCGAATTGTTCATCAGGAAGTATATTTAGGGCATTTACCGCTGTTTTAAGCCTAGTCAGGATTACTCGTTCTGCCAATTTCCCCATAGTTGGGAGCAGACTGATAGGACGCCAGTTCTGCGGAAATGAAGGATTCTTGTCCGGTTTAGGAAACACTACGACTGAGGCCAACTTCCAGGCCTTTGGAAATTCGTATAATATTTGTTTCTAATTTTTACTTAGAAAAAAGTGTGTTAGATTATTCTGCAAAGTCAAATAAATGGTAAATAATTTTAATTGACTAAAATTTGGACCGGACTTATATTTGTATATTTTGGAATCTAAAAAGGTTTGGTATACATAGCAATTTTTTTATAAAGAATTTAATGAGCATAAGAACATAATTTTGTAATAGTCCAATTATATATATTTTCCATTAACATTAACAATTTATGTTGATTAATGTTCACTAAATAAGTTTTTGTGTACATATTACTGGAATGTATCACTTGAGTACCTTAACTGATATATTGCCTTATGTATAGCTGAAACTTAACAAGTTTGCATACTGTAATTAATATTGAGTTATTTATTATATGAATGTGCGATTTTAGTCTATATTAATTGCTATATCGTGTAAAAAAAATGTGTGTTATATATACATAATGTTAGTATGTTATATATACTTATAACATACTATAAAATATTCCAAACTATTGCTTTTAAAAGTAGTAGTAGAATCAATCAATCTTTATTCAATGAATCCTATTTTGTGCTACGGCATGAAGTTCATTATAGTCGCAAATAATTTCACTTGAGGAAACCAATTTCGACACTTATCTGATATTTGTATATTACAGAATCTAAATAGGTTTGCTACATTATTTTACAAAATTTGTCTTTTCAAGGAAAAGTCTTCGAGTTGTTCTGTGAAGGAATAGAGATTTGTTTGATAGCTTCCTCTTCCTCCTATACACTACATTTTCTTCTATGGAACTTTTTTTAATGTTTCGAATTGCAAATATTCGTTTATTAGTAATTGGCGGAAATCACCAATGAATGTTTGTCCAACATTCTAAATATGTAAAAATTTTATCGGTTTTAACTATGTTTTTCGTGCAAAATATAGGTACCGACATCCATAAGTCGGGAAGGCATGTACCATGTACCTTTTTTACAGTTATACAGCAAATCTATATCAATAAATCTAATCTATAATTTTATAATTATTTTGATTAGTGAACTATTTTTTAAATTATGGCGGATAAAATAATCAAAGACATGTTTGGCAAGTTAAACAAAACAGATGAAAAATATTTGATAAATTTTTTAACTAAGGAAAATATGACGTATGAGGATTATTTACAAGGCAAATCAAATAAAGAGGCTATGGTTGAATGTGAAGGTTTAAATAATCAAAGCATGATTGATTTGGGAAAGAACGTGCCAGAGTATCAAAAACTGCTCGAAATTAATTCGCATAATAATATAGGCAAGAAAAACTTGAATGCTGATCTGCAATGTTATGAAGTCCAAGAAAAACCTTCTCAGTGTGATGCGGTAGCATCTAGTAGCCTTCAATCTGAATTATTGAATGAAACAAATATATGTCCAAATCTTACCGGTGCATGTGATAACATCAATCCACGTCAACTTATTGAAGCCAAGTTAAAGCGAACATTACGACGTAATTCCAGCAGATGTCCAATATGTTTAAAGAAAGTTAGAAAAAAGATTTGTGTGTTTTCAATATGGTTTGCTTTAAAAAAATGTTTAACAATTTTTTTTCATAAGCAGATCTCAAGACAGCTTCAAAAATCTATTTGGGTTTTGGTTCCAAATGCTTAGACAAAAAACTAGAGAAGGAAGGTACGCATGTTGGTGTTTGCAAAGAATACGCTGCATATAGTAAGTATTATATAATATGTGAATAAGTTTTAAGCTGCATTTATTATTACTATAGTCCAAGACAAGAATGTCGTTACGGTAGAAGATTGTGATCCTTGCACAAGTGCGAAATGCTCTGGTAAGAAACTAGAGAAGAAGGATACGCATGTCGATATTTGCAAAGAATATGCTGAAAACAGTAAGTTTTACATAATTGTAATTGTAATAAATGTACTTTAAATTTGTAATATATAGACCAAGGTAAAAATGATGTTACGTTGAAAAATTGTGATCCTTGTACAAGTGTGAAGTCAAATATTACAAATGGAAACCCACAGGTTGCATTAAAACGCCAAAATAAAGGAGGTGAGTTCAAATTTGTGTAATTTCTTTAATCACTGAGGTAGTATATTGGTTACCTATAGGTAAAGGGATATACGGCAAAAATGATCGTTGCTACCGCTGCGGAAAGATATTGGGCAAAAGCAATTTTAAAAATCTACGTAGTAAAATTTCGAAGCGTGGGGTTGATTCCTTCATTAGAAATGCCGCTAGGGCAGGAGGATATAAGTACAGATTTGGGGAAGGTTCTTTGGATTGCATTACAGAAAACTTTCCCAATGCTAAGGATTGCAAGAAATTAAAAGATCAATGTAAAGTTATAAATAAGGTACAACGGTCGAAGAGAAAGGTTATATTTAGGGCTATTAAACCGAAGCTTCGAAAAAGGAGATTTTAGGTTGTTTATCCAAAATGTACTAATGTCCTAATTGTACAAAATGCCAAAATTTTCTGTTTTTCAGTTTTGGACTAAAAAATTAATTAAAACTTAAAATCAAAATTTTATACATATATGAAATAAAAATTATATTTGTACATTATTATTTATTTCGAATAAAAACATGCATGTACACAAAATGCTTTAACTTTATTATATTATTAAGGTGGTATACAGACGTCACTTCCCGTACAAATTATTATGGAAATACGACTATATGAGAATAAACATCTCTTACTTTTATTTATTTATATCGAACTTGTTTGTAATACAATAAACAGTTTTCAGAAACTTCTCCAGTCTGGACAATATAGATAAATACAGAAACTAATATAATACGGAGAAACTAGATATATTTCTAACATTTCTTATAATTAAGTTTTAAAGAGATACATATTGTAATTATTTACTTATGCAATTAATATTGCTTATAATGCAATATTAATATTGCTTGTTGTAGTAAAAAAATTAATTATTATATCCCATTAACTTACCACATTAACTTAAAGCTTCATTGTATATGCTGTAAGCAGTACATATACTCGTATATGAACAAATCTTCCCTTACAAGGCATTTGCTTAGATAAGGTTTTGTTTTTTCAGCGATTCTTAGGGAGGGATTTTGATATATTAACTGATACAAGGTAAGCATAAAGTATTAGTATTAAGATTGTAAGCGAATTTATTACTTCTACAGATACTAGATTTAATAAAGAAAATATATCGATTTATGAAGAGCCATTTAAATAATACAATGTTATATTTACTGATACCGATAGAAGCATGCATTGACAATTATGATAAAAAAGTATAATATTTTAGGGACATTTTGATGACAAGTAGAAAGTGCAGATCAGGTTGTGATGATGGACAGTAGCACAAAAGATATATTAAGCATCGACTTTAAAGCTCTAAAATGTAACTTTGTTCTTGGTACATATGTATCTACCATATATTGATGGCAAGAGAAGTAATTGAATTAAATGAAAATACTAAATTTTCGGAATATGTTTTTTACTCTATAACACGAGTTTTTCTAATTTGACAGAATTCTATTTACGATAGTTTGAAGAACTCATAAAAGGTGGAGAACTGTATATAAAATATATTTATATTCATATGGTTCAAAATTTTATTAACGAGTTGTTTTTTAAGTACGAGTAATAGCAGAAAAAGTAGTCTCAATAAAAAATATTGATTGGTAGGCCTTTAACATAAACACTCTATCGGACGTGTAATGTTCCCCTACGTCGGTTTTCTCTGACTTTCACTTTCAACACCTTTTTTCGCAAGAGTATTGACATTCATCCTGATAACATGATTAAGTCAGCTACTTATACATCGTATATACTGATGAACTACATGCTTTATTTTCTAATTACAACAATTACAATATAATTTCGAACTGGGGTTATGGTATGTATCTAGTTTATATAGTAATAGTTATTTTCGTATAGAATTAATATCAGATTAATATTTTGTTTCTATTTTTAGACTATAACAGTATTTATAGAAGTCTTGAGTATTATAAAAACATTTAAATTAAATGCTTTTCCTTATTTACAATTTAACTAGTAAGTATTAATTTACTAGTTAAATTTACTCCATTTTTACTCACTTTCTTCATGGTCGTATACCCTCAATTAATGTATTTTTTCATACTTTTAAATTCTTTATGTTATATTAAATTGTTCTCTTAAATTATTTTAAACTCATATAAAAATTTTTTGTTGGATTTTTCAGAACCTTGCGAATATGTCGGAAGTAATTTTTCTTCGTTGAAATAATGCAGTAAAAGTTTTGCGAGTAGAATCCTTAAAATATAAAATACATGTGAAATTTTTTTGCTTTTATTGCTCAAACGAATGTGCAATAAGAAGAAAGAATACACAATACCTCTTTCAGGGATATGTGCAGGAATTCGTAAAAGTTCAGAGACATATTGCCTAAGTTGTCAGCACAAAATACTTGAACGCTAGCGCCACGCACTCGTATATGTTTTTATGCAAAAAAGCGCATAACAGTGCATCGCAATGACAGCTCTACCACCGGATTACGTTCTGGTACTCATAACTATGCTGTCTGCGTGTTGGTTCGAGCAGCACCAAAACTTATGCAAGCGTCATTATTATGCAAGTGTCTTTCCTTCTCGAGTTATGTGTTTATTTTTATTATTGTCAATGGTTTTTTTCACAATTCGACGTGTATTTTTGTTTAACTAAAAAAAACACAATTTTGTTACTTTTTTCTTGCATGGTAAATATTCATTGAAAAACTTGTACAATAATAAAAAGTTCACTTCTTACAAGTAAAGAAATTAAAAGGAGTTTTAAAAGCCAACTAAAAACACTTTAGAACACTTTATTGTAGTACTTTAGTTGCTGCTCTTGGAAAGTGCTTTACTACGAGTGAAACAATCTTTTTAATAGTAAATTTTTATTTGCAAATGTATTGTACTTAATTTTTTATTTATTTGCCAATTTTGAAACATCTTAAATTAAATAGTTTGTGAATAATATCTATTTTCTGGATATAGAGCAAATTGTTTATGATAATATCCGATCATTGCTCTGCAGAATATCACTGTTAGCTATAGCCTCAAGATCATTGCTTTAGCTACTCTAAATAAAATTTTTCTTTTTTAAAGTGTCCAATGCAATGGACACCCAAAAAACTAAACTAAGAACATCTAGAATTAGTACGTGATTTGTCGTATATTGATTGTTCACAATGGTAATAATGGCTGTCAACAAACAAACGAGGACTCAATATACTTGTATTTCTTAATAAATATATACTTGTCTTAAATAAAATGTGAGAAAGAAGGTTTATTGGCGTGTAAGAGCTTATTATGTTCTACAAATGAAAAAATACACTCTGCTCTTAGATATTATATATATGATATTAAAAAAAATGTGATGAAGGCTTAGCGATTTAAGGAAAGCGCTTATAACTGTACATTGCAGTGTGAAAAAATCTGCCAATAGCTATATAAAATTGAAGAAAAAGTTCTACTAGATGCTTATACCAATACTCTGTGTAATTATACATATGTATTCGTTAGATATTTTTGAATTAAGTAGTGGTTTCAACAGATAAAGCTGAGCTTCGAAGATTTTCATTGATTAAAAGCATAAAGAGATCTTCTCATTAATTATAATTTTTCTGAATGTGCAATATCTATTATGCTCCAATAATTAGAGTATAATATTCTAGGGTACTTTATATATAGATTATAAAGTTATACATTATAGGGTATAATAAAAATTATACTACTTTTATTGGGTCAGTTGATATTTAAATTCGGAAACCAGATGAGTAGGAAGAGACTTGCATATTAATCATTATTTTTCTGGTGTTGCAATATCTGTTATACTTATTTATGGCGTTTTTTCTTTCTTTTGGGTATTTTTCATTTAGTAATATTTCATGTATTCTGGAAATATGCGGTTTATCATAGAATATATTATTTAGCAACAAAAAAGTTACTATTTATTGAAATACAACACATTTTCTAAGTTCTGATATTAATATAAATTATTATAGCTTGTCTTCATTTTGTGGTATTAAGTTTAGATATTATTACAAATCGGTAAGTATATGTCTAACATATATAACAGTTTATAATGTAATAAAATATATTATAAGATATTATAAATCACAACCATTTGTTGCCAGATTATGTCATATACTCGCAAAACTTTGGTTAAGAAACGCAATAACTAATCTGTTTCCATTGATGTAGCATAACCACATTAGTATTTACTAATGAGATTATATAAACTCATTCTAAGAAAGCCACCTTATGAAACTCGTCGGCAGACTTTTGAACCGAAACCGCATGGAAATAAAAGAACAGAATGATCAAAAGTTATATAGTGCTTTAATATCAAGCCTTTATTAATTAATATTATATTATTTATAATAGTGAACCCTAAAAATATTAAGTTAAGCAATATTAAGTTAAACAATATTAAGTTAAGCTGAAAATTAAATTAAGCTTCTATTAGCATAATTTATTTCAATTTAAAAATAAACGAGTATTTTATCTACTATCGAAGATACATATACATCAAGTTTCTATAATTTAGAGATTCGGTTTGATTGATTGGTTGTGGTTATACAGAAATTTCAAGAAAAAAAGATGATTTTTAAAGAAATCAATTAAGATTTTGAAGTGCACTTTCCTTGTCAGATACAAGTCAAATTGTGGTACAAATGTAACTCCTGTTGAAGATTCTTTTTTGATGCTAATGCATTAATAAAAACAATAACTGAAGAATATAAAATGGGAATAACAAAAATAACAACAACATATTTTAACAGTGTTGGCAACTCTATGGAAAGAACGGAAATGGCAAAACAATGGCAAAGGTCAATTATGTATCGTAAAAATTGTGTTTCGTCGTTATTTGGCATTTCCTATGAGAGTTGTATGTCTGTCTGTGCGTGCAATGGTTTAAATTTTTTTGTAATAAAAACAATATTGTTGGAGTAGAAATAAAAATAAATTAGAAAAGCAAATACTCGTAGAAGTCAAGTCAAAATACAAATAAAAGAGCAAAATAGTAGTAGAAAAATCATTCCTTTTTTTCCTACCAAATAATATGCGGTCATTATTCATTTGTGGGTGGAAACACCAGTGAGTTCCATTCGAAGTGAGCTTGTTTTATATCTGACCAGTGTGACAACTTTGGGAATTTTATCTTTTTATTCTAAATTAGTTTTGTGTGTTTTGTTGAAGTGCAGCCTTGGTATGACTTGCGAAATTTGCAATGTAACAGTGACATTATTAATATATCCAAGTAGAAGTTCTCGTTATATTCTGGAATAATACAAATTCATTTATATTATCAAGCATTGTAAAAATCGCTTTTTATTTTTATTCAACAAGAAAAAAAAACGTGAAAAGAGAAAGAAATATTTAAAAAAAAGAAGCAATTTTCTACTTTTCATCAACTGATTCTTTTTCTAATGCATTTTATATGTTCCGGTTAACTTGGACTAGGCATTGCACATCTTTCTACCACAATTACATCCTTGAATTGAAATCAAATTTTAAAAAAGGGAAAGGAAAAGCTGTCTTGCGGAATAGCATTTATTGCCTCTTCCACTTTTTTTTATTAGATTCATAAAAAAGCAAAAAGAGAAATTTGTTAGAAATGGAAAAACAACAGGTTAAGCATTAATGTCATTTCTACTTCGAGTTATATAAGTATTTCAAACTTTACGAAACGTGATCACGGAGATGAAGGGCATCCAGTTTGTTGAATGCTTTAGAATACTTTATTGTACCACAAAGTGAATAAAAGATGGACTTAAATATATGAAGTAATCGTGAAGGTGGAAAAGTGGCGTGTTTTCATTTAAAGTTGGAAGCGCTGTCTTAAAAAATTAGTTAAAAAAATTATTTAAACAAAAACTCGTACAAAAGTATAAAAAACTAAATTAAATTAGAGATTATCAAGATTATTATATTAATATTATTTGTGTTGACAAAAGTCAAGAAAAAGCAAATACGATTTAGCGATTAGAGATGACTTAATTTCTAACTTTATTTTCTTTCGAACACATATCCAAGTATTTTGTAACTTTCGTACTTTATAAGGAAATTCTTTGTTGATATACACTATCTTACGTGCATTATCATATATTGTAATTTAAAAAGTTCTATTTCTACAATATATAAGCTTTTATTTGTAAGCTTAGTTTTTAAGTTAGTTTTCGACAAGATTTGGTTAAATGAAATACCTCAGTAAAGAGACATAAATAACACTATATTTATAATTACTTAAAGCGATACGACTAGGACCTCAATGATCATTAGTCAATAGTTAAATATCTTAATAAAAATTGTTTTCACAGATTAAAAATTTTTATGTATTAATACATTTAATACATTTTGAGTACACTTCTTTCAGTTATTTTTATGGTAATCATTTAATACCGCTATCAGCTTATCTGTATTTAAAAAATTTTTTACCAAAAACCTCTATTCTATATCTTTTTATATTGAACGCCTGTAGAGATTTTTACTTTGCGCAACTTGCTACAGATGCAAACTGCATGCTTCAGATCTATGCTGCCTATAGTAGTTACCATTCAATCTTATAAGATCACATCCAACTGTCATCCAAGGTATTGCAATAGGTTTGTAAAATTAACATCTTTTGCTCACTATATGATACAAATCCTTGTAGAAACATCTTTGGCTTTCTTTTTAAGTTATAGTTCAAATCTAAAATTTTTCCCTTTGTTAAAATGAAGTTATACTGTCAAGGTCACACTATTGAAATTAATTTGAAATTGTCCATTCAAATGGTTAATATTCTTTGCTCAAAATATCTTATTTTCCATGATCACTTGAACAGATTATTTTATAGACATTGCTTACTATAAATAAAATATGTTTTGTAAATGTATCTTAAGTAAAGATATAGGATGTAGATATATAATTATTTTTATGGCAATAGCAAATGTTGGTGTACATGAAATACTTATATATACCTTCTGCTCAAAAAGTACCTTACCACGAAGTGGCAATTTGAGTTTGTTGTTTGTTAACTACACCTTAAGTAATAGACGTTTTTCAAAATTTTTTTTTGTTATATTGGTACACCCTTTCTTGACATATGGTACAAATTTGAGTGCCACTTGTCAATTAGTTTGTTTACAGCAGCTGTTAATGTGAGACTACCTCAAGTGCATAAAACGATTTTTACTATGGAAAATTCTTGTTTTACGCGAGATTTTGACCAAACACTCCACCACTGTCATCGCTCAGGCACCATATTCGCCAGATCTGGATCCGTGCGACTTTTTCCTGTTCCCGAAACTCAAATTGCCCCTTCGTGGTAAGCGTTTTGAGTCGATTGAATCTGTAAAAGAGAATTCGCTGAAGGAACTTAAAGCCATACCTGCACGGGCCTACGAAAAGTGTATGGAAGATTGGGTTAAGTGTTGGCATATGTGTATCGCTTCAGAAGCACATATTCTCTTCTAAATAATAATATATGCTTAATTGCATTGTACTACATGTTGAGCATTTCAGTATAAAAAAATAATATATATATACACATATGAAAAAATAAATTAGTTTTGATAAATTTCATCTACAAAGAACTCAGAAAAGTTTTACGAGCTGAAACAATCCAACCATAAAAAAACTTAAATAAAATATGTCAGTAACTCAAAGTCATCTAAATTACTTTTTAATGTTAAAACAATTGTTTCCCCAAAAAAAAAAACAAAAAAAATTGTTATATATGTAAGTACGACCTAAAAAGGATAATATTCATTGTGAATGAAAAAATTTTTATCTAAAAATTCAGCAATTGTTTAAAAAACGTAAATTACCCGAAAAGTACGTGACATTGTCACTGACTAAGCCAGCTATTTTTGTATGCCATGTCCGCAACAGGATGCAATCAGCAAGGAGTACTAGTTACAGCTTGTAAAACATAGAAGGACTAATTTTTGTTTTTTATTTTTGATTTCTATTTGAGAACGTAAACTAAAAGTTCAATAAGCTAAAAAGCTTTTTCTAAACTAGTACAAATATAGTACCACAAAATATCTTTGGATAGTGGCAGTACGTATTCGCGTTGTGAATTGAAGGATTCTGAAACATTTTTGTACACACAAAAATTGCTTTCTGCATTTCAATAGTTTAGAATGTAGGTTTTACCTAAGGCAATAAAACATTTTTTTGTACTCCATGGGTATAATTTTGATTGGAAACGCCATAGAGCAGATATAGTTTTATTTTTTCTTATCATACTGGTTTAGGAATTTAAAATGATTTGATTTCAAAATCTTTTCATCCGTTGAGGTGGTCTTTCTACTTATATGAAATCATGATAAATTGTTAGATACATAGAGCATATCTGCCATAGAGCAGATATAGAATCATTTTTTTTTAAATTACCTGTTTAGGGATTTAAATTGATTTTAATTCAAAATCTTTACATCTGTTTAGGTGGTGTTTCTACTTATATGAAATCGTGATAAACTGTTAGATACAATTATGGAAATAATATTAAAATATTGTTTCTTTTTTAATAACAACATAGGTGAAAAATTTAACGCATAAGTATTTGTTTAAATATATACATATGAAACAGTAAACTAACATATAAAGAAAGAATTTATATATTACTTATATAAATTATTTCTAATTTCCAATTATCAATTATTTATTCCTTCATTAAATATATGTTTTGCACTTCAGAGCAAAAACTCAACTGACTTTTTCATTCGTGATGGGTCTCTTAGCAACACTCGCACCTGAGAGCTTTTAAACACTCCTCTTCGAATATTTTTATTCAAACATACAAACGTTGCTGATTACGTGTTAAGAGATCAGTTATGCTAGATATTTCAATAGTACATAAGCTGATTCAAATTAGTTAATGAAACATACCGTACTGATCGAATACTCAAATTCGAAGACTAACAATCAATCACAGTAGTGGAATAAGAAATGTGAAGTAAGATCTGAATTAAGTGAAGAGTGCGTTGTCGCATAAGTTATTGCTTTTATTTTTAATAAGGAGAGTTGACTGATTGACTGTATTTAATAGGATCGCGTAACAATTTAATCATGGTTGATTAGTGGAATATAATTGTTAATTATTAGATACCATTTCCCTTTTTACAATTATTAACAGTTTCTTATTTTAATATTAAAAGAATTAAAAAGTCTTTGCAAGTCTGTTAATCACAGAGAATTAATATTTTGAAGACCTTGATGAAAAGAACTTTTTTTTAGAGATAAAAGAAAATGAGGAATCGTTAAGAAAAGAATAATGAATTGAGTGAAGATTATATTGACATGGCACATAACTGTGGTAAGTTTCATAGATTAGATTTGATTAAAATATTGCAGGAATAAAAATCTGTGGTTCCATCGTAAAATCTTTGTAACAGAATTCTCTAAATCATGTAATATATATATATATTCTTGATAGATGAGAAGTGTGAGAATGATGAAGTATTAAGAAATATGCTAATTATTAAAAGTTATCCATTTTATGTCATTATACATACGAGTACCAAGGAAATTGTTTATATATATTTTTATATATATAAACATATATACATTTATGTATCTCATATCAATATATCGGCATGTATGCAATTTTTTATTTATTTATATTTTTAAATGTTAGAATAAAATGATTTGGATATGCATGTGCATTGAGGGAAAAATAAAACATTGATCTGCAGTGCCGTATGAAATAAATGAATAAAAGTGTCCCTTAGGATTCATTGACATTGAAAAGTTAACGTATTGTAAAACAAAATTTATATACCAGTATCATTTCATTTCTTTTTCTTTATAGAATGAAACTTTTTATGTACGTAACATTTATTTTTACGAAAGTTTTATATTTGATGTCTCATGTGTTTATGTATGACCAATAATTTGAACTTTTGGAGCGGAGTTGGCAATAAACTTTTATAATTCGCCATGAATCGTTGATAGAAGCTTGAAACAGAGTATAACACAAATACATTGTTTTATATATCTTTTGAACTTAAATACACAAAAAGGAAATATATGTAACCAAAAAGTTTAAGGTTTTGAAACTTAAGAAAGTAGCCAAAATATTTTCTGGTGATTCTTAGCAGTAGTATATCTAGAAAGTAACTCTAATAACAACAATAAGAAATTTTCTAAAACAATGTAAAAGTTTTTTACGAGATATTCGCTTTAAGTTAAAAGTAAACGAATTTAAGTTTTGTTAAAACTTTTGTAGAGGAAATTCGTTTTAATGAACAAAAATTGGACGGAATATAAGTGGTAGTCGAGCAATTCAATGATGTTGGACTAATGACTCAGTGATGTTCGTTTCTTCGTTGGATTATACTGGATTATATTAGATATGAGCTAAAAAAGAATATTAGAATATCATCCTTGAACTTTATTAACAAACACCTCATGACTCCTAAATAGTATTCTTTACTCATGGTTCTTGGCTTGAAAAATATGATGTGTGCACTATGTTATGTTACAGTTATTGAAAAACTCGGCATCGGTTCATTAATTTTATAGCATATAAATAATTTTTATAAATAACTTTTTTATAACTTTTATAAAATTTTTTGCGAGTGGTCTTGTATTTGTATTTGTAAGCTCAGGAAATTTTTTCTCCAACAATCTGTTTTCAATGGTCTTCCTATGCTTTTTCTTCACCAGAAATGCGACGATATTTTCTGTTTCTAGAATATCACTCTTATAATAAATGGACTTAAATTACGTGTCCCTCTCCTAAACAAACACTCTGAGGCTCATATGTCATTCTATTCGCTTTTTACTATTCATATATTTGCGTTTTTGACACCGTACCATCGAAATTTCGTTCGAAACATATAATTTGAGGATGACTATTTGTATAAATAATTTTTCCATTGTGAGCATTGCACAATACTAAAAAATATAATTATAACAATTAATGATAAAAAAACATACAAATTTCGAATGGTAGAGTTCTATGAACTGGCATAACCTCATATAAACCATTTTCCGTTCTTGACTAATTCCCAATTAATTTAGGAATGTACTTCTTTGTTGGACCGTGGGCTGTATACCTTACTCGTCGTAACTATGTTTGTATATATCGTTCAGATTTAGACAATATTGGTTACACAAAACAATGGTCCGAAAATAGAATAAATTATAAAATATATTGGTATATATATTAACTGACCATTTAATTGATTCGGTTACCCCAAAGTATTCAACATTAGTGGGCTTGATTGTATGTATATAATTTATGAAATGCAAGCGTCAGGGATTAACTTTATCAAATTTGAAAAGTAAACTTGTATGTAAATATACTAAGCCAATGACACATGCATTTTAATTTATTCAAATATAAAGTTTTCTCCCTTATTTTATTTTTCCTAAACAACGGATTTATTTACTATGAAATGATTACAATAACCGGAAAAACTACTGCTTTATAAGTACATTAACTCCTGTAACAGTTTTTATGTCATTCAATAGAATTGACCAATTTAAAGGTCTGGAGCTTTGAATACAAATATATTAAAGTTATAAAGTTAAAAGTCTTATAGAAAATATAAAGTTAAAAATTTCTTCTTAAGTTAATTTCATTTACACCTACCTAATAGATTTATAAAAGAGTCTCTTGATTGAACAGATTCGTATTTTCCTTATAGCTGTACCCACTATTTTTCGATAAAAATATGGGCATATTCAGTTGCATCTAAGAGAAATGAAAGTAGTTTTATAGTATCCTTATCAACAGTATGAGTTGTCTTGCGCAGTACAAGCTTTAAATTTCTCTCTTCTCATTATAAATGAGCACTGAATAGTTATAGTCTCCTATAGAAACAGAAATGCAATTGATAAAATAATTTTCAGATGCTCATTTAGTATCTCACAAAACATGTAAGCGGTTGGATATTAAGTGGAATATTCTTTAATAATAATAATTTTTTTTATATTTTTTTTATATTTGCTTCGTAAATAGTTTTCAAATTTTAGTTGTATTTTCAACCTACCAAAAAGTAATAAGTTAATATTTTGCTGTTCTTATATGTAATGACGTTGTGGTTATTATGTGCTAATTATTGTGATATAGATTTGCTATTTACTTGGATGTCCACTTTCATCTGCAATAGATATATATCTACTGCAATATCACAGTTATTAAATTTGATTGTGTTATTGAATCAAGAATTTTTTATATGAAATACGGATGGAAATTATTTGTGGCCCTTAAATAGTTTCGCATTCATAATTTATTTTGTATTATTCAGAAAACTCTTAACTTTAATTTCTTTCTGAATGTTTTGAAAACTTTTAACAGTGCTTGTCTTCTGTAATCTGTCATGTTGCCGCCCCAACACTTGTTTTCACCTGTTTATCATGCAATTTGAAATTCACCGATAACTTTGCCCAAAGCATTTACTATCTTTGCAACACAATAATTTTATCTGAAAAACATTTTTTACATCATTAAGTATTCGTTGAAGGAGAAAAATAAAAAGTTTCGTGCGTCTTATGACCTGGTATTTGTAGATAAAAGTTTTCCTTAAGAAAGATTAATGATAGCTAGTATTTGTATATTTTTTGGTCTTTTTATTATATTGTTAAATATTAAATTTTATGAATATTGAAAAAGTTATATAAATATTTATATATTTACTATCTTATTAATAAAAATTTCTTAAAATGCTTTTTAAATATCTTTAGTTAAAATGTATTTTAACTTTATAATGGCATTATAATGTCCTTTCAGATATTGGGTTATTTTTTATAAATTTTTCACCTATCTTAGCATTTAATCATTGTCCACAGTATGTATGTTATAGCAAATGCAATTGGAATCGATCAAAGACAAATAAGTGTGGATTTTTGTCACACAATTTACTTACAATTTACAATTTATTTGGTCCACTTTCAAATAAGTATAAATAAGTGTAAAAGATGATGAGTTAAGATGAGTTTTAATTTAAATAATTTTAAAAAACTAAACTCCTGATAACGGGAAATTTACTCTGATGGAACTCATAGGTTTTGCATTTAAACATGTAGCCATTTAGAAGACAATATGATACGGAACTCATACTGAGCGCTTGCCTGGTACTGCTGCACAAACGGTAGAGCCTTTTATTTTTCGAGTCGTTAATTTCGTAATAGCAAATTCAATTCCTTAGCCCATATAAATATAGCCAGTTTATCGAAACGCTTTCGAACAAATTTCAATAAATCCGATTTTCTATTTAAAAAGGTTTGACATATAAACAATTTTAATTAAGCGAAATTTGCTCCGCTAACTTGATCTATAAAATTCTTGCACTACTTTAGAGGCTTGTATGTTGTGGCTAGTGATAGTTTGACATATTATATAGCATATAAAACAATATTCTATAAATTAGGGTCGATTCCAATTTATTGAGCAAATTGGATGCAAAGAAACACTTTTAATGCAATTGCATCGAAATCCTTATTATTTCAATGATAGTAACAGCTTTTAATAATAGTAATTTAATTTAATAATAGTGATAAGAGTTTTGTATTTTTTTGTATTGTTCATTTAATTGAAGCAGTTTTATAACGCTCTACATATAATATGAGATTTTATATTAGTCTATAAACTTCTTATATACATAGGTATAATCCTTAATTAAATCGTCTCTAACTATGTAACCTATACATTTCTTATATACATAGGTATAATCCTTATTTAAATCGTCTCTAACTATGTAGCCTATACATTTCTTATGTACATAGGTATAATCCTTAATTAAATCGTCTCTAACTATGTAGCCTATACATTTCTTATGTACATAGGTATAATCCTTAATTAAATCGTCTCTAACTACGTGTAGCAGCAAATTTGTACTGGTCTGTGTTTGTCTTAGTTGCTATTGGGAGTATCTATTCCTAAATTAATATCTAACAATTTTGAATTTTCTTTATATATACTGTATCCTTCTTTTCCAAATCTTATTTAAATAATTTAATAAGATTAAATGTTATAAGATTATATGTAAATGTTAAATATTTAAATAAATAATAATTTAATTTATTAGTGATTGAGTACGAAAAAAAACTGCATTAGAAGGTATTTAAATTAATAAACCTCGGCGGTTAATAAGTTTTTAAAATATTTCAACTTGAGTAATTAACTTAACGCATAACTACTTAAATTTCCACCGCATATAAATAATTTTCAGAATTAAAAAAAAGTTCTTCGAAAAAAAGGAACGAAACCAACTAAGCACAATTCTCTTGAAGCCAATTAGGAACGCTATCAAAAACCTCAAAAATGATGGTAGCATAAGGTGGTTTTTAAAAGACCTGGATTACAGCTTGTTAATCTTAGAAGCACATTTTCCACGCTTCCTTTTTGAATGGATGAATAAATGAAAAAAAACCAGTTTTTTGAAACAAAAATACCAAAATGTTTGCGGATGTGCGTGTCTTAAGCAAAAAAATGTAAGAACACAAGTTTTTGTCCCTCATTAAACGTAGTGAGTGGCCCAGCTAAGGTGAGGAATGCCAATATGCTTCATTCCCACATTCCCTCAAAATATTTTTATGCTCTAATTTTGAGCTGAAAATGAAGTTATCTCAAATTTAATAAAAAAAAAATAAATGATAAAATTTGGCAAGGCACTAGGAATGTTGAAATTTTTGCTGTGAAATTATTACATAGCAAATTCTCTTTGCTTTATTAAATATTTTTGCAGTTTTTTTTTT
>NC_051847.1:202326732-202335673 GCF_002237135.1 Teleopsis dalmanni | reverse complement strand
TTCCCATGCGGTACAGGTACTAACAAAAATATCCTTGTCCGGTCAGTATCTAAATGAGATAGTAATTTGTGTCTCCCGATTTCCGTTTCAATGTAAGAGTGAAGGTGTTAAATAACAAAAAATAATGTTTCTACATATAGGTAGAAACATATTGTTTTTTGATGTGTTATATAGAATACGAAATATAAAAATTTTAAACAATAAAAATTAATTAATTTAAATATTTCAAGTAAACATTCACAACAGACTGATTTTTGAATTTGGCAGCACTAAAACTTAAGACGTGAAAATTTTTGCGAGTAAAACCTAACTCTGAATTCATGATGAGAAATCTTCTATTCTCTTGGCATTGACATTTCATACATTCTTTAACAAGCAAATCAACTACTTTAAATTAAATAAATTAACTATACTATATGCTCTAGAAGGGACACTGCAACTATATCGTGGCCTGTGTGGCTGCCTAATGTCTAAAGCTTGACTAACCACTAATGCATTTGTTTTCATGGTAGATGTCTACGTCATCGCTTTCGAGTATGCTATTGGCTCTAAAAAAAAAATTTGATGGCATATCTGCCCTATAAATATTGCTTAAACGCTGTTATAATAATATAGTCATACTTTGTTTAAAAGCGCTGCTTTCGATGCAATTCCAGAAGCTAAGAGTACTGTCGATGCTTGGTCATTCAACCTATTCAATTTTGAAAAGTATCAACCTGCGTAACAATATAAATATAGGCACTTCAACATCTTTACATTCCTTCAATCCAAATGACTAAAATCGCATTTTCGTGGATCAACTTTGCTAAAGCAAATCGTGGTGCTCTCTTACATAAGAATGGAGCACAACTTTGTAAACCACAACAAGAACTCTGCAGTTTCTGCGAAAAATCCATATCTCAACCACATATATTCCCTTTGCTCTATTAAGACATAAAATCATTTTGAGATTATCACAACATCGTCTGGTTTAGACTACTTCTATAATTTGAAATCTATTGACAAATTCCTCGCAGAGATTTAATGTCTAAACTCCATGTAAATAATTTTTCTTTTTAACTTCAATATAAGTTTTACAAAACAATTTTATTATCTATCTATTCTATTATTCTTAAAAGTTATACTTATCTTCATTGTATACATTTATTTACTTAAAATATTTTTTTTATTCCTTTAACATATGTTATTAAGAATGAAGAACTAAAAAAGATATATTGCAGATAAGTACATAGCGTAAATTATGCTTACGTAGTAAAGTTTTAGATGAATATTTTTTATTTTATTTTAATTTATTATATTTAATTTATTTTTATTTCAAATATTCAACATTTTCTAATGTTGTGAAAATCTCAATTACATGTTGGTGTGAACTCTTCTAGAAAATTTTCATTTTACGGTTTGTAACTTTCAGAAATTAGAATTATTTTTTTTTAAATATCTTTAAATATCAACCTAACATGTTCAAAATATATTATAATTAAAATTAAACAATAAATGGTATATTTAGATTTGAACTAGTTTTTAGGCAATTTTAGAAGCATTTAAGTTAATTAACTCGATTAAAATTCCTATAATTTTAACTTTAATACTCTAAAAATCAATAAAAGTTCAATTTAGCTATTACCTAAATATATAATAAAACATATGTGTATATATAGAAATAAATGCAATGTTGGACATTAACAGTAACAATAATAGTAATTACTATGTATGCTATCTAAAGACTGAATATATCCTTAATTGACGAAACCTTGTAACTAAACATTTTGACACCAATATTCTGTAACGTCTTATCAAAATTGTGTATCTATGAAGTTAAATGAAAAAATATCTACACAAAATACTCGTATGTAACAACAAAAGAAAATCAATTTCCGTGTCCTTAATATGTATTGTATATTTGTCTGCACAAATATATTGAAATCCTGTCATTTTATTTGTTTATTTTTCGAATTTGGCCCAATTCCTGATTTTGATCTGCTGTAACAGACTGCACAATTTCATAAATAATATTTATGTACATTTTATATATATATCTTAAATGATTTTTATGGACTTCTATAATTTCTTCAACATATACATTTCTGAACAAATTAAATATTTCATTAGTAATAAAAAATTTATTATCAAAATGTACTTTATAAATAAATTATTAACTGATATACATTATTAATAATAGATTTTAATTATATTTTATTTTAAAGAACATCTGTTTTCTTTGAAACTTTTTAATAGCTACAAAAACACAACGAAACAAATGACATTAGCCCTAATTAAGATACTCATATCAAAGTTAATAAATTGTTGAATCATCTGACTCATTATAACTCAGTAACTCAGGAACCATCATGTTTTCTACAAAAAAAAAACTGCAAAAATATTTAATAAAGCAAAGAGAATTTGCTATATAATAATTTCACAGCAAAAATTTCAACATTCCTAGTGCCTTGCCAAATTTTATCATTTATTTTTTTTTTTATTAAATTTGAGATAACTTCATTTTCAGCTCAAAATTAGAGCATAAAAATATTTTGAGGGAATGTGGGAATGAAGCATATTGGTATTCCTCACCTTAGCTGGGCCACTCACTACGTTTAATGAGGGACAAAAACTTGTGTTCTTACATTTTTTTGCTTAAGACACGCACATCCGCAAACATTTTGGTATTTTTGTTTCAAAAAACTGAATTTCTTTCATTTATTCATCCATTCAAAAAGGAAGCGTGGAAAATATGCTTCTAAGATTAACAAGCTGTAATCCAGGTCTTTTAAAAACCACCTTATGCCACCATCATTTTTGAGGTTTTTGATAGCGTTTCTAATTGGCTTCAAGAGAATTGTGCTTAGTTGGTTTCGTTCCTTTTTTTCGAAGAACTTTTTTTAATTCTGAAAATTATTTATATGCGGTGGAAATTTAAGTAGTTATGCGTTAAGTTAATTACTCAAGTTGAAATATTTTAAAAATTTATAAACCGCCGAGGTTTATTAATTTAAATACCTTCTAATGCAGTTTTTTTTCGTACTCAATCACTAATAAATTAAATTATTGTTTATTTAAATATTTAACATTTACATATAATCTTATAATATTTAATCTTATTAAATTATTTAAATAAGATTTGGAAAAGAAGGATACAGTATATATAAAGAAAATACAAAATTGTTAGATATTAATTTAGGAATAGATACTCCCAATAGCAACTAAGACAACTAAGACACTATTACTAAAAGCTGTTACTATCATTGAAATAATAAAGATTTCGAACCAAAGATTTTCTGTATCCCCTTTATTGATTAAAAATGTTTCTTTGGATCCAATTTGCTCAATAAATTGGAATCGACCCTAATTTATAGAATATTGTTTTATACAATATAAGATGCTCACCGAAGAATCTATCACCAACCACAACCTACAAACGTCTAAAGTAATGCAAAAATATTATAGATTATGTTAGCGGAACAAATTTCGCTTAATTAAAATTGTTTAAATGTCAAACCATTTTAAACAGAAAATCGGAATTTCTGAAATTTATTCGAATTTGCGTTTCAAAAACCTGGCTAAATTTATATGGGCTGAGTGATTCAATTTGCTACTACGAAATAAACGACTCGAAAAATAAAAAGCTCTACCATTTGTGCAGCAGTACCAGGCAAGCTCTCAGTATGAGAGTCTTTTAAATTACTATATCCCTTTTGACATTCGTTGGTCCTCAACGGCTGACATTTTGGTCTTCATTTGGAAGGCAGAATATTTTCTGTTCGGTTAGAGTCTGTTGCAACACAAAAGATCAACCATGGTCGCAGTGCTCCGTTACGTTGGAAGCTGGTACCCCGTTTATTCCTATTTCTCCAAAAAAAATTATTGAGCAAATAAGTGCTATATATGAACTACTTAATGCGAATATCGACAATTAATTGAAAAAGAAATTAAATACATTATCTAGCATTGCTGAATCTTTTTAAAATTTTAACAGTATAACCTTCATTTTCGAAAAGGCACTGCAATTCTTATTGTAGATAATATCTATTTAAGCGAATTGCATAATGAAATTGAATTAATAAAATGAACTAATTAAATTTCGTACTAATAACTAAAAACTAATAAAAATCCCTGTCTGCAATGCATATAAAATTATCATAATTTTAATACAATTTTTTTAAGTAATTAATTTCAATCCATATTTAAAAATAATAAAATAAGATATAAAAATATTCTTTAAAAAAAAATATACTTTAATTACTAAAACAATTGATAAACACATGTGAAATATAGTATATATTAATTACTTAATTATATATTATTATACGTTTATAATAAAAGTTTGCAATTTGTTATCCTATTTTACTAAACTCTAAATATACTTAATATTTATATAACTTTTTCAATATTCATAAAATTTAATATTTAACAATATAATAAAAAGACCAAAAAATATACAAATACTAGCTATCATTAATCTTTCTTAAGGAAAACTTTTATCTACAAATACCAGGTCATAAGACGCACGAAACTTTTTATTTTTCTCCTTCAACGAATACTTAATGATGTAAAAAATGTTTTTCAGATAAAATTATTGTGTTGCAAAGATAGTAAATGCTTTGGGCAAAGTTATCGGTGAATTTCAAATTGCATGATAAACAGGTGAAAACAAGTGTTGGGGCGGCAACATGACAGATTACAGAAGACAAGCACTGTTAAAAGTTTTCAAAACATTCAGAAAGAAATTAAAGTTAAGAGTTTTCTGAATAATACAAAATAAATTATGAATGCGAAACTATTTAAGGGCCACAAATAATTTCCATCCGTATTTCATATAAAAAATTCTTGATTCAATAACACAATCAAATTTAATAACTGTGATATTGCAGTAGATATATATCTATTGCAGATGAAAGTGGACATCCAAGTAAATAGCAAATCTATATCACAATAATTAGCACATAATAACCACAACGTCATTACATATAAGAACAGCAAAATATTAACTTATTACTTTTTGGTAGGTTGAAAATACAACTAAAATTTGAAAACTATTTACGAAGCAAATATAAAAAAAATATAAAAAAAATTATTATTATTAAAGAATATTCCACTTAATATCCAACCGCTTACATGTTTTGTGAGATACTAAATGAGCATCTGAAAATTATTTTATCAATTGCATTTCTGTTTCTATAGGAGACTATAACTATTCAGTGCTCATTTATAATGAGAAGAGAGAAATTTAAAGCTTGTACTGCGCAAGACAACTCATACTGTTGATAAGGATACTATAAAACTACTTTCATTTCTCTTAGATGCAACTGAATATGCCCATATTTTTATCGAAAAATAGTGGGTACAGCTATAAGGAAAATACGAATCTGTTCAATCAAGAGACTCTTTTATAAATCTATTAGGTAGGTGTAAATGAAATTAACTTAAGAAGAAATTTTTAACTTTATATTTTCTATAAGACTTTTAACTTTATAACTTTAATATATTTGTATTCAAAGCTCCAGACCTTTAAATTGGTCAATTCTATTGAATGACATAAAAACTGTTACAGGAGTTAATGTACTTATAAAGCAGTAGTTTTTCCGGTTATTGTAATCATTTCATAGTAAATAAATCCGTTGTTTAGGAAAAATAAAATAAGGGAGAAAACTTTATATTTGAATAAATTAAAATGCATGTGTCATTGGCTTAGTATATTTACATACAAGTTTACTTTTCAAATTTGATAAAGTTAATCCCTGACGCTTGCATTTCATAAATTATATACATACAATCAAGCCCACTAATGTTGAATACTTTGGGGTAACCGAATCAATTAAATGGTCAGTTAATATATATACCAATATATTTTATAATTTATTCTATTTTCGGACCATTGTTTTGTGTAACCAATATTGTCTAAATCTGAACGATATATACAAACATAGTTACGACGAGTAAGGTATACAGCCCACGGTCCAACAAAGAAGTACATTCCTAAATTAATTGGGAATTAGTCAAGAACGGAAAATGGTTTATATGAGGTTATGCCAGTTCATAGAACTCTACCATTCGAAATTTGTATGTTTTTTTATCATTAATTGTTATAATTATATTTTTTAGTATTGTGCAATGCTCACAATGGAAAAATTATTTATACAAATAGTCATCCTCAAATTATATGTTTCGAACGAAATTTCGATGGTACGGTGTCAAAAACGCAAATATATGAATAGTAAAAAGCGAATAGAATGACATATGAGCCTCAGAGTGTTTGTTTAGGAGAGGGACACGTAATTTAAGTCCATTTATTATAAGAGTGATATTCTAGAAACAGAAAATATCGTCGCATTTCTGGTGAAGAAAAAGCATAGGAAGACCATTGAAAACAGATTGTTGGAGAAAAAATTTCCTGAGCTTACAAATACAAATACAAGACCACTCGCAAAAAATTTTATAAAAGTTATAAAAAAGTTATTTATAAAAATTATTTATATGCTATAAAATTAATGAACCGATGCCGAGTTTTTCAATAACTGTAACATAACATAGTGCACACATCATATTTTTCAAGCCAAGAACCATGAGTAAAGAATACTATTTAGGAGTCATGAGGTGTTTGTTAATAAAGTTCAAGGATGATATTCTAATATTCTTTTTTAGCTCATATCTAATATAATCCAGTATAATCCAACGAAGAAACGAACATCACTGAGTCATTAGTCCAACATCATTGAATTGCTCGACTACCACTTATATTCCGTCCAATTTTTGTTCATTAAAACGAATTTCCTCTACAAAAGTTTTAACAAAACTTAAATTCGTTTACTTTTAACTTAAAGCGAATATCTCGTAAAAAACTTTTACATTGTTTTAGAAAATTTCTTATTGTTGTTATTAGAGTTACTTTCTAGATATACTACTGCTAAGAATCACCAGAAAATATTTTGGCTACTTTCTTAAGTTTCAAAACCTTAAACTTTTTGGTTACATATATTTCCTTTTTGTGTATTTAAGTTCAAAAGATATATAAAACAATGTATTTGTGTTATACTCTGTTTCAAGCTTCTATCAACGATTCATGGCGAATTATAAAAGTTTATTGCCAACTCCGCTCCAAAAGTTCAAATTATTGGTCATACATAAACACATGAGACATCAAATATAAAACTTTCGTAAAAATAAATGTTACGTACATAAAAAGTTTCATTCTATAAAGAAAAAGAAATGAAATGATACTGGTATATAAATTTTGTTTTACAATACGTTAACTTTTCAATGTCAATGAATCCTAAGGGACACTTTTATTCATTTATTTCATACGGCACTGCAGATCAATGTTTTATTTTTCCCTCAATGCACATGCATATCCAAATCATTTTATTCTAACATTTAAAAATATAAATAAATAAAAAATTGCATACATGCCGATATATTGATATGAGATACATAAATGTATATATGTTTATATATATAAAAATATATATAAACAATTTCCTTGGTACTCGTATGTATAATGACATAAAATGGATAACTTTTAATAATTAGCATATTTCTTAATACTTCATCATTCTCACACTTCTCATCTATCAAGAATATATATATATATTACATGATTTAGAGAATTCTGTTACAAAGATTTTACGATGGAACCACAGATTTTTATTCCTGCAATATTTTAATCAAATCTAATCTATGAAACTTACCACAGTTATGTGCCATGTCAATATAATCTTCACTCAATTCATTATTCTTTTCTTAACGATTCCTCATTTTCTTTTATCTCTAAAAAAAAGTTCTTTTCATCAAGGTCTTCAAAATATTAATTCTCTGTGATTAACAGACTTGCAAAGACTTTTTAATTCTTTTAATATTAAAATAAGAAACTGTTAATAATTGTAAAAAGGGAAATGGTATCTAATAATTAACAATTATATTCCACTAATCAACCATGATTAAATTGTTACGCGATCCTATTAAATACAGTCAATCAGTCAACTCTCCTTATTAAAAATAAAAGCAATAACTTATGCGACAACGCACTCTTCACTTAATTCAGATCTTACTTCACATTTCTTATTCCACTACTGTGATTGATTGTTAGTCTTCGAATTTGAGTATTCGATCAGTACGGTATGTTTCATTAACTAATTTGAATCAGCTTATGTACTATTGAAATATCTAGCATAACTGATCTCTTAACACGTAATCAGCAACGTTTGTATGTTTGAATAAAAATATTCGAAGAGGAGTGTTTAAAAGCTCTCAGGTGCGAGTGTTGCTAAGAGACCCATCACGAATGAAAAAGTCAGTTGAGTTTTTGCTCTGAAGTGCAAAACATATATTTAATGAAGGAATAAATAATTGATAATTGGAAATTAGAAATAATTTATATAAGTAATATATAAATTCTTTCTTTATATGTTAGTTTACTGTTTCATATGTATATATTTAAACAAATACTTATGCGTTAAATTTTTCACCTATGTTGTTATTAAAAAAGAAACAATATTTTAATATTATTTCCATAATTGTATCTAACAGTTTATCACGATTTCATATAAGTAGAAACACCACCTAAACAGATGTAAAGATTTTGAATTAAAATCAATTTAAATCCCTAAACAGGTAATTTAAAAAAAAATGATTCTATATCTGCTCTATGGCAGATATGCTCTATGTATCTAACAATTTATCATGATTTCATATAAGTAGAAAGACCACCTCAACGGATGAAAAGATTTTGAAATCAAATCATTTTAAATTCCTAAACCAGTATGATAAGAAAAAATAAAACTATATCTGCTCTATGGCGTTTCCAATCAAAATTATACCCATGGAGTACAAAAAAATGTTTTATTGCCTTAGGTAAAACCTACATTCTAAACTATTGAAATGCAGAAAGCAATTTTTGTGTGTACAAAAATGTTTCAGAATCCTTCAATTCACAACGCGAATACGTACT
>NC_051847.1:202294287-202326632 GCF_002237135.1 Teleopsis dalmanni | reverse complement strand
AACTTTGTAAATAAATTTTTCATTCAATTATTGCCAGCAAAGTTCATTTATAGAATATATCCTGCGACTGACAGCCAGTATTGATGAGCTTCGTTTATAATTTAATTTCACTTCTTGTAACTGCTGCCGGCCCTTTACGACACTTAAGTCAACTTTAAGTAATTTTGTTGTTTCGAGCACAAACTTGACATATTTGGCCATACTCGAAGCATTTCAAGTATCTTAACTCAATTAAAAGTTTGTCCGCAATAAAATAAACTTATTTGTTACTACTTTTAGAGCACCAAAAATAGTTTAATATGTAAGCTAACTACTCTAAACAGAGCATTTAATGTTCTTCGTAACCTTAGTTAGTTCGATTTTGGAGCCAAAAAAAGGGCCACTTTGTATTATTGTGAAATTGGTGCCATCAATTTTTGTTCATTTTATTATTTATTCATTGTTGCACGCAAATTTATGTGTCAGTGTTTTCAATTTTTCAGTGTTTTTCGGTGTATTTCATCACTTAAGATAAATTGTATTGCCTTTGCCGAAACTATAATTACACTAATTCATACCAATATGGAAATGATAACACGAGTGTCTATATTTGTTAGCAAAACAATCAGCAACCAATGGCGTTTGCATTCACATATTTGTCTGAATTGGGCCACATTTGTGTGTTGATATTTTAATGGCTATCAGGCTGACGGCCACAACATATGCTGCACGTATTTACATAATCTATTGTTTGTATTATTTTGAAGCGAACGTACAACCGAAACAAATTTGTTGACCACAGCCACAGACTACAATGCACTGCCAACACCGAATAGATACAAAAACACACTAATTACAGAGTGGCCATTATTTCGGCATTTGGAAACCGTGACCCACCATTTCGAAGAAGAAAAACATAATTGAATTCTGTGTGCTTGGAACGGAATTCGACAAAACTTTCTAGCAATACTTTATCATGATTGATGAGTGCATTTTTTGTTTTTATTTCATATTTTGAAAATAAATAATATAAGGGAAGAAATCAATATTGACTTTGCGGATATAAAATATATATGCTTCAAATGCGATATTGAAGTGTAATTCATTTTGACTTATAAACCATTTAATATCTTATTAATTCTAAAGCTGTTCAATCTAAACTCCAATCAACGAGTTTATGGTTTAAAATACATTAAACTATGCTCTTCACATATGAACAAAAATTAAATAACTTATATTATATTATGGCCTATTACCATACAATTAACTTGGAATAATAGTTTATGTATGTATTGAAAATCGATAAGCAAACTTGTAACCCGATATTTATTTAAAGAAGTACTTTCAAAAAAGAAATGTTCAATGAAAGTAACTAAATTTTTTTTACCGTTTAAAGGTCGAACACTTCGTCTGGATCGACCATAAAATCCCATTGAATCAAAATTATGACAAACGCATCGACAACTTATTTTCCTGACACAGTTGTTATAATATTATAATAAAATAAAGAATCATAAGAAGAGACTAAAGCTCTAACTCAGCACACCTTATCGGTTTTATTAATTATCGCCGCTAATTATCGCCACAGTCTCTGCCAACAATAATTGTGTAGTTTTATTTAAAATTAAAGACTTCAAGATGAAACCTCCTTTATTTTCTTTTTGTAAATGAAATGAACAACCTAATTGCTAAACGATTAAAAGATGAAAACTAATGTTATCTCTGTCTCTCTATGTATATATAAATACATACCTAATTGTTAGACGGTTGAAAACTAAAGTTATCTCTCTCTCTTTCTTAAATTAAAATTTATGTTTATCTCTATATGTATATATTTATAATTAATATATAATTTGAAAGGTTTTTAATTTATATCCTTAAATTTTAATTTAAGATTTATAACTCGTAAGATCTATGTCATGCTATGTTAACATGTTATGCTTTGTATACATGTTGCTTATTAACATGTTTAGTTAATTCAGAACGAACGTACAAGGTTTTTAACTCAGCTCAATTGAATTAAATATATAATTTTTGCTGTTGTCTTTCATCATTATTTACTAATTTTTATTTAAAAATAGATACTTATTCATTTCAAATTTTTTCAGAATAATCTCATAAGTGCAGTAACCACTTATAATGAAATTCACTAACAAAATATTTTTAACAATTTCGTAGAAAATACTCATATCAACATTATTAGCAGTTTATGGTAAATTTAGTTATTATATTTTGTTGGTCGCAAAATTTTAATAAATTTTACTAAATATATATATAACTTATACATATTAGTATTCATTTGTGCATATCTAAATAGAAATGCAGTCGAAATGTGGCTTTTAATTTTTAACATGATTATGACAGAAGCAGAATTGTTAAACTAAAAATTTCAGATTATTTCAACAAAAACTTCAATTATTATTTTTTTTTTTTGGTATATAATATAAAATTACAAAATTTTAGTTCAAGTTTAAGTTTTAAAATAAAATTGCGATAAATGTTAAATAAATGCATTGTCAAGTGAATTTGTATCCACATTGTTTATATATTTCGAAATAAAATAATATCCAATCGTAAACGTAAACATGACTGAACACCATTGCGTATGTGTAACTCAACAGTTTAAAGCAATACAACCTGTCAGATATTTGATATGTTAAATTTGAAATTTTTATTTTAGACAAGAATTTGTTATGTGTATGGAATAAATAATATTTTCAAAAATTTATAATAATTTCATCTCGTTCAGTTTTCTATCACTGTCAACGTTTATTTTAAATTTCCAGTTAATATCATAAATTTGAAAAGACAATGTAATAGTACTATTATATACGCTTATACGAACAGTAAAACCATAATGCTTTCAATTAAAAATTATCAATATTAGAGAATATCGAAAGTAGCCTTATATTAAACTCAAAATTATATATAATATAATAAGAAAATAAGAAAATATTTTAACATACATATGATAGATTTTATATTAAACAAAATAATTATTGTTTAATTCTTAATTTCATCATCATCATTCATCCGTGACTATACAGTCTACGTAGGACCTAAGCCTGTTTAACCACAGTCCTCCATTCTGCACCGTTTTTTGCTTTTCTTTTCCAATTTCTTATATTCATTATTTTTAAGTCCTGCTGCACACTGTCTTTCCAAAGTTTTCTTTGTCGCCCTCTTCTATATATAATACTATTGAAAAACCCGTAAATTAGAAGCATTGCTCAATATTTTAAAATTTCAAAAAAAGAAACATAAAAGGTGTTAATCAATAGTAATTCAAAAATTTTAATCTATAAAAAATATTTTACGAACAAAATTAAGGAAAATGACCTTAATTTCGTTGAAGCGAAGGCTGAAATTAAGGGACATTTCAAATGTAACTATACGTAAGATAAATTTTAAGCAAAAGATAAAATTGAGATAACGAAAAAGTGATATTTTTTTTAAATAATTATCAATGACAGTGATTTTAATAAAACTGGGAAATATTTTGAAAGTAGTGAATATTTTTAAATTTGAATACAAAGGATGAACTGTAACTTCATCAATTTAAAATAGAGTGAAAAATAGTAACTCTCCTGAAAATCACTAAAGCTATACTGAATGCTATCCTTTATAATTATAATAAACTTTTAAAATTTTCCAGATACAAATTTTCCAGTTACAAATTTTTAACATTCGATTTGTAGGAATCGAAATTAGGATTGAAGCCCCAAATTAAGGAAGTCCTGATTTGGGGCAGTATGAACACTTTCGAAATTAACTTAATTTCATTTTTACGAAATTAAGGAATTTTTGTTGTCTGAACACTGTAATATGTAGTGCAGTTATTATCGACTTAATAATATACGCAATTAACCATACGTAATAAAATGTCTTCACAAATCCATTGTCTATTAATTTTATATGTATGTTAAATGTTGCACTTTTTAATTAATTTATTCCGATAACCAAAGGTTGAGTGGTGCGATTTCAATATTAATTAAAATTCCTATAGATGATGTATGAAATAAAATATTTTTAATTTATATTTTTATTATTATAAAGTATGTTGGGAATGTTTTCATTAGTACGTATTCATTATTTCATTTCTTTTTTTATTTCATTATGTACGCTTTATGTTAAATTGATACTTAAACCAGAAAATGTAATAAAAATCACGTAAATTTCATTCAGTCCAACAGAATTCAATATTATAATTTCATTTCATTTTTAATTTTGAAAAATAATATTAATACAGAATAAATTAAAAGAAAAATTGCCACAAATTTGTTGCAGTCGCTGATCCTTTTAACGTTAATCTTTGATATTTAATATATAGGGCAATAAGAGTAAATCATGCTCATATCAATATACACATATATTAAAATTAAACCATAAACTTAAAATTTATACTTTATCAACTGCAAATAAAGGGGGTTATAACCGAACTTTATATTATTGGAATGTTCTTTTATAATAAAGAACATAAATAAATAAATACAAAAGTAACAATTGCGAAAATATACAGAATTAAATAGTTAAGTACTTTATTTAGTATTTAAGTTGCTTACTTATTTCTGATAATTAAGGCAGAAAATCAATTGACGATTAATTAAAATTTAAATATTTTGTGGTTTCAATGAAGTGTACTGGTGATAAAAATAAAATATTTTTATTTATACATAGAAATTGTTTTTATTATTTATATACGGCATCACAATGGGCCAATAGGCCTAAGTGGATCCACTAGGGATCACCGGTATAACCTAACCTAACCTACATAGAAATTATGGAATATACTGGAATATAAATTTTCTTTTATATTAACTATTCAACTATATATATTTTATAAAACTTGTTTAACAAATTTACATCATTTTTTGATGTTCACATTTAAAAATTAAATTAAATAAACCTTGCAAAAATTTTTATTATTTACATACATATATACACACTCGCAATATTTACAATAATATGCAACATAAAATTTTATTTTTTTGTTAATACTTTCTTTTCACATATTTAGGACAGAAGTTATATTCTTTTTCTAAAGCACAGGATATGACTTTTCAACTTAAAAGTATTTCTTCTGTGCACGTATGCAAGTGAAATGTTGGAATTTTAGAAGCATCCATAACTCCAAAAATATTTATGACAAAAATAAATTTAAAACAAGAAAGGAAGTGAACTTTGGTTTCACCGAAACTTATACACCCTTTACACCAAGTTATTATAAATTCAACAAAAACATTTTTTAAAATTGGGACTTTACTGTTATATGTTGATTGAATGTTAAAATGTTGAAATCTGAATAAATGATAAATATTTTGATAGTAATATTAAATATATAATAAAATAGTTACTATTGAAATTTTTTCTTCTAAAATGTTTTCTGTAAGCGATCACTTTATATACGAGTATTCTTTGTAAAAAGTAACTGGTATTTATTATTTCAACAAAGTGAGTAAAACACATCGCCACAGTTTTTCTTTTTCGAAAAGTTGGTAGCATTGCATTGTGGCTTATAATACTTGAACTGATGCGTCAATCTCAGTAACAGTTATTAAGCAAACCGAGTCGGGCCTTGAACAACTCAAGAAATCGCTTTCATGAACTTGTTTTTTTTATAGGAAATGGAAGGCTTAACGCACTGTTAGTCGTCTGTCATATTAGATATAAGCTCGGTCTGTTACTTAGTACAGTTATATTAGTTATATTATTTATGTGATTATATTTTAAAGTATACAAAAATGGTTTATCCATGGTTCTATTTAGTTAATCGATTTTATCTACTTCAAAGTACTAGCAAACTACATATATTTGTAACCAACTCTTACTTAAATTTTTATTTTGTCCAGAACTAAAAGTCTACTGTTCTTTAAAAAAAATGCATGAACAGTATTATAAGTTTACAGATAGTCTATAGATAGTCCTTTATAGATGCTATGGTTCTATCTGCAGTATAAATAATCTTATATCGCCATGCTATTAAATGAAAAAAAAATTATTAACAATTTGGAAATATAAATTCATGACGTCGATTGTTACTACTAATGTCTTATTATTTGTTATTATATTATTATTATATATAATAATTATATATAATAATAGTATTATTTAAAAAGTTTATATGTAGAGACATTAGTCCAATAACTTACTTGCCACAAGTTACTTTTTTTATAAAAGTAATCCATTTCACACACCTTCAGAACACATCACTGTCCTAACATCACTTCTAACATATTGTAGAGTGTATAGAGTAAAAAAGTGAAATATAGCGCTTCGCTACCGGCGAACTAAACACTTATGAGTGCATATATCATTTTGTATTTTTTGTATTTATCTTCTCAGGTTGAAAAATTCTGCTGCGATACAGGAGCAGTAGACAAATGTGCACACGTAAAATAAAGTTTTCCAAAAATTTAGTAAAAAAATTTAAAACTGCTTTCCATGCATAAAATAAGAAAAAACTTAACTCAGTCAAGTGTATTTTATTTGATATGAAATTACTTAGAAACTAAAGCACAATCAAGTCAGAAAGATATTCATCCAAGTGAAAACTATTGAAGAGTTTTAACTATTATATATTTATATTCAAATAAATAAATTTTTATATATGAAAATGTGTTGTTAAATGTTTATATGCCAGTGATAGAAAATAAAGTATTAAAACAAAATGCATGATATTATGCAGTACTACTTTTTCGAAATTTCAACTAACCGGCGTTGATATTTCAAAGATGAATTCATTTATAAAAAAAAGAAAATATTTTAGAAAAATCATAACATATATTTACGATTTATATACTTCTTCTTTGAAACACATAAAAAATTTTCCTTAGTACTTAATAATAAATTCTCTTATTTTAGTGTACTATACTGCATTTGCCTTAAAGGGTGGGTAAATAAATCTTTACAACAAACAATGGCATATCCATATGTGCACTGCATCCTAGCTCCTAGCTCCTACAATCAACCACATCAAAGTATAGTTTCAAAAACCAAAACAAAAACAAAAAAAATAAACTAAATAAAACAAAAACAAAAAAAATTAATTACATTTTTTGTTTCTACTAAATTTTTAACTACCAGTGGAATAGTTAGATACATGCATTCACTTCTTCGTATACCGTTGTTGAAGTTTGCAGTACAAAAACAAATTTGAAAGAAGTAGAAATAATTGCTTGTAATGTAACCTCAAATGTGTCATTGTTGAAGTGTTGCTTCCTCGTACTCAAATGTACGTGCACATATGCCTGCATCCATGGATCCATACATCCGTGCATCTGTGCTTTTTCTATATATGCAAACTTATATGATTTGTACTGCATCTGCTGCATGTTTCATAAAAAGTTTGTATCTCTGCAACAGAATATTAATTACAGTTGAAAATGTTTAAAATTCCTTATGGGTTTGTTGCTGGTGTTAGCATTGCAGTTGCTATTGCTGTTGATGTTGCTGTTTCTGTTGCTGTTGCTATTGCTGTTGCTATTTCTATTGCTGTTGTATAATTTTTCATATGTTCTCTATGCAACCGGATAGCTTTTGCTTATATTTGTATAAAAATTGTTTTTGTTTTCTATTTGTTGCAGTAATTTTAAGTGCATGTTTGGTTATTTAGTCATGCAGTAAGTGGCGTTTTTAAAAATGACACAACACATTAATGTTCCTCCAGGCAATTAAGTGTCTACTCTCTCCTATTGAATTCTATTCTGAAATCTAGAAGTAAATATTTAATAAGAATCAACAACTTATGGACAATATAAATTTAATATAGTTTAATGACCTTTATTTAACGATAGAAAAATTAAAATAAACTTTAAAATAAATAATAGTAAGTATATAAATATATAATTAAATAAATATAGGTAAATATGTGTTAATAATATTTGCATATTGTGGTTGAACCATAGTGAATTTTATATACTTTTTAGAAATTTTATTGTCATAACAATACTATTTAATTGATTAGTACTGATGAAACAAAATAAAAGAACTATAAACATACAAAGAAGTCATGTTAAATAACATGGATTATCTATGACAAGGAATTTGAAACAGCAAAGTAATTTGGGTAGCAATAGTAATTTCTACAAATCATTTACGCATATTTAAAATCAATTTCATTAGAGATATCTTAGTGCAAAACAGATATCGTAGCAGATATTAAAATTTCTAATTTCACATTGATAAAGACAATACATATAATTAAAATTAAAAACGAAATATGAAGAACAAAAAGCCTATGAAAAAATCAAGCAAGAAGAAACCTGAAGATAATTGATATATTCAAACATCTGTTGTGCAATATTAAAGAACTGCAGAAAGGACTAATCAAAAACTAGGCTAATAAATAGTGCAAACACCAAGAAAATGCGGTAAAAAAGTGAAGATCTGAATGCAGTTTGAAAATAGCAAGAGCATGGTTTAAAATACTCTCCTGAAAAGAGTAAAAGCGATCCCGGGGGTTATAAGTCTTGCAAAAGATGGGATGTTCAACTTCGTATATTATATATTAGCATATTAATGTTAGGGAGTCGAGCACACCTTTCCGATGACAATCGGTCTAACGGTGCATAAAGTCTTTCACCTTCTCAACACAAAAAAAAACAAGTGAAACCAATTTCTTGAGATGTTCAAGGCCTAATCCGGGTTGCAATAATAATTGATACTGAGATTGATGCATCAATACAAGTATTATAAGTAATATTTATATTTAAAACTGGTGTTAAATAAAATCAATATATGAAAGTGTCTTTAATTCTAATTTTTTTTTAAAAACTCTTGTGGTTATATTCAAATAAATTTTATATTATAAGAGTGGCAATGTAAATTTTCGATTTGGGATTAAATGCACATATCTTAAAACTTACATACTTGAAATAAAATCTGAATTCAACATGAAAACAACTTCAATTTTAGGGTATATTCAAGTTCCTTTCATGGTATTTCGAATTTACAGAATTCAACACTACAGAATAATCAACATTTGCATATTTCGTTTTAAAATTTGGAGAAACGGACGAAATAAAATTTGTGTTTCCAAAATCCAAATGTTGAACCTTCCCAAAATGACGGTAAAGATTTCCATTTAAATAAAAACTTATAACCTTACAACAAGAAAATTAATGTAAACTTTACGATTTGGTTTAGTGATTTTTGCATAAAAACTTAAATGGCGTTAAATTTACAAAATATAAAAAAAAAAAAAAAAAAAACAAAAAAGGAATGTTGTTAGGCTTCGATATAAACAGCTATTCTGTATGTAATGTCTATTTTTATAATATGTTTAGTATAAATTCGTGCTGGAATGTGAGAACCAACATTATTTGCGAAGAGACTACTATGTGTACTTAAGCATTATAAATGTGTGTTACTTTATTTTGAACAGAATATTGTTGTACTTGTAATATATATGTTTTCTTTAGACAAATGTATGGTCCTCGTTAAATAATTTAAAATATTGTTGTATTTATTAACAAAACATGGTATATCATATGTGGATGTTATACTTAATATTAATTCTTTGGTCTAATAAGCAATACTACAAATTTGCATCAAGCTAAAGACTGAAGTATACGGCTCTTTTAAAGAAGCACCATACAGAAGAAGCTGAACTAAAATATTTAGAAATTTTTATTAAGGCAATTTTAAGTTTTCTATTTTAGACGAAAATCATCAATATTTTTAAACAATATCATTTTTATTAATAAATAGTTTTAGTTTTTTTTTTTTGAACCAGTGCTTAAATATTTTATTCATTATTGTATTTTCAACATATATGAAAAAAATTTTAAAAAAATTTTTAAAATTTTGCTTAATAAAAATTTTCGAACACTTGAAAAAAGTTTACATTCAGATATATTTTTTATTACAACATATATCATATGTACGTACATACTTGATATGATACACATTTGTAAAGTCAAAAAACTAAAAATTAGCACCAAAAATTATTTTTAACACAAGATCACGCCTTGTTGATTCTGTGTGCAGTTAGAAGTTTTTATAGAACTTTTTTCACTCAACAAGTTTTGTTGCAAAACAAGATAGTTATATAAACATATGAAGAGTTCAATTTACATAACCAATTATTTTAGCTATTAAATCTGCTTGGCGCCATATCTATATAACTAACACACAATTGTCAACAATGTATTAAAGAAAAAAAACAATAATAACAACAATGATAAAGTGTTAATAGTTGCAGAATATGTACGTAAAATAAAATAATAAGAACTATTTTATTAACAGAAAAATAAAAGTGCCATTGGAATTGTATATATCTATAGAAAATAGTATTAAAAATAATAGAGTAATATAACGAATCCAATATTTTTATACATATGTTATGTTAATTACAATGAGTAAATTGAAATACAGATAAATTCGGTTCACACCTGGTTAAGTAGAGAATAGGGCACAAACTTTTTAAAGATTTAGAAGAAAGCGAAGCGTATTAATGATATCAAACACTTTTCCATAAGATACATACAAAATATCGCAAAATCATAGTAAAGCAAAGTCTAAGATAAAACCAGAGATGACTTGCAAACGGTCAGATTTAAAAGTGTAAATGAATTGCATCCGTGTTTCTTTGCTGCTTTTATTATGAGTTATTGATTTGTATTGTTATGTATTAATTTAATTATTTTAGTTACTTTACATTATTTCACTTATCAACTTGATCGTAAAGCAAGCATTTCATCTTCATATTACCCTTCAACTTCATAACATATTTATTTTGACTATGCTTACATCCTTAGTTAGTAAGATGTACGACATCATAAAAACATTGTTGCTTTAGCTTTGGTCTTTAGTTGCGTAAATCAGAGTAATTCATCCAAAATACCAGATTTATATTGATACTCTATTCACTCATTATTTATTTCAATGTCCAACTCAATTACAATGGACATTTATTTCATCTCTCAATACACCGGTGTCTTAACGTGGATAGATTTCGCATTCACTTCTTTAGGAAGCATTGAAATGATACTGTCCATAAATGGTTTCTCTAACTTAACTAATTAGTTTAACACAAACTCTAGTTGCATCGATTAAATTATTTAATATATTGTTTCGATTTTGATATTATATATAAAATATAACATCATTGAAGTGTCGCCCACGAGCCGTCATCCTCGTCATAGCTGACCGTAGCTCGGCCATAACTTGATGAATGTTTACTGTCAAAACGTCGAGAGATTGAAGAATGGCCGCATAAACACAATCTATGCTTAACCCCACAAAAAACTATAAGAATTGCAAGTCGTATGATCTTGCTGACTAATACATTTTACTAAATTGAGAAATTATACCTACGTCTGGAATATTTTTCGTGTAACAAAGTCAAAACAATATGTATAGTGTATCTTATAACAAGGTACTGTTGCTGTGCTTATAACCACATAGTTTTCATATCTATATTTATCCTTTCTATCCAAAAAATGAGTACTTCTTTGAAGGTAGCAATCACAGCGATCAGAATTGACTATCTATGTCACAACTTCGACATTGTAAAATAATTCTACGTGCTTCTTATTGATTCTGATTGATTCCTAAGGACAGCCATTTCAGATGCAATTATTTCGCTTTGTTTCATCGAAATATGAAATTCAGCAAAACATCACTAAAAGTTCATCGATGGCCGAAAAATAGACTTACAATTTTAAAAAAGTTCTCTTTACTTTGGACTCTCTCTAATATTTATTATTTTGACGATATGTTGGTATTGAATGGATAAGCCTTGATTTTTGTGAACTTATTATAAAAGTTTATTAATAAAAAGTATAAAGTTTTTACTAAATATTTGTCGTTTCAAATTAATTTACACATCTGCCAAATAATCTCACCATTTTTTGATTAAGAGTTTTCAAAATGCTTAAAAATATTCTTATTAAAAATAGACTAAAAATCATAAAGTCAGATTGCTTGATTTTTATCATGATTTCATTTTTTTTTTATTTTGTAATAATATTTTTATTTTATTTATAATCTCAACAGTTTTACTGTAGTTTTCATTTAAAGTTTTCATTTCATACAAATGGAACTGAAAAAGTCCTTTGTCCGAAGTACTTCATGCTTAAAAAATATGAAGCCTACAAGGATATGGAATCTTTCGCAATATTCGCATAAAAAGCACTGCTCTAAAATATCTGCTTCAGTATGACTAAAGTGACAGTGACACTGACATCTGAGTGACAAATATTAAAATGATTTTTAACAGCAGCAACTTTTAACAAAAACTGAAAAATGAAATGCAACAACAGTAAAAGTGACTTAATTTGACTGTACACACAATTCAAAACTAAAAAAAGGGATAAAGTAGTATAGCAATTAGAAGGATCAAACAGTTTTAATTAAAGCTGAAAATGTAGAAATATAAAAAATATATTTTTTATTAATGAAAACAAGAAACAATTTATACTTTTTATATATTGTACGTATCCATTTCGAACAGTACAATATGTCACAAGTCACAACGTAGAGAAAAATTTCGATTGATGATAATGTAGTTAAAGTGCAAAAAAAAAATGTCAATAAGCCGTTTTATACAGTTCTCATTTTTAATTATAGAATATAAATAACTAAGAGGTTTGGGTCTTTTTTTTTGTAAAAAAAAGGCTTATGAGATTTTGTAAGAGAAAAAATAATATGAGAGTTGAAAATGATATTATATATTATATATATATATATATATATAATATAATGGAGATTATATATTTTTTTATAATGTAATTAATAGGTATTTTGAAGTGGTGAGTATAAAAATGCCACGACATCCGGGTCGTTAGTAATACTCGTATTAGTTTACTAATTACTAAATTACTAATAGAGTCATATGCTCCACAAAGAATTGAGGATGACAGAAGAATATGATTGTAATCCTAATAAAAAATGCATATGATCGAATTCATCAGTTGTAAATACGATTGCGTGTCCTTTTACCTTAAAACTATTATGAAGCTGTCCTGGTTTTTTATTCAGTTAGTAGCACTTTTTACTTCCATAATAAATTCAATGTAACATTCTTTCTATTGATTATTTTCTCTTGATTTAGTGATAAAAAATTTATTCTGCAATTCCAATTAATTCCTATACAATTTTCAAAATTTTATTTATAATTTAAATATTAACATTTCACTGTTATTAACTCTTTTTGTGTGAATGCATGTTCTTTTATGTGACGCTCCAATTAATGCATTTAATACAACGACACTCTCAAGGCGTGACAGTCCAATATTTATAACGACTTACAACGATTTTGTAAGAAAAATATTCTAATATCCTTCAACAAATTTTTATTAAAAATTATTGTGCAGTTCATGCATAAAGTTTGAATATTCAAAAAGCACGCAAACATTGCATTTTAATGTCTTAATTTAAAAACACAAATCGACACCTGAGCACAGTCCATTTCTGTATAAAATTACAAGGGGTGCAAACTACAAAACACATGTAGAAACGTAAACAATTTAATTTTAAAAAACAATTTTACACAATATAAAAAATCATTTCGCAGAATAGAAACGTGTGGAATAATGATATTCATTCAAATGGTCTAAGCAGCATTTTCAATCCTTTTCTATATATAACCCAAAGGCGGAAGTATTCCAAATTTGTTTGAAACATGAAAATATTCAAACAATAAATGTGAGTTTTATAAATGTTCTACACTAAAACCGAAGTCTATAATTTAAAAAATGAAAATTTCGCTTACAAATTATAGCAAAATCCACAATGTCTATGTTTAGTTTAAATAAATTGTAAACAATTTCTTATAGTGCAGCGGCAAATACTCGCTGACCCCCAATTTAATGGTATGTGGTTGGGAAAAATTACTATCCAACCCCTTATCAACTTATCAAATTAATGTTGTTTTATCGTGCAAATAGTATTTTAACATTTATTTAATGTACAATTTTGCATGTTTCATATCATTGACAATTTTATTATATCAACACAACAAAATAAAATGGCCGAAGAGCTCATAACCAGAGTTATAAAATAAATGTTAATATGTTAAATGTTGTATCTGATCATAAGTATTCACACGAGCTTACGTGTTTATATGTATGTGCAACATAATTTCTTAATTAGGTTCAAAAATGTTGGAAGTATTTTTAAGTTAATCGTGATATTTAATAGGAAGACGACGTATGCTTTGGGGCTGCTTACACTGCCTCTTTAATTTGAAAAATCGATGTTCAACTATCTGATTGCTAACATCCATAAGATAATTTTGAATTTATTTATGCTTATAATTTTCTCCATATTAAAGAAACTAAAAAACTTTACTATGTATTCATATAAAGGATGTTCCGGATAACCAAAAAGATGGCCTAAGTAACGAGAAAATTTAAATAGGATGAAAACATACCAAGGAGCTTTAACGATCAATTATATTAAAATGAATAATATTCCTCATTTTTATGACGTAAGGATAACAACTACAAGCACAGAGTATTCCTAGATTATGACTCTAATCTTCAAATTTGGCTGGACACGAATTCGATTCCTGGACTTGCAGTCTCAAAAAATTATTTACGACTAATTAAATACTTGAAATTTTTCCAAGACCACTGGGTAATTGACAATACTCAGAACAGCTGCATGGAATTCAACCAAAATTCAATTAATTAAAATAATATAAAATAAATTTTTGTTTTTGTAGTTCACTACTACTTAAACAATATAAAATAAGCACTGTTTTTGATGGGAACTCTAGGGAACTGGGATTTTGTTAGGCTTATATAGATAAAATGAGTAATAATTTTTAATAATTATGGTTAAAAATATTTGATTATTTATCAAATATTTGTTGACAATAAACTGGAAATTTTGTATGTACTTCCCAAAAACAATTCCCAATAGACGAATTTTTAGTCTTGGCAATCATGCGATTTGAGCTACTTATTAGTTAAGCGGTTTCAAGGAACTTAGACTAAATAAACCAGCAGTGTTGTTGTTTCTTATGACATTTTTAAAATAAGCAGTTGTTCTCTTGTGATGTGCTTACAAAAACAAAGGCTTTAAGCAGACCAAAATATGAGTGTTAGAGACATAATTCTAATATAGTATGAAATGAAAATCAAAATCACCCTTTGAATTATTTTTATATTAGTCAGAAATAAAAAACGACGTAAAGCCCGCCAAAAATACAAATTCATATTAACATATACACAACTATTATAATAGTTGGTTTATTATAATAGCCGTCTTTAAGCAATTTGACGTATATTTAATAATATTCTTATCCTCTTCATCCCCTCTTAGATTATTCGAGATTTTGCAGGTTTTATAATTACAGATTTCTTACAATACATATTACTTAGCATATTTTTGCCAAGGAAATAATAAATATCAGTCAAATTCAGAAAAATTTCTTACAATGCTTTTTAAATGAATTTTAGTTAAAACGTATTTTAACTTTATAATGGCATTATATTGCACTCTATTTATAAACTTTTTATAAATCTTTGATAACTATAAACTAATTAAATAAAATTCGATTATTCCCAAAGACCACTGATGAAGAGTACTTGGCAATACTCGAAACAGCGTTGTATGGTCAGCCAAATTTCAATAAAATTAAAAAATAAATTTTTGTGTTTGTCCTTTATTTCTTTCTTTGTTATTCGAAAACCCTTCTAAAAATTTAATAAAGCTTCTTTGTCACTATACAAAGTAAGTCTAGCTTTACAGCAACACTAATACTTTATTCAAATCTTTGATAACTATAAAATAAATGTTAATTACATAACTGTTAAGAATGAATTAAGCTGTATAACTTCTAATATTTTAATTTTTTTATATTAGCCTATATTTTGTTATTGGTTATATAAAAAATTATATATGTATCTATTATTCACATATGTATTAAATTACAAAAATATAAAGATTCTAACAGTGATATAAAAGCAGTAAAAATTTTAATGCAAAAAAAAATAATTTCAGTAAATTTTGCAGTCCTTAAAGTTAAAAGTATGTATAATAAACAACCTTAACAATACCAAGTAATTTAAAAAAATCAAGAACAAACCACGTTAAATGAAACCTCATAAAATATTACTTATTCATAGTTTAACTTTCTTTATAAAGCTATAAAAATCTTATCGCGGTAATTTAATCATAACAAGACAATTAAAAATTTCCCCAGACGAATTTTTATGCCTGCAATCGGAAAATTAAGATTTTTTAAACTGCGTTAAAAAAATGTCATTGATGATATCAGAAACGTTTATCAGAAAATGCAAGGCATACCATTAAATGTCTTTTTCGCAGTTGGTAACTTAAGTGAAGTACAAAATATACATAAATAAATATGTTACACACACCGAAATGCAAATTTCTTTTCTACATATAGAACTATATATATGCATATATGTAAATATAGAAATATATATGTGTACATGTATATAAATTTATATTGTTAAGCACGCATCAACTTTCGCACATAAATTACACACCTTTTTATGGTGAGCAGCACAAAAGATTTGCCAACTTTGATAAATTTTGAACTTACCTATGCTATCAGCAGTTTTGTTAACCCAAAACCCGACCCTAACAGCAGCAGCTGTAGTAGCAACACCAAGGAGTGCCACTTGAGTAGAGCAAACGACGAATAGTAAGTAGCGACTAGCGAGTAGCGAATACCAGGCAGGCAGTTACTACTGGTACTAAAATATACAACAATGGAGTTACACAAAAGTGTATTTTAAATTACAATATTAAGCGTAGGTTGCGAACAAATTTGCATATAAAACACACAATTACAGAGGGCGGCGTGCGAGTGGGTAAACTCCGCACATACTCGAATTCCATATTGTATCGCACTAAAATATGGAGCTACTAGACATGTTAGGCAAGGACTAGAGACGAAATATAGAGCACAATACGCCAACATATGCACATAAAAAATGGTGCAAGAAATATAGTTAAAGGAAACAGATTTCAGTTAAAGCTTGCATTGAATTATTTTAAAATGCAGTATGTTCGGAATATTTATTTGACCTCATGTGTGCGCTTATACCCATTTGCAGGATTTCCCATACAATGTGGAACCTTTTGTCCTCTCCTCTGCTGAATGCTTCACTTATTTTCATTTTAATAATAACAGTAATTATACAAAACTACAAGTACTATTGTTTGTCATACTGTTTTATTAGTTTTTAATTACTTTGCTTACTGGCCTAAAATTAATTTTTTTCCCATTTACATATTAATTGTGTACACGCGAGTATTACAAAAGATTAACAGAATATTATGGATTATACATTTTTTAAATATTTTTTAATGAAAGAGATTTTTGAAGCAGTCATTACGGACTGCAATAACAATGCTGTTAAAAAAATGTCCAGGATCCTACTACATAAAACCCATAAGAAGCCAATTATATAGCTAACGTCACTGATTTTACAGAACTCATTCTTCAAAATTAGGGGCATAGCCAAGTTTATAAACGTCTGGTTAGTCTACTTTCATTGAAATTGGGAACTGACGTCTGTTCTTTTCGACGTTGTTCATACGCAGAACGGTTTAGTCCTTAAACCTGTTACCGTGGTATCACAACGACACATTATTTGTGCCCAAGTAGGGCTTATATCAACACTAAAAACCTTCAAAAAACGAATTCTCTACAATACTAAATTTTATAGTTGTTATAGTGAAGCAGTTATAATAACAGGCATTAAAATGTGTCAATTAAAATCGGTAGAATATGAGCTCTGTTCTGGTCAGAGAGATTCCATATGAAACAAGTTTCTTCTGTGCGTTATTAAAGCTAGATGGTCACAAAGAATATGCATAGTAGTTTTCTCATCTTTGAGACATAATCTGCATTCCAAATTAGCAGATAAACGTAGATTGGAGATAAACTTCTAGATTGTCCACAAATTTATAGTTAAACCAGTACGTATTGTTTTTTTATGTAATTTCTTTACTCAGTGAGGATTTTAGTACTAGTTCATTAGGACTTTTTATTTCTAAAAGTGCTGTATAAAAATAATAAAAATGTGTTTGCCGATATTGTTTTGTTTATGTTTTTACTTGATTTAATAACCTGGTTTTTGATAATTTCATCAGTTTAAAATTTAATATTCAAATTTTAAACTTAATTAGTAATTCTAATTTGTATAATTGATGATGATTTCTACTCTGATAACAATAATTTATTCTTTGCAATTGATTAAAAGTTGACATGTCTTATATGTTCGAGACTACCAAGTATATCATTAATAGCAATACAAATAATTACAGTAATTTTTTAATAATATTTAAAGTCGAAGTCACAACTGGCACCTCTGCTACTTATGTACATACGAATACGAGTGACAATATCGTTACATATCTGGAGTTGACATCCATTGCTTTTCCAATACTCGTACACATTCATTATTAATGTGAAAAAATTTTCATTTACTCATTGAGTTCATATTAATTTCATGAGTTTTATTTATTTGTACTGAAAAATTGATGAATTTCATTCATGCAGTAAATATTACTTGTTAAGGCCATAATTTTACAAGGGGGACATGCAATACTTCATGTAGATGTCCGTTTTCTGAAAATTGAGTTATTAATATGCACATGTGAATGAAAAATTGTGAACGTGAATAATATGCAACGCTTGTCCAAGTACGTGCAGAATAATCGCGTAATTCATATTGTTTTACATTAAGATAAACCCTTTTTTATATCAGTCAATTGGAATATAATTTAAATTGTGTATCAAGTTGGCAACATAATAGTTATATTCGTAGTAAAAGACCGACCCATAAAATGGACTGACTGGACTGAAATGTTCAACCAAATTTCGTGGCAAAAAAATATAATTTATATGAACATTTATAATTAAAGTTGTCAAACCATACGAAGATGGATCTGAAAATTATATTTAAGTATTGCATTATCACAATTTTAAATGAAATGGTGCCACATCGTTAAAAACGTAATTTGCACCTTTTAATGGCCTTGCCTGTGGTTTAGCTAGAAGGAATTGCATTAAATTAACGAATATCGAACACTTTCGTAAACATAATATATATAAATAAATAAATAATAGGACATCTCATGTATATATTACATATATATAAGATAATATAGTAAAAATTCTATAAATTTGAAGTCGTTAATAATGCTACGTATACTAAAATAATATTTTACATATATATTTTACATATATAGACCGCCCAGTATGTTGTTTTATTTAAAAAGAATAATCTTTTTTAAGACTTTTATTAAAAATTTTTATTTTTACAAGACTTTCAAGGATTAAGAAAGGATTTCATTTATAAATAACATATTTTATGAGCAATGACAAATAGAAGATCAATTACTTTCTAACCAATTACGTTCTTAGACCAGCCATAATTTTTTTGTTTTATTTAAATTGATTTAATCTCTCAGTTTCCTTCTATTATATTTAACAATAAAGGGATTTATTTTTAATTTAGATACAGTGTATATAGTGTATAATTTTTTTTTAATTAGTTTTAAATTAAATATTCGTATATATAAAAATTCTAAGTGAATTGCATAAATAACAAGCATATAGTCATTACTACTATCGCATTTTTTATTAATTATATACATATAAATCTGGGTGTGGTCAACTACAATTATATTCTACAATTAACATATCGACTCTACCTCTAATCGTAAACTGTAGCCTTTGAATACGATTTTAAAACGGGTTGGGAACTTGTCACCACGTCACTGCATCCTTTGAGGATTATTGTGACATATCCACTTTAGTTCCATAGACGAGTAGCACTTAAGAACGATTATGTCTTTTGGTGAGATGTTGCCTAATTCCGTGAAAAGTGGATAGGCAGTGGATAAGTACCAAAGTCTGAGTCTGCCGAGACTATCACAGTGACAGAGAATGTATTCTGCTATTTCCTCTCTTTTGCAACAAAGTCATATCTAGTATCTCTAGTAATACCTAGGTTCGATAGATGATTTTTAACTCCGCAATGCCCAGTGAAAAATCCTGAATAGAAGTCGTATGCCACTTCTAGTCAGCAGAAGTAGCTCCCTAGTTCTGGCTTTTGATCGATACGACATGGATTCTTTAGTTTGTCTGCAGGCAATTGTATATTCCCAATCATTCTGAGCTGTTCTTTCCAGCCACTCATTAATTTTAAATTTGAAAAGGCTCCATGAAGGACTGCAGAATGGTTGTGGCCCAATATAATATGAGGCCGCCACTTTTCTGGCTAATTCATCTGCTTTTTCGTTTCCCTCAAGTCCGCTATGCCCTGGAATCCATTCTAAGTGAACCCTGTTCCTTTCAGCAAGGTTTTTGAGAAGTTGAAGGTATTTCCACACTAGTTTTGAGGTCACGAGAGTTGAGCGCAATGTTAGGAGTGCTGATTTACTGTCCGAGAAAGTATATATGTTTTACCCCTTGACGGGAACTTCAATTTCATTCAGATTAAATGTGTTAAAAATTATGTGACTTTATTTAAAATTTTTATTTTATAAAATTTAAATATTTTAAAAATGTTGAATAATCATTTCATTATTATCACTTGAGCTAATTATGATTAGAAGTGGAAGTTTTTATTTCAAATGACGTAAATTATGAACATGCACAAAAAATGTTAACTTTTTATTCTTGGTAGTCAACATGTTAGTACTCGTAACTTGTGGTTAGTTACAATATGTAAAGTAATTTTCTTTGTTCTATTGTTGTTTTCAAAAAATGTAAGCATTGTTTTATAATAAACAAAAAAAACTTATAATCCTATTTGCAGGGATTTGCATGTGAATGGCACTGTTCCTGTACGAAAGCTGACATATGACAGCTTAGGCCATAAACTCTTGCGTGCATGTAAACTTATCCTTAAACTCCAAGGAATTAAGTACCTTTTAGTATTATTTTTAAACTTTGCCTTACGTTTACGTAACGCTTTTTATAGCACATATATTTATATAATAGCATATTTTTCTAATAATTATTTTAAACATATTTTCGATTATAATGTTTAAAAAATATTGTATAGTCTTTTAAATATATATGTATTTTTTTTTATAGAGATAAGTTGTGTTTAAAATCTTGTTAGCTTCTAAAAGTTACCTAATATGCAAACAAAACGTGTCACAAATATTAAAAAAGTTTTAATAACCAAAAACAAATCATGAAAATAAAACTTTTTCTTCGGACCATTGTAAATTTAAATTTTAAATAAGTTCAGATGTAAATGTCCTTTTGTAATTTCCGTTTCAAGAATTCAAAAATTATCCACATAATTTTTTATGCAATACGATTTTGTTGATTTGAATTTCAAATCAAATGACATATTATCAAACAGTATTATTTACGGTAATTTTTTATAATATTTTCATCACTGGCATATTTAAGCTAGTTTACTTTTAATTCTATAAATAAGACATGAAAAAATTCCTATAAGATAAAGAAGGAATAATTTATTTAGATATAAACAATAGACGACTTGGCAATATTCTTAGAGTTAAGAAATTTATCAATGAAAAATTCTTTATTATTATTTTATTTTATATTCACTTCGCGTAGGACTAAAATTCTTCAAACTTGCACATAATGTAAGGTCATTGAAAATATTATATATTTGTGATTTACTGAAAATAAGAGCAGAGCTGATAAAAATGTTGATGCTCGAAATAACAAATCGAAAGCCGCGTTTAGCAAACTTATAAACATATGGCATTCCACTGAACTCATGAGGCAAATCAAACTGCGAATCTTCAACACAAATATAAAATTTATCTTGTACTACGGCTCTGAAACATGGAAGCACTCTAGACATAAGGAGAAAAATATGCTAGCTTTTGTCAATAAGTGTCTACGTTGAAATCTGAAAAAATGGTGGCCAGATCGAATATCAAATGAAAGCCTGTTGAACCAAACACAAAATGAGATAAAAATGAGAAAGTGGAAATGATAAGGCCAAACCCTTAGACAACCGAGAGATTATATAACGATTATATAACTGTGTGTAGACACTCATGCAGAGAAACTGCGCATTCCCCATAATCCTCACTGTAGAAGTTGTGGAATCTCGGAGAAAGAAACCATAATACATTTTCGATGTAAATGCCCGGGTTTGACTTCCGGAAAATATAGGTTCTTAGGAAGATAGTTTATCAGACTGTTTATCGGTAAAGACAAAAGACCTATTAAATTACCTAAATTCGGAGGGATGGATTAAGTATCTACTCTTCTATACCAGGGTTCTTGTAAGGAATGTGGCAGCAAAACGGCTAATTGAGGTACATGAAAGTTATCTACTACAACCAACTATAGCATAAGTAACATAACATAATATGTTAATAGAATATATATTAATAATTATCCTGGACAAGATGTTCATTACTATCGAATAGCAATAATATCTTCCCTATAATATCCAGATAACTTTACAATTATTCAGTTATATTCATAATAGCAGTGAAAGAAAATCAATACATATAAATCAATTTAAAATTAAAATTAACTAACTTAAGTGCTTTACACTTTTTTAAAATAAAATTTAAATTATATAAAAGGTTTTTTTTTTAGTTCTACGAGTAGAAAGTCAACTTCAATGGTGCCAGATTGTTTATTTCAAACAACTTTAAATGAAATACACTTTTGATGCTTCAGTGATCCAACACCAACAGCAGTGTTTGTTGTTGTGTATTTGAATACACAAAATCGAATTAAAACCTTTCAAGTATTTAACATCTGACACTGTAAATGGAAAAATAATGTTAAAACAAAGCACGCCTCCATTTAATTCCATTCTTTTCACTTTTTAAATATTTTATTTGTTTTTTCTTCAGCTTTTGTGGTTAAAATTTCAGTTATTTTCGAAAAGTTTTCAATTTGTTTTTAATCAACTTTGGCAGAAACTAAATTTTTATATTTCTATTTTGGTATTTTGTATCTCAAATGCTCGTATTTTGTGTGTTTTTTAAAAATTGCTTCAGTACCCAAAAAGTTTCTGTTTTTTAATATGAATTTTACAAAAGTGACAAGGTTAAAATCATTGCTTCACTAAAACAGTTTCAGTGTTTTCCAACAAAGTGTGTAATGTAAATATTTAATGAAATGTGAAACATATACTTTGGAAAAAAAACTAAAGACCCAAAAATGCATTTGTTTTGACATTCTATATTTAAAGGGTTGAGCTAAAAGCAAAGCTTAAACTTAACTGAATGAAATTGAATTCATTTAATTTATTTTAATTTAAAAAATATAATAATATAAAACAGTAAGTATTGTCTACCAATTCTTGTGATAACACTATATTTTAAATAAAAAGCATTGATATATACAAGGATTGAAAAAATGTCACTCATACGCCCAGTATAACAAAATAAATTGATTGGTCCACATGAAATGCATGTACCATATGAATGATTTTATAAAATAATATTTTTTCACATTTCACATTAATTAACAGCTCTTATTCATAGTATCTTCTGATTTTAAGCCTCATTAAACTAAAGCCGCTTACTTACGAAATCAAAAAAATTTCAAGTAATTCATATACAAATTTTTTTAAACTCATTTTACTAACATTGTTCACTACATAAATGCTTAACTTTTTATATTTCAACCTTATTTATAATTATTTTATTCTACTCTATAAAAATTTTTACCATTAATAATTAAAAAAAATTTTATATTCACATATTCAACAGAAAAAATTCACCAACCATTTAAATATTCATAAACTGATTTCTTATTTATTGTCAGTAATTACTATAAAAAGTTTTTTGTTCTCGAGCAATTTAATTTAGTTTTAAGGCCATATGAATACAACAATAATTTTTTGTTTTATTTTTTTTCACATTTTTATTTAGTAATATTTTATATGCTTAAATTGTAATACTATACTACTGTAACTCAAGCAAAAATACCTGTAAATATATATTCATTGTTAACTATTGAAGTTGAATCCGTATGTATTTTTTGCCCATACATTAATAAAAATTATTTACTGATTTTAAAAAATATCGTTTTAAAGTAACCATATATTGCATATGAATAATCACTGGCTTTCTTAATTACTTTTTTAAGTTTAATATTTCTTTGGTGGCATAAATCATGAGCTTAGTTTGAGGTTAGCTATCCCTTTATGTCACTGAACTATCAGTATTTCAAGAAAACTGATTTTTATTTTCAAAGAAATCTAGAATTAAAAGCCAAATCATAACACAATGGACCACATGAGTCCTGTTATTGGTAACTTCCCAATTCACTCCCCAAAAATCAAATAATTATATTACAAAAATCTGCTAGAAAAACGCATTTTCTTAAGGTTTTATAAAAAATTTAATTAGAAATTTTAAAGAATTAATAAAGCATTTAGCAGTTAAAGTAAAACATAACTTAGATACTAAAAAAAAAACCTAAAATATGCTTTTCTGTTCTTATTATAAGTATGTTTAATATTATTTTATAATAGTAATTATACAGATTTTTAATTTTTTTTAAACAACTTTTTTTAACAAAGAATCACCTACTCAATTTTTAAAACATAGCTTTCAATGTAATATCGTGATTAGTTGACTATTTTGAAACAATAATGACTGTTTTTTATTGTAAATTCAATCTTTTGTTAAATTTTTTAATGTATTAAAATAATTAATAATAACCGGATTATAAATTCGCACCAGAGTGATTTAACTACCACACTTCATAATGCAGTTACCATTTCAGCACACAGTGCACTTCCAAGCCAAGATTATTTAATGTGATGTGCTATAAAAAAATATATCAAATTGTATACCGAATTTAAATACTTCATCTCACACAATCATACAAAGTACCCTTACCAAAGATTTAATATATTTCTCAGAAAGATATTTCTTTACATTTTTATCGAACGTACAATACTTTGACGAAGCAAGATTTATATATAGTCTAAATCAGATTTCGCACTTTAAAAATTTTCTTTACAAAAATTTGCAAACATGTAAACAAAAACAGATTATTTGTTTCAAAAATAATAATTGATATTAATTGTGTTCTTCACTCCAAAAAAAAACTCATTACATTCATCGGATGTAAATCGGAAATATGGTTTCAATTGTTGCATAAGATTGCTTGCATATATCCATGTTAAAAATTTGACCATCGTTTCCAACAACATATAGAAACATTACACATATAGAAGCATATGGGCTTCCTTCATTATAAAATAATATTTCGAACACATTTGTCGAGTCAATGTTTAATTGGTATTATCTGATATGTCTTCCTTAACTACGCCAGTTCTGTGATTGATTACGTACTAAATGACTTATTCTATTTCATATTGCAAACTTATTTGATCATTGTTACAGTTTTGTTGCCCATAAAAAAAACATTTTTTTATTAATCCGTTTTCCGATTTATGTTTTCTATGTTTTTTAATAATTAAAAACTCAATATATTATAAAAACACTTTTGCTACGAGTAGAATGAATTTATTTCGAAAATTGCAAATTTTCCTGCAAACTTAATTTGAACTTTTCTAAGATTAAAAACTTGTAACAAATTTTTTATTTTCACTAAAACATTCCCTCGTGGCAATCTGCAGCAATAAACTTTTGATAACATATGGAAAAGTTTTAATTAAAGGTGTCCAGTCATGCAGTAGTATGTTATAATCCAACTCATTATAAAGCAACTTGTCAGTGGAATGTAGAACATGAGCAGACATTGAAGGCACCATTAAAATGGCAAAATCCATTGCACAAATATTGTAAAACAGTACCGTATGTAACGAACCTCATCCCAAAAAACACAGGAATGAATATAGCACAACAATAATAGAAAAGTGAAACCAACTAGTCACACGTGCTACTACATCCTGACTACCAAAATGCTTCAAGTGCGGAGACACAACAGCAAAAAAAAAAAGAATTTATTTTAACTTCCTTCCGCACGAGACAACTGCAAAGTCATTCAAATGCAAAATATGGACACAGCATTGGTCACCAATGACACTGCAAATACAAAGCCAAGTGGAACATTCACTCCTCCTGTCTAAGTAAAATGCTATAGTAATAGTTGGAGCAAACGTGGAGTAGACTAGAAAGTATGTTAATTATGTGCGTTGGGTTGATTCGAGTCATGCCAGCACTGCCAGCACTGCCAGTACTGCCAGTAAAGCAACGAATGTTAAAAGCTTGCAGTTATCCTCTTCGTCGTAACGTAAATTAGTACGCCCTCTGCAATGGTACAAAGCAGCGCACTTACATGTTGTATAGATTTCCCAAACGTCAGAATGTCGTTATTAGAATTGATCGAAATTTGTAAGAATATCACAATGTCTTTTAACTTTAACTGCAACGATGTGTAACTTGAATGTTCAGTTAGTCATTTCGTTCGAACGATTTGAGGTATTTAATTTGGGAATGAAATAAAGTTAAATGAAACGATACGAAAAGTGTAATAGAATTGTGGCATCATGTTAGACATTTTGAACTGGAAATGTAGTGTTTGTTGAATTTAGCAATGTGAAAAAACGATAATATCTTCTCTTAAATTTTTTTTAATGAATCCAAGGTTGGCAATATTCATTGTGTAAATTAGAAATAAGAAGAAAAAAAAATAAACTTGTTTGGCATGTTTCCTCTCAGAGTTCGAACAGTTGACACTATAGTGTTTCTATACTTCAACAAATAATTCTTTGAATTATAGTCATTAGCTATGTGTAAATAATGCTAACATTTAACTTCGCACAACCAATCTTCTCACAACCAATCTTCTACTGGTTCAACACAGCAGCACCAACCAAGTACATTTTATGTGTTGAAAAAGATTCATGACGGTACATGTTGACCTTTGAACATTAATTCTTCTCTGCTTATTTGTACATACGATATAAATAATTTTTTATTTATGCTGAATCAGAAGTATCTGTACAAAAATGAGCAGCTAAATCGCTTCCGTACTTAAGCGTACTTCCTTACTTTCATTTCTTAAAAAAAAAAAAAAAAAAAAAGATTCTGACACAAACACAAACGGGCATACATGGTTCAAATGTGTAGTCACATTCGACATGTAACATAACTACGGATGTGCGTTATCTGGTTTACTTTCTGCTTTGTATCTGTGTATGTCCGATTTTGTGATCCTGGATCAATTTCTTATTCCCTTTATTGGCAAATTGTTGTTGTTGTCGCATTTTACATTGTCGTTTGTTCAACATTTTATTACTTGTTATCTACTCGAGGGTGAGTACGGACTTTGTGTTGGGAAATATGAGTAAGTTTGGTGGTATTCTGATTTTACCACAAATGTATTGTACTTAAGAGCGTGTACGAGAATGCGGTAAATTGGGGTATAATGATTTCTTTTCTCAGTGTTCTTATGTTGATAAATCTAAAGTATTACAAAACATTTATTTTAAAATAGAAAATAAATTTAAATTAATTACGAACATAGAATATACACATCTATATAATATTTTTTGGTATTGAATTTCTTTAGTATTTATTTAATTTTTTTTTTTTTCTAAAAGTATTGGCACGAATTATTTTTTTTTTGTTGTCGTCTGTAGCGATTCCTCAGTTGCTAAAAACTTCACCCCAAAACCGGCGAGCATACCGGGCTAGCATACCGGGCTAGCATACCGGGCTGGCATACCGGGCTGGCATACCGGGCGAGCATACCGGGCGAGCATACCGGGTGAGCATACCGGGCGACCATACCGGGCGACCATACTGGGCTAGCCACCGTGCCATAAGCGGCTTCTGAGAGCGCTGAACTACCGACAGGCAGGCACAACATATTGTTACCTTTTTCTTAAAATTACAATCACATTTTTATAATGGAAAAGACTTTTCAAAACAGCTATTTTTCTGCAACACTGTCATCTACAATTTCGCTAATTACTTCAGTAATCTCTAGCTTCTCTATTTAAGATCAAATTGTGTTCTAAATATGACTCCAGCTCTAAAATTTATACTTATCAAAATCGCTTTTGATACAATTCACTATTTTATAGTAGAACCAAAATAATTTGAAAATATTACTTTTTAAAAGCTTCCATTTTAAGTTCTCTATAAATTTTATCGGTAAAAAAGATCGTATCGGTACCTCTGTAAAAAAGAGTAAGAAGACTTTTGATCATTTTTTGTATCCCCTGGTTTACTGGAACAAAAATCAACAATATTGTGCACTACCAACTCACTGAACTCATTAGAATTTTGTACCATTTCAAGAGGTTTAATTTTGTACTATGGTTAAGCAAAGCGAGAATAGCGGCTCTACTGTAAAATAAATTTGCTATCTGACTTTTAAAATTAGGCAGATAATGTCTTCTTGAAAACAAAGATTAAAAGATATTTATAAGACATTTGATTAGATGTAAGTTTATTAATACATCTTAAATTTATCAACTCTTTCATTTTACCTAGTTAATGAATTCATTTAAATTTTAATTTTTTTGGTTAGAAATTTAGAATTGTTTATATAAATCCAAAATAATACATAATTATATATATACCTCACTTATAGGTTATGTATATAATTCTTTAGTGATATAATGACATTATTATCGTGATAAAAATTTTTAACCTGAGGTAATATTACATTCTCTCCGAAAGTATATTATATTGACTTCTTATATATATATATAATTATATATATATATTCGTTTAGCTTGTCTGTCACTGGTAACATATCTTAAACAAATTTTAAAAACATGTAAACGTGTTTATATACATATACGAGTATATCCGTATATAATTTGGTATACCTTTTTTAAGTAAACAAATAAAACATGAAATTTTATTTTTGGCATTTATTTTCGAATAGGATTAAATAATGTAAGTTACGACTTCAAATCTTAAGTTTGCCACCGCAATAATCTGATTCTATGTAAATTCAGGCAAAATAATACGATTTGTAGAAGTAAATCGATATTTGTAGGATTGTAAGAATCACATCTTCTTGAGGTTATGCGGAATGCTATGAAATTACATCCGCTTTTGCCGTATTTGGCAATATAAAAAAAACAGGAAGAGTGGAAAAAAAGTATTTTTACTGTACCAAAAATCAAATAACAAAGTTGATTGTTTGTTCGCGAGAAGGCACAAAAATATTCACAAAATAACGAAACTTTTTTCACATCCGCCGAGTCGTCGTTGCTGCTCCAAACTTTTGATGTTTATTGGTTTTACTGACATTGGTACGCATTATAAATTTATAAAATATGTGTGTAAAAATATACGTATTTCTTACAAAAAAAAAAAAATATATAAATAAGTAATACGAAAAATTCTCATGTTAAATGCGATTTAACATTTAACAGTAACTACATTTGGGAAAAATAAAAAAATACACAAAATATTTTGTTGAAAAAAAATTTAAATAAAATACTTGATCATAACGACTGATTGTAGAAATATTGAAAATAATTTTATCCCTTTTTTTGGCATTTGATAAAAGTGAAAAGTAAGTATTTTTTATTATTACTATAATGACATATCGTTTAAAAATTTTGTAATAAATATTCAACGTATATAATACAACAGACTACGAAGATAAATCTAAAATTTAAATTTAATAATTTGCACTGGAAAATGTAGTTTAATCAATTTGCAAAAAAAAAATAACTAAGTTTAATTTGTTTTCTTCTCTTATCGTCTCTTCAAAACTATCTAACTGAAGTGTATTTTGTAAAAAAGATCACATGAAAAATCAAATATTCGAACGGACATTCAAAGTGATCATCGGCGTTAATGAAAGTAAACTGTGGTATCAATATAAATGCGAGTGTCAACGATAAAAAAATTTTCCAAGTAAATAATATCAAATAGAAGTCCATGCCTTAGAGCTATGTGCGAGAGAACGCAGGGGCACCCGAGGTACCAAAATATACATTCTTTTAGACATCCAAGTAGCTCTAAAATCTTTAGCAAACTCTTTATTCCAATCAAAATTGGTCTGGGAATGCCTTTAACTTCTTAATACCCTAGCATCGAGGAACTATGTTACTCATATGTGGTTACCGGGCATGAAGGGCATGAGGGCAATAAAATAACAGACTTACTAGCAAAGAAGGGTCCATGTACTCCTTTCATTGGTCCAGAGTCCTTCTGCAGGATAAGAAAAAGCTTCACAAATAAGTTATTATGTGGACGAAAGAAACAAAATCTACTTGAACACTGGAGAACCATAACAGGCATGCGGCAGTCAAGAAGATTTACTGATCCTAAACACATCAAAGTTGACGCTATTCTTAACCTAAGCAGAAACAATATTGAAATCTATACTGAACTTCTTACAGGATACTGTAGACTTAGTTAGCACATGAAGTTTAGGAAGAAAGTGATTCCTGTCGACTTTGTCATGAGGAGAAGGAAACATCAGAACATATCCTATGCAACTGCCGAACGGCGGCAAGTCATAGACTCGACTACCTTAGAAGCGAGATCTTAGTCCCAAATCAAATAGGTAAAATAAAGCTCACAGCAATTACGAGATTTATAAATAGTCTAGAATTTAGGTCTATTATTTAATTATAATAATATAAAATAACGGCAACCCTTTATCTAAGAGTAATAATTGTTCAGAACAAATATTGTCTTTTGTAAAAAATAGATATGGCTTTAAATATACAACAAGCAATATGAAGTACACTCAGAAAAATAATTTGGTTGATTTAACCAGATTTTAACTCAATCTTCATGGTTCAACCATACCACATGTTGGTTTTTATACCATCTTTACCACATGAGCTAAAACTTTTCTAATAAAGTGATCAGTCTAGTTCAACTAATATGTAGTTAGAACATATTTTTCCAAGTGTGTGATAAAAATTAGAAGCTTATATATATTTAGCAAATACATATTTATTAAATGTAAACTAAAATATTAACTATAACAACAATGGAATACTCGTAATATCCTGTCTAAACAGATTATAACTTCTATCGAGTACTAACAAAAAAAAATACATTATTTGACTTTTGTTAATGAATACCAAACCAATAATTTTTTTTTTTATTACAGCCTATATATCTTTATCTACAACCCTACAAATAACTCTTCAATACATACCGCGCTACGATATCTAAAGGGATTACACATACATTCAGCTCTTGACTTTACCGCGTCAATGCTTGAGGTTGTGTTTGATAAAATGTATTAAATAAAAATACCTAAACGTAAAGAAGTTCAATGTGTTTCGACGTCTACAAGGCAAATACCACATAATAACAAATATTTTGGTATAAAAAAATAAATGCAAAACAACATTAAATAAAAATTCAATTTGTACGGATTGAATCATGTGGATGCGTCGTCCTTGTAACAAATTTCCAGCAGCCTGTCAACATGGATGGCTGAGCGATGGTTGAGCGATGGTTGATTGCTACTGTTTGTTTGCAAAAATTTCGTACTTCCGCTGTTGTTTGATTTTGCTCCACATTTTTATTTTTATTTTTATTTCTTCCTCTTCATTTCGGTGTATATATTTTTTGTATCTTTTTGTTTTTCGACCAAAGAAAAATAAAATATTTTGAAGTTTTCCTAAAGGTTTAGCGGGTAAAACAAATTTTTGTTATTAAATTTTTGACAGAGTGCTTTAGGGTTCAACAATTTGTAAAATATAAACACAAGTGAAAATATACAAATTGTGGTTGAATATTGTTTTGTTAATGTATTCAGTTTGCACATTATTTGGATTTTATAAATTGTCTTTTAAATTTAATAAAAAGGTTTCCAAACAAACACAACAAAAATTAACCTTTTCAGTAGCGTTGAATAAATTTTTGTATATCAAAGCGAAATATTAACAATATTATGAATTCTCGGCATAGACCGAATAGGAGGTCAAGCAGAAATATTTACCTAACCGCATAAAAGGAATCGATATTTTTTAGTCTGATTTTAGACGTTACTACTTTACATAGATATTAAAAGTGACGAACAAAAAAGGAAGTTTTCAATTCATCAGCCAGAAAAAGCGTCAATGACGCAAAATTAATCCACGCAATGTTGAAGGCAAATATTCCAGCACTGACACTCTGAACAGGTAAATTCGGAATATCGCATTGTGTTGTGGAAAGTGTTGGGGAGGATTTGTATTGAGCGGTGCTTAGCATGCTGATGAGCTCTGAGTTTCTGTAAGTGCAAAAATTGCCGAGAACTATGTCTCTCAACGAGGCTGATTTCTATTCTTGTGGCAACTTAAAATTGAAGCCTAAAATATTAAAACAAACAATTCCGCACGGAAGTTATTACAAAGCCTCATAAACTTTTGTTAAGCTTCGATGCAAATTCCTTATAAAATTGATGCCAGCAAAGCAGATTAAGATTGTTAGGAATAACAATTTTAATAAAATTCGTGATGATTCCGAAAATAATATAAAATAAAATAATGCCAGTAATTTAACTGATAATT
>NC_051847.1:202292426-202294187 GCF_002237135.1 Teleopsis dalmanni | reverse complement strand
AATGAAATGATTATTCAACATTTTTAAAATATTTAAATTTTCTAAAATAAAAATTTTAAATAAATTCACATAATTTTTAACGCAATTAAAGTAATTGAAATTGGAGTTCTAATAACTATCATTCATGGAATATAAAGGGAACTCCGTCACGGAAAAAACATATATACTTTCTCGGACAGTAAATCAGCACTCCTAGCACTGCACTCACCTCTCGTGACCTCAAAACTAGTGTAGAAATACCTTCAACTTCTCAAAAACCTTGCTGAAAGGAACAGGGTTCACTTAGAATGGATTCCAGGGCACAGCGGATTTGAGGGAAACGAAAAAGCGGATGAATTAGCCAGAAAAGTGGCGGCCTCAAATTATATTGGGCCATAACCATTCTGCAGTCCTTCATGAAGCCTTTCCAAACTTAAAATTAATGAGTAGCTGGAAAGAGCAGCCGTATCGATAAAAAGCCAGAATTAGGGAGCTACTTCTGCTGAATAGAAGTGACATACGACTTATCACAGGGTTTCTCACTGGACATTGCGGAGTTAAAAAGCATCTATCGAACCTAGGTATTATTAGAGACGATAGCTGCAGACTTTGTTGCAAAAAAGAGGAAATAGCAGAATACATTCTCTGTCACTGTGATAGTCTCGCCAGACTCAGACTTCGGTACTTATCCACTGCCTATCCACTTATCAAGGAATTAGGCAACATCTCACCAAAAGACATAATCGCGTTCTTAAGTGCTACTAGTCTATGGAACTAAAGTGGATATGTCACAATAATCCTCAAAGAATGCAGTGACGTGGTGACAAGTTCCCAACCCGTTTTAAAATCGTATTCAAAGGCTACAGTTTACGATTAGAGGTAGAGTCGATATGTTAACTGTAGAATATAATTGTAGTTGACCACACCCAGATTTATATGTATTTAATTAATAAAAAATGCGATAGTAGTAATGACTATATGCTTATGATTTATAAAATTCACTTAGAATTTTTATGTATACGAATATTTAAAAAAAGGATTTAAAACTAATTAAAAAAAATTATGCACTATATACACTGTATCTAAATTAAAAATAATACCCTTTATTGTTAAACATAATAGAAGGAAACTGAGAGATTAAATCAATTTAAATAAAACACAAAAATTATGAATGGTCTAAGAACGTAATTGGTCAGAAAGTAATTGATCTTCTATTTGTCATTGCTCATAAAATATATTACTTATAAATGAAATACTTTCTTAATTCTTGAAAGTGTTATAAAAATAAACATTTTTTATTAAATGTCTTAGAAAAGATAATTCTTTTTAAATAAAACAACATACTGGGCGGTGTATATATGTAAAATATATATATAAAATATTATTTTAGTATACGTAGCATTATTAACGACTTAAAATTTATAGAATTTTTACTATATTATCTTATATATATATAATATATACATTAGATGACCTATTATTTATTTATTTATATAATATATGTTCACGAAAGTGTTCGATTTTCGTTAATTTAATGCAATTCCTTCTAGCTAAACCACAGGCAAGGCCATTAAAAGGTGCAAATTACGTTTTTAACGATGTGGCACCATTTCATTTAAAATTGTGATAATGTAATACTTATATATAATTTTCAGATCCATCTTCGTAAGGTTTGACAACTTTAATTATAAATGTTCATATAAATTATATTTTTTTGCCACGAAATTTGGTTGAACATTTCAGTCCAGCATTTTATGGGTCGGTCTTTTACTACGAATATAA
>NC_051847.1:202248057-202292326 GCF_002237135.1 Teleopsis dalmanni | reverse complement strand
ATCCTGTTTTAGCACAGCATATATATATTTTACATAAAAACGCAAAAATTAAGGTTAAAATTAAGTTATTTGTTTTATTTTTTCTTAAATATAATACACAACAATAAAAATATTATTTACACATTACAATAAATAAAATTGATTTTATAACTTAGAGTTAAAATATGTCTAGTTAATTTTTTATAATCAAGAGTTAAACTCAATCGTTTTTGAAGTCTAAAAAAATTGTGATATCAGTCTTTAAATGTTTACATCAGTATATGGTAGTAATGAAAGTAACGTTGCATTTTCATCAATTAGATTTATTTGTCCTCTTAGTTGAAGGTTTGCCCATTATTTTCCTTTGTGATTTCTTGTTAGCCGATAAAACACATTTTAATAATTTCTGCTTATATATCATCTCACGAGTCATTACTTTTAGATCATCCAAGCTGCATTCTCGTAAATTCTTATATTTTGTGGATATAAGCTCATCCGTCAAATCGAGTTTTGTTCGATATAAACGCAATGGACGTATTTTCTTCTGTTTTAATTCCGATCGATGTTGGAACAATCTATATCCAATACTTGCTTTTCCACTTGCCATTTTGTATATGTAATTGTATGTCAGATTGAAATATACGACTCAATAGGTTGTAGTCCAAAATATGGTCTGCTACTTTGTATACGAGTAGATGTTGCAAATTACTATTCTAAATTGAAACTGATTAGTACCAGTAATATATGCCGATTTATATACCTTTCTGATTGTTTGTTACATTGTTGAATTGTTGCATCTTGTTTATCTAAAAATAATATTTTTGACAAATTATCTTTTGGTTGCACAAAACTCACAGGTAGTGAAGGAATGTTTTGATGATGCTTTATTACTTTTGAATGCAGGTACTATGAACTATTATTTCATTCTCTTAAATTGTTGTTATTTATATATTTTTTATTATATTATTCCATTATTTTAATTTATTTTATTTTCGTTTATAGAAATGCTATTCGTAATACAGTTATTGTACGATTTTGTAAACAATATATGGAATTCAAATATTGTATTGTATTTGTTTGAGTTTATGAATTGAGTTCACTTGGTAACTCTAATCAACAACTTTTTATTAAACTCAAAACAACAAATAAATATTTTTATTGTCCAGATCTCAGAAAACAATTTTCATTATTATCGAAACACATCATCTATACGAATATTTCCATATAAGGTACCGTATTAAACAATTTGAACAGTGATAAGCATAATACAATCTATATTTAAACAGTCTATTTTATAAATGGTATAAATGGTATACTTATCTTTAGTATGTAATCATATCTGTAACTGTGTGTTTTCTAATTATATCTGATTTTTACTCTATATTTGAATAAAGTAATGTCCTAAATTACTCTAAAGCTCTACTGTAATTACTACATCGGTCAGTATATATGATCTTATTTTTGATCTGCATATGAATAAAGTATATCCTTACTCTGAGACTTACTCTCATGACCAATATTCCGATTAGAAGTTACATGGTAGTGTTTGCGCACAATAAATTTAACTCGAAATCATAACGAGTAATCTATATTACTTTTCCTAATTAAAATATGACTTACCAGTCAACATACGGGTATATTATTGTAATATATGTCCACCGAGACTAACTGTCATACTGAGTAAAGGATATGTGATTTGTTCAAGAAGAAATTTCTTTAATATGTAATATCTTCATATAATTTTTACTCCTAAGAAAACTTTCAATACATCTAACATCTGAACAAAGCGTAGTTAACATAACTTTTGTGACATACTATATTCCTTTTAAGTTGTCCTATGTGATATCCTATCTCATTATGATATCCTGTTTTAGCACAGCATATATATATTTTACATAAAAACGCAAAAATTAAGGTTAAAATTAAGTTATTTGTTTTATTTTTTCTTAAATATAATACACAACAATAAAAATATTATTTACACATTACAATAAATAAAATTGATTTTATAACTTAGAGTTAAAATATGTCTAGTTAATTTTTTATAATCAAGAGCTAAACTCAATCGTTTTTGAAGTCTAAAAAAATTGTGATATCAGTCTTTAAATGTTTACATCAGTATATGGTAGTAATGAAAGTAACGTTGCATTTTCATCAATTAGATTTATTTGTCCTCTTCGTTGAAGGTTTGCCCATTATTTTCCTTTGTGATTTCTTGTTAGCCGATAAAACACATTTTAATAATTTCTGCTTATATATCATCTCACGTGTCATTACTTTTAGATCATCCAAGCTGCATTCTCGTACATTCTTATATTTTGTGGATATAAGCTCATCCGTCAAATCGAGTTTTGTTCGATATAAACGCAATGGACGTATTTTCTTCTGTTTTAATTCCGATCGATGTTGGAACAATCTATATCCAATACTTGCTTTTCCACTTGCCATTTTGTATATGTAATTGTATATCAGATTGAAGTATACGATTCAATAGGTTGTAGTCCAAAATATGTTCTGCTACTTTGTATACGAGTAGATGTTGCAAATTACAATTCTAAATTGAAACTGATTAGCACCAGTAATATATGCCGATTTATATACCTTTCTGATTGTTTGTTACATTGTTGAATTGTTGCATCTTGTTTATCTAAAAATAATATTTTTGACAAATTATCTTTTGGTTGCACAAAACTCACAGGTAGTGAAGAAATGTTTTGATGATGCTTTATTACTTTTGAACGCAGGTACTATGAACTATTATTTCATTCTCTTAAATTGTTGTTAATTATGTATTTTTTATTATATTATTCCATTATTTTAATTTATTTTATTTTTGTTTCATAGAAATGCTATTCGTAATACAGTTATTGTACGATTTTGTAAACAATATATGGATTTCAAATATTTTATTGTATTTGTTTGAGTTTATGAATTGAGTTCACTTGGTAACTCTAATCAACAACTTTTTATTAAACTCAAAACAACAAATAAATATTTTTATTTTCCAGATCTCAGAAAACAATTTTCATTATTATCGAAACACATCATCTATACGGATATTTCCATATAAGGTACCGTATTAAACAATTTGAATAGTGATAAGCATAATAGAATCTATATTTAAAAAGTCTATTTTAATTGGTATAAATGGTATTCAAAAATATTGGACATATTGATAAAGCTTCTGATATTGTTTGTTGATGATGAGACTTATCTTTAGTATGTAATCATATCTGTAACTGTGTGTTTTCTAATTATATCTGATTTTTACTCTATATTTGAATAAAGTAATGTCCTAAATTACTCTAAAGCTCTACTGTAATTACTACATCGGTCAGTATATATGATCTTATTTTTGATCTGCATATGAATAAAGTATATCCTTACTCTGAGACTTACTCTCATGACCAATATTCCGATTAGAAGTTACATGGTAGTGTTTGCGCACAATAAATTTAACTCGAAATCATAACGAGTAATCTATATTAGTTTTCCTAATTAAAATATGACTTATCAGTCAACATACGGGTATATTATTGTAATATATGTCCACCGAGACTAACTGTCATACTGAGTAAAGGATATGTGATTTGTTCAAGAAGAAATTTCTTTAATATGTAATATCTTCATATAATTGTTACTCCTAAGAAAACTTTCAATACATCTAACATCTGAACAAAGCGTCGTTAACATAAATTTTGTGACATACTATATTTCTTTTAAGTTGTCCTATGTGATATCCTATCTCATTATGATATCCTGTTTTAGCACAGCATATATATATTTTACATAAAAACGCAAAAATTAAGGTTAAAATTAAGTTATTTGTTTTATTTTTTCTTAAATATAATATACAACAATAAAAATATTATTTACACATTACAATAAATAAAATTGATTTTATAACTTAGAGTTAAAATATGTCTAGTTAAATTTTTATAATCAAGAGTTACACTCAATCGTTTTTGAAGTCTAAAAAAATTGTGATATCAGTCTTTAAATGTTTACATCAGTATATGGTAGTAATGAAAGTAACGTTGCATTTTCATCAATTAGATTTATTTGTCCTCTTAGTTGAAGGTTTGCCCATTATTTTTCTTTGAGATTTCTTGTTAGCCGATAAAACACATTTAAATAATTTCTGCTTAAATATCATCTCACGAGTCATTACTTTTAGATCATCCAAACTGCATTCTCGTACTCATATTTTGTGGATATAAGCTCATCGGTGTCCTTCCTTAGCTAAAAGAAGATTAAAAATCATCGGATCCCTTTTTCTCACCGATCTTACGTACTTTCATACTAGCAAGTTTAAAGAATTGTCAGGTTGGTTTTTCTTTACCTAATCGGGGAGTCGTTACCTTTTTTCGGCGTTGAATGTATACTGATCTAAATCTATATACATGCCATTCCTGTGGTACCACAATGGGCCATCATGTCAGCTCAAGTGGGCTTTTTGGAAAACAAGGCTGCCGCTCCATCCTACCTACCTACGCTTAGCGGTCAAGTCGAGTTTAGTTCGATATAAACGCAATGGAAGAGTATTTTTAGCTTTTTTTTAACACCAATTGATTTTGGAATATCGCAATAAGTAATTAAAATTGGTTTTTTAAGAAATCTCAAAAGCTTATACTTCGAACAAGGACTGTTGTTAATTCCCATGAAAAATTATTTTTTTCTATTAATGAAAATCGAAATTTTATATCTTTATATTTAATTATAGAATTATTTAATCAAAGATATTTAAACAAAACAGCCTGCATATTTGTTGTTCAAATCTTTTCATTGGAAAAACATGACTTTTTTACCTAAATTATGGCTTTATTTCAATTGTAAATAAATGGGAAGGTACGAAAATATGAGTTTGTTACCTTGAATATATATTGTTTTTAAGTATGGTTTTTTCTTAGAAGTTATTTTCTGTGAAAGAGGTAGAAATAAAATTCTGTACTTAACGTATATAAGTCGAATATTTTTCCCATATAGATCAGTTTTACTTTACAGTTGAATAAGAATACAACGTCATTAAAAAATTTATATACCAATTTTAGCCTCAGTAATTCTGAATATACATTATTATTTACGTATACAAAATGGCTAGCGGAAAATCAAGTGTTGGATATACATTGTTCCTGTACCGATCGGAGTTGAGTCTTAAGAAAGTGCGTCCGTTGTGTTTATGTCAAGCAAAAATTGCTTTAACTGACAAGCTTATATCCAAAAAAATGAAAAATGTGTGGGAATGCAGCATGGAGGAACTGGCAGTAATGACTCGTGAAATGAAGTTTAAGCAGATGTTAATGAAGCAGGTTCTAGACACAACTAGGCAACAAACAAAGATGAGGAAGAAAATTTTGAAATCGAAAGGCTTTTGAATATTATTGAAGAGATAGTAGACCACATGTAACTGAGGTTTAATAAATATTACTTATAAGAGAGACAATTGACATATTATGTTAAGAATTACTTTAGTATTTTAAATTTTGTAAATAACATTTTAAACTATATATTAGGAAATATATAAGCAATTAAATATTCATGTAATTAAGGTTTAATAAACATTATAAGATAGACAATTGACATTGCAATGTTAATAATTACTTTAGTATTTTAAATTATGTAAATAACGTTCTTATATACTATAAAGTATTATAAATAAAATTAAAATTTTTTCTTTTAATCATGACTTGTAGTTAATTGTTGTCAGTGAGGTTTTAATACTTTTTTCGTTTTATTAGTTATCTTAGATGTATTAAGAAATATTCTAATTTAAATTGATGGCTTTGTAATCTTACCAATTGCGAAACTAACATTGATTTGAGGCGAATGATTTGATATGAATGAATTTTTATTTGAATTCAATAAGTATTTTTCAATAATTATTTTTATTTTTTTATATTTTTTAGTATTTAGCGAGTATTTTACGAAATTAATATTTAAAAAATTTATATAGAAATTGAAAATAATTTCGGAAAGTTAGAATTTTGTTTAATATCATCAGTTTGTTTTAAATTACAATTGCTAAGTATTGTTCTTTCTTTGTTTGTATTTGAATAGGAAAACTCTTTAAATGGAATTAAATAAACGAAATCATTTTTAATTTTGTAGATATCAGTTTGGTTGATGTATTTCACATTCCATCGGAACTTATTTCCAGCAAGTTTTAAAAGACTTACAATTGAACCATCAAAATGTTGGAAAAATGTACACAAATAGGTAGTGATCAAAATAAAATGACAGGAAAATTTGAAATTTGTGAAAAGGCTGTGGAAGATTTACAAGATAATTTATCCCGTTTCTTGCTTAACAGTGCAAAATATGCTGATTTCATGTATAGCTATTTTCAATCTGGTGACACCCTTTTAAGGCCCGGTGTTGAACACTCTCCGTCGATATCCTTATCTTGTGCGCTTATAGCTTTTAACAATTACATCAAACAAATGGAATTGGTAACAGAAAAAGTAAATACTTTAAATAACTATTTGATTATAAATAGTCTACAATTTAATTCGATTGAAGAAATATTTCTACCTCAGTTTGATTCACATTTCAATAATATAGCAAAAGTTGAGGTTGAAATTATTGATAAAAATCTACAAGAAATACCGCAAACTGTACAAATAATTTCAAATAATGAAGATATTAAGAAAAATGAACTAAACTCACAAATATTTGTGGAATATGATAAAATAGATAACGTACCTGAAGATAATGTACATATAAGCGAATATGTCAAAAATATAGATAGAGAAAAAATGGAGATTGCAAGGACACAAAATTATGATAATGATACTAAAGAAAACGGCATTGAACTTGATTCTCTTTCCTGCAAATCTCTTACATTAAAGACCTTAAGTACAAGAATCTCTTCTAGTTCTTCACAAAACATTACCTCGTCTACCTCATCAACAACAGTTGTATCACCACAAGACCAATATTTAGATTACTCAAATCTAATTGTTGATTCAGAGTTCAGCGGAGTTGTCACATTTATAGAAAATACAGAGTTATTAAGTTTTTATGTTCAAATTTGCAATGATCATGTCTACAACTTGAACACGAACATGAAACTTATTCCAACAGATGAACCTATTAATACTGGTGATGTGTTTGGAATAGCTATGAATGAAAGATTTATATTGCGCGCAAGAATGGAACCAGATGGTAAAATACAACTTATTGATTTTGGCGATAAGATTAAATTGAGTCGTTCGTTTGATCATTTCGAATTACCTAAAGAGTATAAAGAGTTTCCAGATAGTGCAGTACGATGTATATTAACTGCAGTAAATGATTTATGTGAAAGTACCGATAAAAACATATTGAAACATATTTTAAATAGAATGTTTTTCACACTTTGCGATTTTGAAATAATAAATAAAACATCCACTGCATTATATGTAAAACTTTTAGACATGGATCTCCTATCTACATTACGAAATTCAGAATTTTCCAATGCGAAATCCTTTGTTACCGAAGATTCACATGACAATGATGATAAAGTATCCAATAATTCATTTATAATGGATCATGGGATTAAAGAATATCAAAATTTAACTAAAATTAAAGAGGCATTGACAGCTGAAAAATATGAAAATGAAATCGAAAGTGAAGTTTTCGAGTCGCCTACCTGTATTAGTAGTACTTGTAGAGAAACGAGTGATTACGAGGATCAAGAAATCGGTACAAATCAGAAGTTACAGCAAGACAAACAAAATTTAGAACTGGAACTACAACATGCAATCTCCTCAAGCACCTATAAAGTTTCGAAACAGTGCACTGAAACTACAAAAAATCTAAGCGAGAAACAAGCAATGGATGACAACCTACAAAAGAATATTAATTCTAAACAAACCAAATTCAGTCATGAAAAAGATATAGAACATGAAAAAACTGTAAAAACCGAAAAGAGAGATGAAAAGTTTTATGATAAAAGTGAAGGTTTTATAAGTGAATGTGGAGAAAATTATAGAAACACGTGCCCCATAAGCCCATACCGCCAACAATCGATTTATTCACCTTTATTGTTTACAAAAGAAGATAAATACGATCAAGAAATACCGGACTTGAATATCACAAAAGAAGAACAATGCGTTCCAATAAATAAAAGTTTAAATGAAGAGTTAAGTAAATATATTAAAGGTAAGTGTGAAATGTTATAAATTTAATACACAACAAAAAATGTAACGCAACTGTTTAATTTGCAGGTATATCCGGTATAAAAGAAGTTATATGCCACGATCGAAACACTAACATTGTTGAAGATAAAAACTTTGACGCTATAGTAAAGAAAAATTATAGTACTAGAACTGATCATAAAAAGACCACCTCGTACTGCGATGAAATCAAAAATATTGAAATAGGGTGCAAAAGCAGTAACCGCACTGATTACAGCGTTAAAAATACGACTGATGATGTTCCCATTAACTCGCATACTCCATTCATCAAATACAAATATCGAACAAATTTCAAGAAAAAATTAAATTCTTCACTCCAATCATATTACCAACCTATTGACGATGAAATTGTAAAAATCCGTTCGAGGTACTGTGGTCGAGAACGTGAGAAGATTATATATCCTATGCATGAACTGAAAAATTTTAAAAAAATAAACAAAACAGTTGCAAAAACTGCAACAGATTCATTTGGTACTTACACAAACATCATAAAGGACAGGCACAAGAAAAATTATTTTTCTAATATAATAAAAGATAATATTTTAATAAAATATTTTCATCTATCTAATACCACATGTAAAAATTCTGATCCGTACAAAAATGATAATCTAAGGAAACGTGTGACTCAAATCAGGAATGAAGTTGAAGAAATGCAACGTTCGTGCAATGATGAAAAATACAATTTTTCCAGTTATTTATATCAAAAAGATTCCATAGATAATTTAAATACAGACGCATTACATAATGTAAATAGTCTAAAACAACCGATAAAGTATTACAAAGATGCTAAAGATAAAATGGATCATCGCTCACAGTTCCGTAGTACAAAAACCTTTGAAGAAGAAAAATATGTTGATATAAACCACAAATCAATCTTGTACAAGAATCTGCCCGAAAAAGCTACTAGAAGTGCATACTATAAGTTTAAAACGAAGCAAATAAAAGATAGTTACTGCCACTCTTCTTCTGGCATGAAAAAATTGACAAAACTACCTCAAGAAAAACAACGTCATTCGTATGCAAAACCATCACATGCCAAAACTAAAGGTTCAACTGTACCTCATACGAGGATAGTAAAAAAACACACAACAGTGCCACAAGTAGAAACTGCTCAACAAATATTTCCACGTGACGTCTTACAAGAGAACTGTATACCATTTAAAAAGTCACGTCCCAGAACTGAACATGTTAAATTCTATATTAAGAGTCCGATTTATATGCATAGGAAGTTAGCAAGCAGAAAACCTGAAATTCCGAAGGAAAATAACATCTCTGTAACTGTTTCAAGTATAATTGATGTGAACAGGTTCTATGTACAAATTAACCAGAAAGCTACAAATCAACCAAAAATCTGGAATAATGACGATATATCAGTTTCTAGAAAATTGGTAAAACCTCCATTGCTTGGAAAACTAGTTATGGCGCAATATGTACTCGATAAATATTGGTATAGAGCAATTATTAAGGCCATTGATGAAAAAAGGAAACTTTATGAAGTCTTTTATGTTGACTATGGTTTGACAGATAAGGTGCCCTTAAGTTGTCTAGCTCAATGTAGTGCTAGATATGCACATTTACCTTTCTTAGCTTTGTGTTGCCGCTTTAAACGGATTACGTCGGATATGATAAATGTTAGCCGACAGAAGGAAGCTGTAGAATTTTTGAATGTCATGTTTTTGAATAAAATTTTTATTGCGAATATGGAGTATGATGGTATGGAAATGGTTGTTGACATCGCCGATCATTCATTTCCGGATATACCAAGTATTATGTCAACTATGGGTTTTATAACATCTTTATGTCATCGCTAATTGAGATAACATATATAGTTAAAAATAAATTTATTTTTTAATAATTTTTGTTTTGTGGATTAGATAGAAGTTAATATCATTCAAAAATTATGAAATGGAGTATTGTAATAATTTCAACCAATACTCTAAATAAATATATTTTTGAAACAGTATTACTTCTCTGAATCCGCTAATTGTATATTTTGAAAAAATTTTAATAAAATGTTAAATTTTTTTTTTATTTTAATTTTTGTTAAATGAAAAGCATCGAAAATATGAAGCAGAATATAATACAAACATTTTTATGTCTTTCATATAAACTCCCTCTACCACCCGTCCCCGCTACGTTTGAAATATCAAATGACATTTAAATTTTGATTGTTTGGTGTTCACAACACGCAAACAAGTTGACATTTATGACATTTTGGTGTTGGAAAATGTGACAACGATTAGTTTTCTGTATGAAAATGTCAATTCAATAAAAGACAAATTATTTACTTTAAAATAATTTATTTTATAAATTTATGTTAAATGTCATTCAGTACACACAACACCAAAATATGTATTTATTTTTAATTTTTCACAATTTTTGGTTTAACTAATCCTAAACAGATAAAGATCTTTAGCACATTTTTTTACAGTTCAAATAAGAATGTTTACCGATATGAATCTGTTCGGATGTATTTGAATTCTATTCAACATGACTCCTATGGATGTCATCTACTTTTCTCTATAATTCATATGCTGAATATATCTTTCTATATGTGAATTTCGTTTCAAATTCAATACAGTTGAATGTTTCTTAGTTTTAGTCTAAAAATTTTATACAGACAATTTAAAGTAATAAGAAAACCAAGCTAAATCTTCTTTTGGTAGCGGGACATACTAGCGTACGCCGAAACGAATACGCGGACAAACTAACCAGGAAAAGAGCAACCACACCGATGATGCGGCCAGAACCTTTTTATGTACTAGGACATAATACGTTCCTTTCTCTTATAATTATCATTATTGGTACCTATAACTATAACCAGGATTGAATGAACTTATAAGAAGCAAAACTTAAAATTATCACAGGAGTCCTAACAAGGCTCTGTAAATGAAAACACCACCTTACAAGACTGGGTATACTTACGGATGCAAACTGTAGATTCTGCAAAGAGAATGAGGAGTCGGCCACACATGTGCTGTTAGAATGCCCTGCGCTAATGCACATACGAAATAGGCTCCTGGAAATGTGTGTTCTTACGGAAGAGTCAGTAAAATTCAAGCAACAGGGCTTAGAGACATACTCTAAACCCAGAAGGGGCAGAATAGACCCGACGGTCGCAGTGCCACAACCTCTAAGAATAATAATTATAATGAATAAAAAATATTGATAAATATTTGGAATCCGAAATAGTCTAGTGCATTAGTCAGTCCTGGAAATTTAATGTATTAAAATTAGTTTTTATAATTTAATTTACTTATTATTAATCCTTTATCTAAACATAATTTTATATGATGAAATATTTCTAATCTTTTTTTATTATAATCTCTAGCTAAAACAATTAATCCTTAATACTTTAAATACCGAAATTTATCTGAGGAAAAAAGGAAAGTGTTTTTTAGAACTACATCCCTGATCCCCTTAGAACTATATTTATATAGTTTATATTGATATATTTGATATATTGATGTATTACATTGATTGATATATTCAAATTATTACTAATGAATACTGGTTATTTAATAACTAAAGAACACTGATACAAGTTGATACAAGCATGTTTTTATATCTTAAAATATTATTTTGTTCAAGGAAAAGTTGTAACAAACTAAATTTGTTTTCTGTAAAGGGTTTAACGGTTTACTTTCGGTTTACGGCACTTTCAGGAATCGAAGTAAATCGTATATTCGATTAAAGTAACAGAACACAGCACGTCACTTAAGTGGGATATATCTACAAACGAAAAACAGTTGACGAGTTTTTAACTTATCGATCCCTTAATTTGTTTATAAATTTATTTATAAAGAGGTTTTTTCGAAGAGTAGTGAACTACAACAACAAAAATTTTATTTTATTTTTATATTATTTTAATTAATTGAGTTTTTGTCTGACCATACAGCTGTTACGAGTATTGCCAAATACCCATCATCAGTGGTCTTGGAAATAATTTTATAAATAAATTTATTTAAAAATTTTTTGATTAGTTATTTAAATGTAAATAAAAGTAGTAACGCAATATTTAACATTGGGTTTTTTAATATGTACACATTTCTAAGGACTAATTGTAATAATTATAAACCTGAAATATAAGTATATAAAAAACATATAATAAAATTTTAGTTTATTTTGATTTCACAATTTGCACAAATACACGGTTTTCTGTGTAAAATGTGCAATGAATGTGACATATTTCAAAGTCAATTGCATGGAATCAATTGTCAATAGATTTCAAAAGTGCATAATCAGCAAGTGTGATGGAAATGAAAGTGTGACATGGAAATGACTGCAGAATGCAAACTTCCTTGTTTATGTTGTACAACAAATGTCTTCCCAGAAAACATGACAACTAAAATAACAACTTAATGCCGTTGAGGTTTTATATAGGAATACGTACATCACAACGTAATTTGTTAGTTTAAACTTAAACATAATGTTTTTTTTAACTTTATCAAGAAGATACTCCTTTCAACAGTCCTTTCATCAACTAATTAATTTAATCATTTCTCCAAGTATGCACCAAATTTCCTTTAATGAAACTACAAATACCAATAAGAGATTGAAGATATTAAAATTTTCTTAACCCCTAGTTAAAGAGCAACTTTAAAATATTTATTTTACATATTTTTCTTGAGCACATATCTATCTGTCAATAAAATTATTTGATAACATACAATTTTTTTCCAATTAAATTAAACTTCAAAAATACACTTATCCCTTAGTTGTCTTTCCTTTTCCAGTTAGGATTCCTCTCCTTTGCATGCTTAGAATTCCTGTTCTTTGAAACTTATTCAATAAATCATTTCCACTGTTCTCACTTTTGTAGTACGATTCGACTTACGCGCTTCCGGTTTGTTACAATATTTCAGCATTAAGGCTTTTAAGTGAATTTCGTAGATGAAATGTGGTTTTCGGAACATAGGTTGACGGCATTGTGCGCTCAGCCATAAAATAGCGACAATAAAAACGACAAAATTTATTTTAAGGATAAAATTTTGTCGCGCATGTAGTCTCTGACAGTTACTTGTTTTATGATCGAATACAAAATGCCATTTTGGTCATGTTCTTCTCAGTTCTAAGCTTTTTGTTAATTAAACAACTTAATAACATTTTTGTGATTGTTCGTATGGCTTACATTAGTCACAAGAAAAAATAATATAATAATTACATTTTAAGTGATATATATATTATTATTAAAAATATAATATAAAGAATTTATAAAGTTTAAATGATTTTCTTTTATGTTGAATATTGATAAATATCTAATATATGGAATTAAAAGATGTGAGTATTTCAATTTATCCATAATATGTTTGATTTAAGAATAATAATAAAAACACAGACTACCAGTGTATCAGTTCATTGAAAACTTAACAGATTTTTATTTTCGCGCATAAGTCTCTAACCGACCAATAACACATTCCATCTGCTTAACGGAAGGCTGTTCAAATGATTCCAAATGCATTTATTTACATATAAGAGTACATTTATTAAATGATATACATATAAAGGAACAGAATTCCCAACAAATTTACATAAACTATGAAATATACAAATAACTTTTATACTGTGCTCCATTCGATTTTAAAAATAAAAAAAAATTTTCAAAGATACTTGTAGACATACGTCTTTCGATGCAATGTTACACCCTATTTATGGAAAAAAAGTCCTGTTTGGCAATGTTGTGAGCATTTTTCTTTAGTTTGTAGTCTGTCTTCAAATTCCTTCGCCTAATTTCGGTAGCGATGTCAAACATGTTTGTTTTTTTTTATAAATAAGTCAGAGTTCTTAATAGTATTGCGCCAGAATAACCTTACAGTACAATAGAGGTGGAGATCTTTATTAATGAAGATGAGTTTCCCAAAACACTACATAGAAATACAACGACGTGCTTCAACAAAACTATTTTTTGACCAAGGGTTATATATGGCTATGAAATCAGGCTAATGTACGAGAAGGAAAATTAATTTATATACGTTGAAGCGAGTATGAACCTTTTAGATGACCTATTAGCTATAAAAACTTTATACCGAGATAAAACTCTCAATTATTGTAAACATTCATATCGTGACATTCTTATAAGGAACATATACTAAAAGCTCTTCATAAGAAATGTAAGAGAGAAATTAGTTGGAATGATCCAATTTGACATGAATGAATGAGTGTAGTAAAGAACTTAGCTGCATGGAAGGAAAGAAAACTTGAGTTAAAAATTTGATTTTGATTAAAGTGCTATTAAAAGAAGAATAAGAATACATTAAGTATATTATTTTTGCTGAAGTTATCCTATATTTATGAACGTGTTTACATGCATCATTAAAATCAACATTAGAAAACATATAAATTTAACAATCGATAGAATATTATTGCTAAAACTTTTCTTTTCATTGATAATTAGATTAATTATTATTTAATTAATAGTTAATTAATTAATATTTATTTAATTATTTAGAGAATTGCTTTAGCTATGAAGTTTTGTTATCTATTGAAAGTTACTATATAATATTCGATTATTTATTAGTATTAATATAGCACAAAACAGCAATCATGATCACAGTGCTTCGTTCCGTTGGAAGCTAGTACTCCGTTTATTCCTATCCTATTCTAGTATTAATATTCCGAAAATAAATTATCTGCTCTGATAAACTATCAAATCGAGATTTTAATCCTAAGATCAAATAAGTATAAAAACCTTGAACCATTAATTTTAAAGCCAAATAAATACAAAAAAGTAATTAACAATAATAATAAGTCATATTATGCAGAATTTTTTATTTTTAGTACTTAATGGTAATAAGTACAATTTATTGTCCTACTAAGAAGTAGTTAACCACAAAATGTGTCTACCTAGGAATTAAATAAAATTTAATAAGCGTTATTTTCGTCACTGACAAGAAAGCACACATTTTCACCAACCAAGAAAAAAGGAAGTTATATTGAAAAGGTTATAAAAGTCATAAAAGTAGTTAATTCTTAAAAAGTAATAACTTTATTTATGATGTCATTTAGCATAAAAATTTTATATTTTCACTTAACATTGAAATGTCAACATTGCACTTAGATTGTTTTCGAAGCGACATTTGCGTGCAACATGCAAAATTTTATATACCTCTTTGTATCGAATAAAAAATGGATCAGATTTCAAACAGAAATAGAAAAAATATCCAAAATTGTAGTAGGTATAGTTGATAAATGAAAGCAACAGAAATAATACCTTTAAAATTTCTGGAAATATTATTTTGACTCATATAAAAATAGGATACCTACATGTATATTATATATGCAAGAAAAAAAACCGCTTATAAAGATTTAAAAATTTTCAGAATCTAAAAAAATATTTTTAAATATATAAAGACTTAATAAATGGCACAATAAAGAGATAGATGACTTCAAATAGCTTAATTGATGATGGCATTCAAAACAAACAAAAATTGTTCCCACTGATAAGTAAGAAAAATTACTATAAAAATTAGATAAAATGATGTGGAAGAAAATTAGATAACCTTCTAAAACTAGGGATGTGTCGTCGATATTAAAATTTTTGAAAAAATAATTTCAAGAATTTTTCAAGGTATGAACATGTTTTCCGCATATTAAGTACAGAGTTTTCTTATCTCGGACCGAAAATAAAATCACTTAACAAAAATAATCAACCAAAATGAAATAATATAGATAGATAGTAGTTATTTCTAGAGTATAGATGATCTATTGCAATTTGCAAATTTTTTTTGACAAAATCTAAATTTTTTTATAGAAGTATTTATTTATTTATTTATTTATTTATTGGTCTTTCTCTTTATTTTTAACAGATTGATTTTCTAGGTTGCTCCCTTTATGTGATTTTGGTATCACACTATTTCTAATAAACAATCAAAATAATAGATTAGAAGAAATCTATCAGCTCCGAAGAGAGAAAATTACCCTAAAGTTGAAATATTTTTGGAAATTGTGTATCGAGTTAACAGAAAATTAACACATTATTTTAAAACGCTTCAGTCCATATTACGCTAAATCTTTTCAAACGCATCCCATAAACTTCATTTAATTTTACTCCCACATTTCTACATATTTCTTAATTTTTTAGAAGCAATTAAATCATTTACTATGTATTATAAAAAATTTCGTGACAAAGCTATATATAAATATATCAATTGGTTATGAAAATTGAACTTTTTTATAATAATTCATAAAAGAAATTAGTTTTTATGTTAATTGTGTCGTTGTACATTAATTTTATTAAAAAATATAATTGTTTTCATTAATGTCATATCTAATTAATTGATTTAATGTAAATTTGTTGCAATAAAAATGTAATAAGTAATTTGTTATTTTGAAATATGGATTAATAATTTATGTTAAAATAATGTAGTTAATAAATTGAATTCATGTCGATTAACATAATTTATGATTATTTATGCAAATAAAAAATATTAACCTATTAATATATTTTTTTTCGATATACATATATTTCTAGTGATATTAATAACAATTGTTAAGAAGTTATTAATTATCAAAGTGGGATTAGAAAAATATAATAAAAACGTAAAACGTAAAATGCAGAGAGACAATGTGACCAATGCCAATTAGCTAAAGTGCCTTTTTGGTTTGATAAATTTGTGGAAGCTTAACAAATTACTGATATTATCTTAAACTTAATCTACAAAAAAAAATGTTATATTAAATTTTTTTAATTTTTAATATCCCAATTATAAGGAATAGGACATAAAAAATCTCGCCATATCGTTGACATCATGCCTACATTTATTGAATTCTTTTTGTGTTAGGAAATTTAATAAAAGAATTTAATGAAATTTATTATTTTATAAAAATTATTTATTATTATATACAGGCATATATATGCAAGTAAGACGTGTTCCTTTAAGAATGAATCCAATACCCTTATTAAGATGCCCCCTAAAAATCTCAGTTTTGTGATAGGTAAAGTGGCATTTTAGACCACCATGCTAGAATATGGACTCTTTCTTTTATCATTCCAGTCCCAACTGTGGAGAAAGATGAAAGTACTTCACATATGATTTGTTATCGCCAACATATGCTTCCTTTTTTAGGAATTTTGGTTAACTCGAGGACCTTTCTTTTAAAATAATCTTAAGTTTCACCAGGTTTCAAGGTGGTTTTTAATCTTCTGATCCGTAATCTTATACGGTGAAACAAGGCAAGGCGGAAGAGGAGAATCCGGTAAACCCTTACCTAATATATAATACAAAGCGAAAAAATTTTAAGTAGATGATATTTAAATATCTATTTAAGTCAGACATCTGTTCTAGCTTTTATTTAAAAAACAATTTATGTTATTGTATTTATTTATTATTTACCACATATACAGATCTTTACTTATTGAGTTTGATTGAAATACTATTTAATTAAAAGCATGTATAGGTATTTTATTTATTTGGCAATTTTTTTATATATTTGTCTTTTAAGATAAACCAACCATTTGCAATTTGATCAATTTTTATGAAAACTTAAATAATATAAAATATTTCGTATTGAGTTTGGTATTTAATACACCAAATTTTATTTTCAAATAATTTTTTATATCAAAACTTTTTCTTAATATTAAAACTACATTTGTAAGTAATTTATTTCTTCAATTAAAAAGAAACAACCCAACTGAAATGTAAGGTTTTTATTGAAAAAATCAGTTTCATTTATTTTCCCCAACAATTTTCAACTATTTAGGTAATAAATTTATGTGAAATAATTTCTAAATGTCTCAAGTGCAGGAAAAGCAAAACTTTTTTAATGAGTTTTAATATAATGTTTAAATATTCTTCTAAACGCAAATAATAAAAGTTTTATTTAATTAACTTTTTCATTATGCTCAAGAGCCCTTTAAATTACAGCACAAACCTTTTCTGTATGATAAACTTAAAGGAAAAGTAAAATTCATGTGGTATTATTTATAATTGCTGCAATGGTTTAATAAAATAAATTTAAAAAAAAACCCAATAGCAAGGAAGAAGTCAGCAAATAAAGTGAAGAAGAAAGAGTTGAACACATAAATACAATTTGAAACTCCTTTCAAATTACAGCTGCCATATTAAAACGCCCGCTGGCATATATAAACACATGAACTGAAGCACTCATACGGGCGCCACATACATTTGAACAGTCAGGATAATTTTCAGTGAGTCAACGAACTCGAACGCCTAACTTTATGCAATACTTTGCACCATGCACCACAACAACAGGTGTGAAAAGTTCAATACCCGAACAAAATATGGGAAACAAAAAGCGCAAAAGTTGATATAAAATTAAAGAAAAACACAAGAATGTGCGAACATAAAACTTGGTCATACAGACAATGGATTTTTCACCGAAGACTGTGATTTCTATCAGTGCACCTTCACCGACTGGATGGAGCAGATGGAGCGGATGGGGTAAAAATATTGTGAAAGTTAAATTGTAAATGTGAAACGTTCATGCATTTCAGACATTCACGAGCATTAACACTTCAACTCAGAGAAACTTTTTGTTTGTATAACTGGTGCCGCCGACGGTTTTGTCAGCATATAAATACATAAAGAAAAACTTTTGTAAAATATAAAAATACAATCATATAAACACAAGCACATATATACGATCATATAATATATACACGAGTATGAAATATATGTAATAATTAATATTTTAAAGTATTAACACGACTATTTTAATTATTAAGGTAAGCTAAAGAAAAAAGAACAGCAAGTAACTGACTGCAATGAACACTTTCAGAACAATAATGGTGGTAGCAATAGAGCACCATAGCATTTTAGCGCCCTCAAAAATCATATATTAGTATAAATACAGAATATGCTTATCCTGGTGAACTTGTTTGCAATTGGAAGCCAAGCCATAAATGATACAAATTTTCACTCCTAAATAGTCTAACGTTATGAAAAAATGTTTCACTCAAACTAATTTCGTATTGTTTAAAAAAAAAAAAACAATAACCTTTCCAAAAATTTGGAATTAAAAAGCTTTTTTCTACAGAAACGATTGAAAAAGTTTTGATGATATCAAAGTTTGGAACTATTTAAGTAAAAAATATGTATTTAAATTAAATGGTATTTTATAGATTAAAAAATACATACAACTTATAATTCTATTTGAGATATTTGTAGTGGTTTAACTGAAAGTTTTTTCACACATACGATGTATCTATAGAGAATTTCAAAATATATCAAATGAAAAGTTACGATCCACACGAAACTTTTCATTTATTATGCTATCTAGATAAATAATTTTTGAGGTATTTGTGATTTTTCAAAAGAAAATTGTTTTATGCATGCCACTCTTTACCACAATGCATCTCTAGAATATAGAATAACATTAAATTTTCTTTACCTCAAACACCTTAAAATTAGATATTTTTTATTTGATTTCGTGACAGCATTAGAAGTAAATACCTCACTATCTATCCAATATCTTACTGCTCATTTCAGTATATGATACTACAGAATTAGTTAAAGATAAGTTATCTTACAAATGTGAGATGAACACATAAAGAAATAGTCTAAGTCTGCCCGATTAATGTTGGTTCTGTAGTAAAAAACTAGAATTGTGACTCTTATAGTGCCAAAGAATACTATAATGACTAGCAGACTCTCGAAGTATGTTGCTGTTACTGCTGATAATATTTCTCACTTTTACATTCTAAGATATTGTTCTTATTATATAGCTATTAAAAATAATTTTTTTAATTTAGTTTTAATAAAATATTATAATCTAAATAAGTTACTCTGAGTCACTTTTAGTTAGATTGAAGATAAGTTCCGAAAAAAAATTAAAAAATCCTAAAAACAATATGGCAATGTAATCCTAAGAGCTCTGCCATCCTCATGCAAGGTGCAATATTGCACGCGGATGGATGATGCGGAATGAATCACAACTATAAAAGCTTAGAATACTTGTTGGTGAATGAGGCAGCTGAAATGTACATGCTTCTGCTCAATACTCTGTATAGGTGCGAAAACTGCCGCACTGGCACTTATAATAATAACAATAATAAATATTAGTTTTTAGTGTTTATAAAAATATTAACTAATAATTAAGATTATTATAAGCATTTTTAATTTACCTACCTTACTGTAATACAACATTTTAATCATCATTATCATTTGTAAGGTAACTATAAAATGAAGTGAAACATCTGTCCAACTTATCTATTCGTGTTTTGTAAATACCAAGAAAATAGTCAATTACATCCAACTGACTTTCATTACATCGATTAAGGTTTGGAAGCTGGAATCAAAGATATTAGTAAGTTTATTAATAACTTAGTTGCCTAAGTGCAGGGGCAGCATATTGAAACTTTTAGGTCAACATGCCATAACAAGTGTCATTTTCAATAATAAAAATAATGATCCTAAAACTTTAAATTTAATGTAAAAGTACATTATCTAAAATATTCCAAAAAGTGTCAAACTAAAAATTGAAACATTTATTGAAAACAAATTTGTTTATTAAATGAACATTAAAATTTTAAATATAATAGTATAATTAATACAAAGATAACGAGTTTATAGATAATTTGTAAACAAACTCATAAGCTCAAATAAGATGTAAAATGTATCCTTAACATTTTTATTTAATTATTTTTAAACCAATTTTCATTCGGTTGCAAATGGATATACTATGAACTTCTATGGACTGAAACGATGTGCATATGCACGTACACAGATGTTGATTTATTTTTTGAGTGTTAATGTTATGGTTTGAAATGCAGCTATCATTTCGACATTTCCCAAAAACCCAACTGCAATTTTTATGTCAGTACCACAACCAGAAACGTGTACATATCATTGAAATTTCATGGAATATTTTTTATGCAATGAAACAGGAAAACCGTACATATCCGGTCTGATATGAGTGCAGACCATATTTAATAATGATATTTGTTTGTGAACTCAAATTTAATATTTTCCACGAACAAAAAATGAAATAAACAAAAGCTACAATTTTTCAGATTTTAACACTGAACAAATGAAGTGGAGTATGGAAAGGTACTGCTAGTACTTTCTGCTATACTTCACTTCACTATATGTCGAGTATCATGATTCCAATACGAATGGTTGGAATGGTTGAATAACTGCGTGCACATACGCTACATTACACTTTTGATATCTAATTAAGCCTTACGAAGCTTTACATTTTTGAAATTTCAGCAGTAACCAATTTCAACTTAAAATGTCATTTACATGCAAAATTGCTTGCCAATTTCCGCACTTCAAAAATAAGTAATTGAATTTACACATGAACGAATGCTTACTTACACACACACATACGCACACTTACATATCCTTCTCGGTATCAACCTCATTTTGACTTAGGCAATTAAAACCTTGCTAAATGAGCATCATCATTAGAGGCACAAAGAAAAAATGTGGCCTCGTAAAATTGAAAACGTAGGGCTGCCAGGCAATACCATTAAGCGAACTAAGGTGCAATTTATGTAGGAGACTAGTACCAACAAAATCCTTCAAACAAAGACTTCAAAAACTTTTCAATAGAGTCTGTGAAAAACTTCTCATAGTACCTGCTTGTTCCATATTTCAGCGATGATGTTCATATATGAAAAAGTCACCTCCTAATATTTTTTTTCCTAATATTTTTGTATTAATTTTGTTACTCATACGTACGCTTGTACACATATAGAAAGTATAGCACAGCAGTTTTAAAAAAATTTAAATATTTAATTTATTAGGTCAAACTATATAGTATTGCTGTATTAGGTAAGTATATTTTTAGCATACTTAATTAATATTGTTAATAAATTAAACATTTTTGTTATCCATAAGCAACGTCGAAGTTGTTGTTTTGCATATCCTTTAGCTGTGCACATCCTGTGCTTAACTTTTTCTGGTTCATGTGTAGACATTTGAACATTTTTTGCCCTAAGGTTTTCATTTTTACTAAAATAACTACAATTTTTATGAAAAGAAAGTTTTGCATTTTTATTGTTTTGCAGTCATAAATTTGCATAATAATAGGAATAAATATCAGAATAACTTCAGGTGTTAAAAGTACCTAGCTCAAAACTAAGAACTTGCTGCATATAGTTTTGAGTGAAAAAAGGGTAGGAACTAGTATGAAAAGTCCTCTGAAATTGAAATCCTTTTGGCAATACATGTGACAAACAAAAAAATTGTTGAAAAATTTATAAACAAAAAGTTTTTAAAAACAGCGTTTTTAGTTGCAAATAAAAACTGTTAACTGTAGAGTAAAGCGAATACTAAACTAGCATTTTTTTTATATTATTTTAGTATTATTTCCAATGTTTGCCCTTAGAGTTAAAGGAATTTTGAAAATTTCTATATTTTTGTGTTTCTACAAAATATATGGAACAAAATTAATAAAAAATAATTGATGTAACGAGCCTCTTAGCAATTTATTCCATATTTTTGTAAAATTTTTTATAGAAATATTATTTTAACAAAATATTGCTAATGGTAATGTTAGTTTTACTAAGTTTTAAAGTATTAAATAAAACTCTATCTCTATTGAATCTTGTGCATTCTTATACTACAGAAATTCACCCATAATAATATTTCAAAGAGCCATATTAAATTATTATTGTAGTACTATGATCTCCGCAAAAGACAACAGTTATTCGTCAAGTCTCTCCGTAGAGGTATTAAACTTATACTTGAAATTAACACAGCGAAAAGCAGCTTTTGTTTCAAAACTACGTAGGTATTCCATTTGGACCCATCATATACCAGAATAAATCATATACCAGACTTTCGTAAATAAGCTCTTTGTAACAACAAATTGATGTAAATATTGAGTTTTTGAGGTTTTTGCTTTGTTTGTTATTTTCAATGACCTGGTTTAAATAAACATCGAAAATCTGCTTTTTAGGTTAAATAACTATAAGCTTGTTAAGATAGATAGTGAACCACTTTGAACAGAACGATATTATAAGCCATTTGAAATTGAAGACCTTAAGTCGACTAATGTAATCGCACTGTTAATCAGTTAATACAATTCTTAAAATTTTCAAAAGATTAAGCTTAATTTCCAGATGAGAGATTCTGATCTCATATAGTTAAGCCAAACATCAGCATAATATAATTGCTTGACATTTGTAATGGGTATGATATTATCAGATGTGTAGATGTCAAATAAATGAAAACTTAAGAATCAACAGTACAACTAATGTTTCCAGACTCGAATTGAACATTTGGTATTATACGCTTTATAGATAGAAATTGACTTACTTTTTCTCCAATGACTAAAAGTTTATTAACTGAGTTTATTTGAGATATAGACCTATAGCTTTGGGTTTAAGATTTCGGCTATGTTTAGAACATACTATAACTATTTTCTATGATAACGAAATATTAGTATTGTACAATATAATTAGTATATTATATTGTATATATACAAATATACAATTGCTTTTGGAGAGTAAAATTAAAAATTTTAGCAGAACCGGCTCACTTTGCAAATTTTTATTTATAAGTATTATAAATTGACCGAAAAGTTGGAATAAACGATTTGAACTAAATTGGTACATTCAATAGGGTACTGCGACAAATTAAAAAACTTTAAAAATATTTTCACTCAAGTTGCTATTAGTAGCTTAATGGTAAACTATTAATATCAATATAAAAGGAAATGAGATAATTTTTTTTTTTTTCAAACATATTTGCCCTAATTGAATCTCTTTGATGACGACTAAAGGCTTCGGGAATTGCATGATAAATCCACACAGATTTTCGTAAATGCATCAGATTTATGTTACACTCTTAAATACGATTTTTGGCCTTTGTTGACTGAAAGTAGCTATGTTGACTTTTAGAAAATAATGGTATTAAAATTACTTAGTTAAAGAACCATACACCGAATTAACCTACATTATCTGATTAGACTGATAGTGACGGATTCCAAAGGGTTTAGTTTAACAGCATTGAAATGTGAAAAAATAACAATATAAAATTTTTTAAGATGGTGATGGTGAGATGGTGAGTTTATTACTTTAAAATTAAATCTTAATTTAGAATATACAAATATAATTACGTTTAACGTGTCAAATTATAATACTATGCACATATAATATATTCAGGTACATAGATATATATTCATTTTTATTTTAAATTTTTTTATGTTCAGAACGTGAAAGTGTGATTTGTAGTTAATTAACATATCAACTTCTTATGTAAAAATCCTCTCACATAAATAGTTAAGTTTTTATAGAAATTTACGTGGTTCAAAGTACCACTTAAGTCAGATGTTATATTCTTTGACTCATAAATTTAAGAATTAAAAAAAATGTAACTTAATTAATTTTATTAATAATAGAACACAATCAGAAATAAATTTTCTGCTGAAATATTGTCACAAACTTTTGACCCTAATATCCCATAAATATAAAAGTTCATTACAATACTGTAAATTGTATCAAAATTTATTGTCGTATAGTATGTAATTCATTTTTTTTTTGTTAAATATATATTTATATATGTGTACTTTTCAATTTTTTGCATATCTACAATATTTGGTATTTTGTGGTGTTTGAATAAACAACCGTCATTATTGAAAACTTGTCCTGCAATTGACAGATTTATTAACTGCAAATAATTTGATATGAAAACAAATACTTTTATACACATGAATAAATAAATAAACATGAAAAACGAATAAAAATTTTGACATTTATTATTTGTTATGAAATAGAAAATGATTTTCACAAATTAGTATCATTTATTAAATCTAAAAAAATAAATCTTTTTTATTTTAAATTAATTTATTTTTCTTTTTTAATATAGTTTTTATTAACAAGTATAAAATTTAAAAAAAAAATTAAAATAAATAATTATCAAAAAATATAAGTAAGATAAAATTTGATTGAAATAAGATATATTCTACTCGTAATTAAAGGAAAAAAGTAGGAATTAAAAAGAAATTATTTTAGTTCAATTCAATTCAATTTTAGCTACAAAATTTTTAACCATTTCGATCTGAATAAATTTTCTCATTTCCTACCTAACGTTAAAATATTGCATTTAACGTAAGTAATTATTTCAAATATATTTAATAGTGAATCGTGGAGTAACATTAGCACGACGGAAGCATCGTAAGCCACCGTGTGAGACTTGAACCCACTAAACGACCTCTTGAATGGAAAAGATTTCCACAGCATTGTGAAAACTTAATTCCAGTAATCAGGCGAGAGAGGAAAAAAATAGAGTTAGTACCTAGCGAGTTAGTATTACGTTCCTAGATTAGGTTCTATACATAAGAAAGAATATATAAATCATACAACAAATAATGCCTCTACAAAGAGAATAATATTGAAATTTAATAACTGAAAATAAAAATCTAATTATACAATTCCATTATTCTACAGATAGTTTATGATTTCGTTATAATATAAGCACAGCAAATGAATTTGTTAATAAAACTTTCACAGCCAATTAACAAAACTCTAGAAAAATATGGGAACATAAAAGTCAAGTATGGCTTTGGGTCAGTTGGTTAAGATATGCTGACTCTGAGTTTCAAATTTGGCAGGACACGAGTTCGATTCCTACAAAAATTATATACGAATAATTAAATACAAAAATTATTTCCAAGACCACTGATGATGGGTATTTGCCAATACACGAAACAACTGTATAGTCAGCCAAACATTCAATTAATTAAATTAATATAAAAATGAATTTTTATTATTTTAGTTTATTTCTTCAACCAAGTAATCATCTGCATGAAGACAAAGCGACTTCAAACGACGCTCATTGTCTTAGTATTTATAGTAAAATAAAATATCAAAGGATTACTGAAAAAATATGAATTTTATTAAATACATAATGCATGAAATTTAAATATTGCCAAGATTTTAATTTTAATAAAATAAAAGTAAGCATATTTGATATTCATATATTTGGCAAACCAATAAATATAAAAAAAAATAAATTTCGTAGATAAAATAGCAGCCTGAATCGACAGAAACCACTTCGGATGACAAATATTTTAACAATTTATTGCCTCATATATTTTAAGAAAAAATAGTGGATAAATATATTTCAGCAAATATGCGTCACCATAAAGTTTATAACACTCTGAATCCTTTTGATTTAAAACATCGTATGTTTGAAATTTCAAAACTAGATTTTGCATTAGTATAGTATAGTATAGTATGTATAGTAAAATTTTGATAATAAAATATATATAAAAAAATTTCACATTTTCATAAGATTCTTATAATTTATTTCTTAAAAATTTTTACGAATTTTATTTCTTGTCTAAAAGAAAATAAAAAATATGTATATAAGTATAAATATGTAACAAATATAGTATAAATAAAAAATATTTAATTTTCTTTTGCCAGTTTTGCCAAATGTATATGATGTTCCAGTTTTATAACTACTTCGTCGTCATAAATCATCGATGAACTAAATAAAAAATTTTAACTTTTTTTTTAGTATATAAAAAAAAAAGTACTTAAACTATTACTAAAAATTTTCTTTAACCATAAAAAGATTATTTAAGCAAAATTAGAGCAAAATCACTTTATGAAAGTTGAATAACATTAAAGCGACAATATTTGGTACTAAAACTTTTTGAATCAACTCTCACAATTTTGCGAACTGCTTTATTAGAACCTTTTTATGGTCACTGAAATATTTGCACAGGTCAAGTGGCAATAAGCAGAAAATTGTGGAAATACTTATCATTTATGCCACTCATTTGTACTCGTGTGGTGTCGCACCTAATTGGCCCCAAGTGTGTAGTATTTAGATATTTTGTGGTTTTTTACACAATAACTATTTTTATCTTTGTGTGGTTTTGTATGAGAAAAAAAAAACTGAATAAATGTTCGTTTGAAGTATCTAAGCGTTTGTGAAAATAAAGTAAATAACAGAAAAAGAAAACTTTTATAGCATAATGCGGCAAAACGCCTGGGGAATAGTAATATTAAAGTAAGAAATACTTTAAAGACAAGATCTTAGTGTTTGTTGTTAACAAACAAACATTTATTTTATATAAATTTCAAGGATTAAATATCTACATTTAATTTCATAAATTTTTTATGAAATGTTTTTTTTATTAAAGTACACAAAAAAACCTTTTTAAAGTTTTGTTAAGGATGCAAATTATAGTTAAATATGTTGAATTTTCTCAAAAGCACATATACTAAAAAGTTACCCACTTCAATATGGAAAAAAACAAGTTGTACCAACCATTACTCCCACGTACAATCCTTTCTCAACTTCTGTTTAAATGAAAAACCCTTTTCAAAATCTTAGACATCTCGTTTTCCAACAAGACCAATTCGACCTTAACATGACACCAAAAGGACTAAGAGCATAAATACAATGCTTAAGGTGCGTTAAGTCATAAGTATAGCCCAGGTGATTGTTAAGAAAATAAAAACATAAAATCCAATATGTAACCCTATGAAGGATAATATAATATATCTCAATTTTCAAAGCAAAAAGGTACCAAATGATAACAATAAAATAAATGTAAAGCAAACAAAAGGCAAAGATTTTAATAAGCAAATAACGAAGAAAGGGTAAGAACAGTCAGCATTTAAATATGTAAAAAGGTAAGTGTGTTAGCTACATTTTTGTATACAAAGTAAATAATTCATAAGGCATACGAAATCAGGCCCAAATAGTTAAAGAGTTCAGGAAACAAAAAAATATTTCTAACCTTATTTCGAACTTAAAATAGTAATTTAAGAATTACACAAAATGTTTTTATATAGTTTAGTTAAGAAATGTTAAAGGTTTCACACTGCATAAATTTTGTTAAAAAATAAGTATGTTTAGAAATTTAATAAATTTAGTACGCAATAGTAAAAATATTACTCTAGGTATGAGACACAAACTTCGTAATTTCACAGACACTATAGCTTTTGAACAAACAACAGAGCATCATATGATCACATTATGTTTTAAAAACTTTTTTATCAAAAAGAAAGACATTCTTTGGAACAATGATTTTCATTTGAAAAAAAAAAAGATATTCTTTGGAACATGGAACATGGTTTTCATTTGAATTTTAAATAAAAACTGAAGTTCTATTTGAAAAAGATGCTTCAAATTCAAGGATCGCAAAAAGTAATGCTGAGCATCAAAAATATCAGTTCATCAATTAAGATGAAAGAAATCAGTGTTCAGTAAGGTTATGATTTTACTATGAGAACAACTGTGTTGTAATAATACAAAATATTATTAAATTCATTATTTTTTATAAATTTATCAAAATTTAGGTGTTATTTTAACACTTTCATAAACCTATTAACTTTAGTTTTTGATAAATTAAATAATAAATAATTAATAAATAATTACAAGATAAATCGTCGTAACAGATTGTGATTAAATTGTTCACAAGAATGCAATCCTAGTTATATCAAGCCATCAAAAGAGGAAATTATATGACACAAAAACTAATAAGTACCAATAAAAAGTTCCAGAATATAACGCGAATCATTTTAATAAAGGGTGTCAGAACGTTTAGGGTATATGACCAAAATATACATTATTCGGAGCTATTAACAAAATTCTTTCGCATCTGTTTACGAGAAATCTTTGCAATAAAAAAAAAGTTGTATATTATATAGTTGACAGCAATCATATGAAGACACACAAAACACATTAAACATATCTGATAATGGCAAACACTAACATGCGACAAAAATAAATGTAGTATAAACTAGCTTGAATAAGAAGTCACCCATGAAACAGCATAAAGTCCAAAATTGATATTTACGAAATATGAAATAAATTGCAAAATTTCAGTAAAACAGATCTAGTATAAACACTCTCGTTTATGCTTATAACGCTAAACGCTAAATATAACACTTAGCAGAAATCAATAAAAAATTTAAACAACTTTAAACAATACATACAAAGATAGTAGCATATGACAGATCCAGAAATAAACCACGAATGTAGATTTTGTGGTCTATGGGGCTTATAAAACAGTCGTAGTACAAGAATTCTTGGCAAAAAACTTAATCACTGTCATACCTGTCATGACATATCTAAAATACTAAAATTACTGCTTCAGAAAACATTCTGAGAACCCCAAAAAACATGTATGGGAATTTAGATCAAACGCTGGACTAGTTGTATTACTCATAAAGCCAACTTTGAAGGTAATTTTGATTAATTTACAATTATTTAATGATTTAATGGATTAATAGAAGTATTAATCGGTTATGTAGACTTTTCTTAAAAATATGAAATTCCAGACATTATATTGTATGCATGACAAATTTCTTTTCTTTGCATACTCAACAGTATTAATCTTTAACAAGAGTCTATTATTTGCTACGGATTCATAAAACTTTTTTCCTTTAATCCATATAAAACAATTGCCGACAAGTAATTACTTTATCTATAGCTCATCATTATATATTTTATGTGCATTATATTTTACTTATCATCTTAACACTTTGTCTTATGTGCGCAGTTAAAGTAGATAGCAAAGATCAATATAAAAAAAATTTATAGTAAAGTAACGACGCTTTTCAGCAAACCATAAAATATTTCTAAAAGGACTTTGAATCCCACTGCTTTTAAAATGATAGAATGCCTTAATAAATGCGGTCAAAGAAGTTCATGAAGTATACGTATTATAGTCAGTATCTTCACAATAAAGCGTAATGCAAACAATAGTTATATATCTGTCAGAATAATAAATGTGTTCACAAATTGCTTACTTGCAGTGTATCTGTGAAGCTATTGTACTTCGCTGAAATCCACCCACCAGAGTTGAGTAATGATAGAAGCAGCAAATACTGTATCAGAAGGAGCCAAAGTCATGAGCAGCACAAATATACCAAAAAAGTCTTCGTAATAATCTTATGACGTGTAATTGACTTTTGGCTTTCAGTACTATTCATGTTTCCGGTCAAAATATTTAAGTAATTCATTAGTGCTGAGATACAAATTTTTTGTATTGAATGTGAAGTGAATTTTGTGCCAAATTTTTTTAATTTAAATTTTTGTTTTCTGTTTGACGTTTAAGTTCAAAAGCAGTTTGAGGCACACAATTAATTAGAATTTTCATTTCGATGCAAAACTTTTGCTAAACAGAAAGTAAAACACATTTCACTCTAATTTATTTGTTAAGATAAAATATTGGTAGTGGCAAATCTTGTTTATGTATACAACCTTTGTTGCTGGTGTTGCATTCATTTTGCGCCTGTTGCAGTAACTTTCTAACAACTTTTCGAGAACAGTGCTTAGAAGTTGGCGCATGAAAACTGCAAGATAATAATAAGTAGCAGCATTTGTGGCCTGAGCACTGCTGAGTGCCATTCAACTGGAATTAAGTTTCAACTTATCATTTTCCGTTCGATGTGTTTTTGTGCTTGAATTAATATTGTCGAGATAAGATACACTACCCAAGCGCACTCAATACTGAACTTTGAAATTCTATAAAATACGAACAACTAACAAAATGTTAAAGTTTATTCTGCGAATGAAAACACAAATAAAAAAACTGATGGAAAGAAAAACTGCAAAGGAAATTAACTCTTTATCGAGGACTGTATATTAAATAAATGAATACAACAAAACGGCAAAACATAGTCAGGATAGCGCAACATGCCGTCATTTATCTTCAACCAACTTTTCTAAGTTTTAAACATGAATGCTTTCAGCCTCGGGTTGTGCAGATGTGACTTTTATGAAAACTGCTGCTCTACTTTACTTTGCTGACAGCGCTGGAGTCGGCAATGGCGAAAGAATTCCTCACACATCTTTACGCACATTTCTGTCTTCAAACAAATGCAATTATCTGTGCCTTTGTTGCAGTTCAGTTTAAATCTTAGTTAAGAAGAATATCTTATCCACATGCGGAACACTACATTTTTTGATTTAAGCACATCAAGTGACGGGAAAATGCGACTGCGATTTTCTCTTAGTTTACTATGTACTTACCAAATGAAATTTTCTTACTCCATAAATCAAAGCAAACCATGTGTGTGACTTACTGTATACTAAGTTTAGTAACTTAGTCGGATGAGTTTTCCTACTTCTTAAAATGTGTTGTCTGCATATTTAAACGAATGTATGTATATCTTTTAAAATCTTTTTAGTTAATTTGTATCGCAGAGATTATGTTAATCTTAAATACTAAGTAGTTCATTATAAGGATTTATTTACGACACATTGCAGTGCAGTAAAACATTCTCTAAGGAAAAATGGAAATGTGCATATTGAATCTGTTATCCTATTTTTTTTTGAAATAAATGCTACAACATGATATAAGTGAGATATGTAACTCAATATATGGTATAATATAACTGTAAAAGTTATCTATAATATATTCATGACATACATGTTAGCAGTTGCAGAAATTAAATAGACTATATTGATTAAATATTCTTCTAAATCCGAAATTTATATATTATTAGAGTAAGAACACTAAAAATATTACGAAAAAAGAACCTGACTTTAATAGTTTTTGTGTTTAAAAAGCATTTCCTAGGCACGTCTCGTACTGACAAATAACGATTCACAGAAAAGTCTACCTAAGCCAACTTCGGCTACAATATCCGCTATATATAAAATAGTTAGTTCAATATACTATTAATATGCTTTAATTTTATACCTCATATACCTTTATACATAAATGAATTCAAAAGTTAAAAAAAGTCAAATTTTCGAAATTTTAATGGAATACCAGATTTTTCTCAAAAGTTTTATGTTTGGCTTTTTGTCAGTCAGTATTTCATTAACTTATAAATACTTTAAACGAAAAATTTTTCTTCTGACACCCAATATTTTTCTAGAATTGGCCTATAAAGTGAGATTCCACTACTTTTTTTTAACAAAAAATTCTGAGTCAATTATTGTTAAAAAGATATCAGACAAAATAAATAAAATCAATTTCAATATTAATTGTTAAATGACGTGTTTTATAACGAAAATGAACTAAAAGTTAGAAGGATTTAAATAGAAACGAAAAGATAACAACAAAAATTTTAGTTAATTTATTGGCTAACCATGCAACGCTGTTTCGAGTATTCACAAGTACTCATTATCAATGGTCTTAGAAAATATTCGAATTTTTTTAATTAGTTTAGTTTATGAACCAATTTCATTTTAAAGCCGATTTTAAAACAGCAAAAATATATTTCCGGGGGTTGTTTCTGTATAACGTACCCTTGGACCAGCTGCATTGCGAATCACTCCATACGCTGCAACGCATTGTCAATAATTTGATCACCGGTATTATGCTGCGAACTGTACACTCTCGATTTGATTAGCTGGCGACTGCCATCACCGTTGACAGCGACATGATCAGCTAGAACATCTCACATTATTTAGCCTAATCAGTAGGCCTCACCTAAATTTTACAGACAATTCGCAAACCATAAGAAATGTAAGTCACGATATCAAGACAGTCAGTAATTTTGACAAGCTGTATACTAAGGTGGCGTGTAAAAGGAGACCATATTCTTATAGTTATAGTAATTGAAGCAACGGTTGTAGTAGTAATATTCCATAAGTTTTGCTCAATTTTGTTGATTTTATAAAAATTATGTATTGTTACTAATTTTAATTTGTAATATTCCATTATTTTAATAATTTTCAAATAATGGAATCTAAAAATGATGTAAGTATGTACATATATCACAATTGTTTTCAGGTCACCTTTACATGTTTAATTTAATAGAATTCGAATGTTTGAAACAAATTTTTAAAATTTTATTCTTAATTGCCTTTTTATTAATTTTACACACAACTGAGAGAGTTTACCTAATCCCACTTCAGTATTCAGAATCAGGAAAAATTATTACCTAAATTTATGAAACCTTACAGCTCCTTGGCATTTGAAACTTCCGTTTGTTTAATTAAAGGAAGCAACAAAAAAATCAATCTCTGTTTCAGATGTGGTTCATTAAAAAAATTTCCCTAAACAAATCAAAAGTTTTTATTGCTCAGTGAGTTTTCGAAATCACGTTTAATAAATCATTTTTCGCAACATTCTGTTTTGATTTGATTTTTAAGTGAATTTTTGAAGTGCGTTTAACCGTAATCCATATGCAGATACAAACTTGTAAATAAGAGGAAATTTTTAAAGGAAAAAAAAAAAAATGTTGATTACACTTTGAATTACGGAAATGTAGCATTTTGAGCCGTTAATGTTGCCGGGCTGTTACTGCTGACATTTGCGTGTTTCCTGATACCCGTCATTCATGAATGTAGCATTTTCCACATTTTTTTCTGTGTCTTTTTTCGGTATTTGAAATACGCATGACATAGTCAGCAACTTGTCTGCGTTAATTAATTAGCGTTTCCCAAAGGAGATTTTTGCCGCAGTTTGTTTATCTTTTCGTAGATACATTTTGCGTTACTCATATCGATGTAGAACAGTTGGTGGTGTTACTGTACGAGTGATACAAAAGTTTTCGTATTTCTGTGATAATCCCCATATTGTGTACTACATATCAACATTGGTTCCACTAATTCCGTCATTGCTTTCAATTATGAGTGCAACTAATTAATATGTCATTGCTTACAAGCGAAATATGTGTATTGAAAGTGATGAACGCACCGCGTAGTGTGTTCATCAAAGTCGTCTGCACTGATCCTTGTGACTTTATTCGATTTCTCCACTGCTACGTGGCTGGGTTATGTGCATTTTATAAAGGTCGTAATTTTTACCTTGTTTTGGCAACACATGAGTGTACTTGACAAATGAGTGATGCGGTAATTGGTTTATTTTAATTACCCAAATTTGTTTGAGTTTTTTATATTTGATTGTTTGCATTGTCATTGCAAGTTTCGTTATCAGCTTTGTTGTTTCAAAGCATGGAAAATATGCTGGTCCCTGCTTTGACGTGAGTTGGCGTCAGTTGACATTTGCCTACAATTTGCCATCAAAGCGTTTACTCTTGTATTTTCCTTTGTTTTCATTAATTAACTTTCACGTAATTTTGTGGCAAGCGGTGACAATGCGTAATCCTAGCCTGAAAGATTTTTGAAAGCAGCTTTATTCACTTTTGTTTAATGATAATTTAAAGGATTTTTATTATCTTTTTTGCAATTGTATTATATTTTATATGGCCTTTAGGTTCAGAATAATCTTTGAGTTGTTCACAGTTTAAATACTATTGGTGAACACTTATTTCACCAAGCATATTGAAAAAATGGAAAATACAAACACACGAAAATTTGATTTTTTTTTGGTTTATTGTAAAAGTAAAAGTTATAATCACTAAATTACTAAATTTGTGTGTATGTAAAACAATACCTAGTTTAAAATCTACGGAACTATTTTTTTACATGATAGCCACAGTCTAGTGTACAAGAAGTTCTGGCACGAATCACATAACACTGTCTGAGCTGAAAGAGCATTCATACCATGATCAAAAACGATTGAGGGATGTGTAGCTGTTGAGAAGCTTAAGATACCTATTCAATTCTTTCTAATTTTAACTGGACAACGCTCTGACAACCTACAGGGCGAGAATTCTATTTTTGCCATCCATAAATTGTATATTTTTGATACAAAATTTAAATTTTAATAAAAATATCTAAAGTTACAAATCTAATTATTCATGCATACTTTAAAATTTCTTAATGAAATCTTATAATCCTTCTTAAGGAAACCCAGAAAAGGAAAGGCATCAAATCAAATTTATTCTACTTGCTCTCATGTTTTCGGTTGCAGCCAGAATTTATTTCTAACACTGAAGAAATTTATGTGCCTCAACATGCTCGAGAACAACAATGCAACAAACTTTTATTCAATAAATTAGATTTTGCACAGATTTGAAAATCAGTGCTATGCAGCATACATATTAATATAAAAATATCCTGTAGAGGCGTATATGTGTGCATTTGTGTGTTCAATAGTACTGAAGTGCAACTCGTTATATGCAGTGAAGTATGAGAACGATTACATCAGTATTATAAAGTTTAGTTGCATTATAAATTCTGAAAACGAAATTCCTGCAAAATGAAATATTTCATTGAATTTCATGAATTGCAAGACACTTGCAGGTAGACGAACGAGTACGAAAATAATGTAATTGAAATGTAATAAAACTTACAAATATGCTATATGAGTTGAATTGAATACAAATACGAGTCTGTGGCAAAATTCCAAATGAGAAGCTCACTTCAGTTATACTCAAAGAAATTCCATCTGTAAGAATCCAAAATTGTTCACAATGTATGTGAAAAATATATATATAATTTATGTTCACAATCGTAAGCATAATTAATAGACGCCAAGAAAATTATTCACATAAATTTTACTGCTTGACTGACACAATGTCAACACAGAATTTTATCAATTTTATTTAAAATATCGTAACAAAAACACAAATGCTTCCTCTTGAGATAACTAAATTGAAATAAATGTGCTTACCTGAAGGATTGTCACTTTTCCAAAATATATTTCGAATGCTAAAATGCAAATTTTCATTTCTATGGATCTAACAAATAAGCAAAATAGTTCAATGTTCTGCAAAATTTTTCGACATCAAGTCCTGTTCATTTAATTCAAATTGTAATGAAAATAAATATATACAATTTAAAGTAACAAAAACGTAACAAAATTATTATTTATTTATTTTGTATTTATTTAAAACTCAATTTTAGCTATACATTCCACAACAATTGCCTAATTCATTTATAATTAAAAACAATAAACGTCTTATGTCAATAAAATGTTTACATTTATTGCACAAAGTTATGATTTATCAGTTCTAATTTATTTTAATTATTTTATGATGTCTATAAATGTTTTATAGTCACATTACTGCGAGCGTAACACAAAAATAAATTTATTTATTTATTACATACTAGTAAAGAAGCAGTTTACTATGCTTTTTATTGCTTTTCATATTTATATAAGTTCTTTCAGTAATATAAGCAAAATTTTAGATACATTACATGCTAGAGGAACCAATGAAAAATATTATAAAAAGTTATGACATTTATATATTGCGAAATCTGAAGGAATATGTATTTAAAATAATTATGAATATGTATTTAAAATAATTATGAATAATTATTTTAAGTACATATTCATTCAAATTATTATAATTATAATTATTTTTATTATTTTGTTTAGACGAAATAGCGTAAGTCTATTTAATACAGAATTTAATAAAATCTTACATCTTTCAATTTTAAATAAATAATACCAAGTAAATTATTTTTTCTTCAAAATTGCATATAAATTCAGTCTTTTAGCAAAAGTAACCACATAAACTAAACTTAATAATATAGGAAAACGAAAAAAGTATACTGTTAAGTTCTATTAACAAATAATCTATAATAATTGTGAAGCTAATTTTATCTACTCAAAAAATTCACAATCCAAGATCTCAAAAGTACATATAAATTCAGTTTTTTATAAAAGTAATTTCAAACCAAATAAGTTAGGAAAACGAGAAAAGTATACAAATAACAAATAATTTTAACAAATAATCAATCATTATTGTGAAGCTTATTTAATCTACTTAATAAATTTAAAATCCAAGATCTCGTGCATTAAAGGTTTAAAATGATTGCTAATATGCTCGATATTCAAGAGCATATTTGGTTACACTAACAAATTTAAAGCGTACGAAACCCACTTACAGCGTGCGTAAACACTCTTATTCTTTAAAAACTTTGCTTGAATGAGAACTCTGGAATGTGAGCGTGTTTAATTTCGTTAGCTAGAATGAATTTGAGCAAAAGAGAGCGCAACTTAAATGACACTTAGAAATGATTGTCTGCACTGCGCTTAACGTTGATTAATGGCTAACATTAAATAAGAGATCAACCGATCAACAATAAAGAGTCCAACTCATTTTTAAGGTCTATTTGCAAAGAATTGTGTTTAGGATTAACAAAAATTCATTTTAAATTATTTTAATTAATTGAATTTCGAGTATTGCCAAATACGCATCATCAGTGATCTTGGAAATAATTCTTGTATTTAATTATTCGTAAATAATTTTTTGAGACTACAAATACCAGGAATCGAACTCGTGTTCTGCCAAATTTGAAACTCAGAGTCAGCGCTCCTTAAGCAACTGACCCAATGCCATACTTGACTTTTTATATTCGCCCTTTTTTCTGTAGTTTTGTTAATTTGCTGTGACAGTTTAAACAAATTTACTTGCTGTGTTTATATTAAAACTAAATCATAAACCCGCTGTAGAATAATTAAATTAATTAATTATAGTTTTATTTTTTCAAATGTTAAATTACAATACTATTCTGTTTGTAGAGACATTATTTGTTGTATGATTTAACATATATATTCTTTTATATGTATTGAACCGAATCTAGAAATGTAATACTTAGAAAGTCATGCTAAGTAATGCTGGAATTTACATAGCTGTGTCTAACTTGTTTTTGAAATAATTTTGCTTATTTGGGATATATGGTAGTCGAATAACTTCAAGAATGAACTATATTATCTTTGAAATACTTGTTGTTAAGACTGCAATTCTTCTATTTTTTTTGTAAGATATTGCACATGATACCTTTAAGCATACCATTGAATACAAATTATATTAGATTTTAATAAATTATTTCAAGTAATAGAAGTGATCTATAAAATGTCAAAGTGACATCATCATTGCTTGCTATCAAATAAGTTTAAAATTAAATATGATACAGTAAGATATCGAAAACATTGTGCAATAATAATTTTATTTTCAGCATTCTAACATATGTCCTTCTGCACAATTTTCTAATTAAAATAATATTGAACTGAATTTATATTGAAACTTTGTAAATAAATTTTTCATTCAATTATTGCCAGCAAAGTTCATTTATAGAATATATCCTGCGACTGACAGCCAGTATTGATGAGCTTCGTTTATAATTTAATTTCACTTCTTGTAACTGCTGCCGGCCCTTTACGACACTTAAGTTAACTTTCAGTAATTTTGTTGTTTCGAGCACAAACTTGACATATTTGGCCATACTCGAAGCATTTCAAGTGTCTTAACTCAATTAAAAGTTTGTCCGCAATAAAATAAACTTATTTGTTACTACTTTTAGAGCACCAAAAATAGTTTAATATGTAAGCTAACTACTCTAAACAGAGCATTTAATGTTCTTCGTAACCTTAGTTAGTTCGATTTTGGAGCCAAAAAAAGCGCTACTTTGTATTATTGTAAAATTGCTGCCATCAATTTTTGTTCATTTTATTATTTATTCATTGTTGCACGCAAAATTTATGTTTCAGTGTTTTCAATTTTTCAGTGTTTTTCGGTGTATTTCATCACTTAAGATAAATTGTATTGCCTTTGCCGAAACTATAATTACACTAATTCATACCAATATGGAAATGATAACACGAGTGTGTATATTTGTTAGCAAAACAATCAGCAACCAATGGCGTTTGCATTCACATATTTGTCTGAATTGGGCCACATTTGTGTGTTGATATTTTAATGGCTATCAGGCTGACGGCCACAACATATGCTGCACGTATTTACATAATCTATTGTTTGTATTATTTTGAAGTGAACGTACAACCGAAACAAATTTGTTGACCACAGCCACAGACTACAATGCACTGCCAACACCGAATAGATACAAAAACACACTAATTACAGAGTGGCCATTATTTCGGCATTTAGAAACCGTGACCCACCATTTCGAAGAAGCAAAACATAATTGAATTCTGTGTGCTTGGAACGGAATTCGACAAAACTTTCTAGCAATACTTTATCATGATTGATGAGTGCATTTTTTGTTTTTATTTCATATTTTGAAAATAAATAATATATGGTAAGGGAAGAAATTAATATTGACTTTGCAGATATATAATATATATGCTTCAAATGCGATATTGAAGTGGAATTCATTTTGACTTATAAACCATAATATCTTAGTAATTTTAAAGCTGTTCAATCTAAACTCCAATTAAAAATGCATTAAATAAAAAGTATGCTCTTCACATATGAAAAAAAATTAAATAACTTGTTTTATTATCATACAATTAACTTGGAATAATAGTTTATGTATGTATTAAAAATCGATAAGCAAACTTGTAACCCGATATTTATTTTAGGAAGTACTTTCAAAAAAGAAATATTCAATGAAAGTAACTAAATTTTTTTTACCGTTTAAAGGTCGAACACTTCGTCAGGATCGACCATAAAATCCCATTGAATCAAAATTAAGACAAACGCATAGACAAGTTATTTTCCTGACACAGTTGTTATAATATTATAATATAATAAAGAATCATAAGAAGAGACTAAAGCTCTAACTCAGCTCACCTTACCGGTTTTATTAATTATCGCCGCTAATTATCGCCCCAGTCCCTTGTCTATGTGCCTGCTGACAATAATTGTGAAGTTTTATTTAAAATTAAAGACTTCAAGATGAAACCTCCTTTATTTTCTTTTTGTAAATGAAATGAACAACAAATTGCTAAACGATTAAAAGATGAAAACTAATGTTATCTCTGTCTCTCTATGTATATATAAATACATACCTAATTGTTAGACGGTTGAAAACTAAAGTTATCTCTCGCTCATAAATTAAAATTTATGTTTATCTCTCTTTATGTATATATATATAATCAATATATAATTTGAAAGGTTTTTTATTTTCAACATTAAAATTTAATTTAAGATTTATAACCGTAATCTATGTCATGCTATGTTAACATGTTATGCTTTGTTAACATGTTATGCTAATAACATGTTTAGTTAAATTCAGAACGAACGTACAAGGTTTTATAACTCAGCTCAATTGAATTAAAAATATAATTTTTGCTGTTGTCTTTCATCATTATTTACTAATTTTTATTTAAAAATAGATACTTATTCCTTTTAAATTTTTTCAGAATAATCTCATAAGTGCAGTAACCACTTGTAATGAAATTCAGTAACAAAATATTTTTAACAATTTCGTAGAAAATACTCATATCAACATTATTAGCAGTTTATGGTAAATTTAGTTATTATATTTTGTTGGTCTGAAAATTTTAATAAATTTTACTAAATATATATATAACTTATACATATTAGTTTTCATTTGTGCATATCTAAATAGAAATGCAGTCGAAATGTGGTTTTTAATTTTTAACATGATTATGACAGAAGCAGAATTGTTAAACTAAAAATTTGAGATTATTTCAACAAAAACTTCAATTATTGTTTTTTTTTTTGTATATAATATAAAATTACAAAATTTTAGTTCAAGTTTTAGTTTTAAAATAAAATTGCGATAAATGTTAAATAAATGCATTGTCAAGTGAATTTGTATCCACATTGTTTATTTATTTCGAAACAAAATAATATCCAATCGTAAACGTAAACATGACTGAACACCATTGCGTATGTGTAACTCAGCAGTTTAAAGCAATACAACCTGTCAGATATTTGATATGTTAAATTTGAAATTTTTATTTTAGACAAGAATTTGTTATGTGTATGGAATAAATAATATTTTTAAAAATTTATAATAATTTCATCTCGTTCAGTTTTCTATCACTGTCAACGTTTATTTTCAAATTCCAGTTAACATCATAAATTTGAAAAGACAATGTAATAATAATACTATTATATACGCTTATAAGAACAGTAAAACCATAATGCTTTCAATTAAAAATTATCAATATTAGAGTATATCGAAAGTAGCCTTATATTAAAGTCAAAATTATATTATAATTAGAAAATATTTTAACATACATATGGTAGATTTTATATTAAACAAAATAATTATTGTTAAATTCTTACTTTCATCATCATCATTCATCCGTGACTATACAGTCTACGTAGGACATAAGCCTGTTTAACCACAGTCCTCCATTCTGCACGGTTTTTCGCTTTTCTTTTCCAATTTCTTATATTCATTATTTTTAAGTTCTGCTGCACACTGTCTTTCCAAAGTTTTCTTGGTCGCCCTCTTCTATATATAATACTATTGAAAAACCCGTAAATTAGAAGCATTGCTCAATATTTTAAAATTTCAAAAAAAGAAACATAAAATGTGTTAATTAATAGTAATTCACAAAAATTTTAATCTATAAAAATTATTTTACGAACTAAATTAAGGAAAATGACCTTAATTTCGTTGAAGCGAAGGCTGAAATTAAGGGACATTTCAAATGTAACTATACGTAAGATAAATTTTAAGCAAAAGATAAAATTGAGATAACGAAAAAGTGATATTTTTTTTAAATAATTATCAATGACAGTGATTTTAACAAAATATGGGAAATATTTTGAAAGTAGTGAATATTTTTAAATTTAAATACAAAGAAAAAGAACTGTAACTTCATCAATTTAAAATAGAGTGAAAAATAATAACTCTCCTGAAAATCACTAAAGTTAATAAAAGTACTGAATGCCATCCTTTATAATTATAATAAACTTTTAAAATTTCCCAGATACAAATTTTTCAGTTACAAATTTTTAACATTCGATTTATAGGAATCAAAATTAGGATTGATGCCCCAAATTAAGGAAGTCCTGATTTGGGGCAGTATGAACACTTTCGAAATTAACTTAATTCATTTTACCGAATTAGGAATTGGTTGTCTTAACACTGTAAAAGTGTTAGTGCAGTTATTATCGACTAAAAAATACGCAATAACCATAACGTAATAAGATGTCTGCTCAAATCCATTGTCTATAATATATGCCATGTAAATTTCACTTTTAATTAATATTCCGATAACCCAAGGTTGAGTGGTGCGATCTCAATATAAAATTAAAATTCTAAGATAGTATGAAAAAGAATTTTAATTATATTTATTATAAAATATGTTGGGAATGTTTTCATTAGTATGTATTCATTATTTCATTTCTTTTTTTATTTCATTATGTACGCTTTATGTTAAATTGATACTTAAACCAGAAAATGTAATAAAAATCACGTAAATTTCATTCAGTCCAACAGAATTCAATATTATAATTTCATTTCATTTTTAATTTTGAAAAATAATATTAATACAGAATAAATTAAAAGAAAAATTGCCACAAATTTGTTGCAGTCGCTGATCCTTTTAACGTTAATCTTTGATATTTAATATATAGGACAATAAGAGTAAATCATGCTCATATCAATATACACATATATTAAAATTAAGCCATAAACTTAAAATTTATACTTTATCATCTGCAAATAAGGGGGGTTAAAACCGAACTTTATATTATTGGAATGTTCTTTTATAATAAAGAACATAAATAAATAAATACAAAAGTAACAATTGCGAAAATATACAGAATTAAATAGTTAAGTACTTTATTTAGTATTTAAGTTGCTTACTTATTTCTGATAATTAAGGCAGAAAATCAATTGACGATTAATTAAAATTTAAATATTTTGTGGTTTCAATGAAGTGTACTGGTGATAAAAATAAAATATTTTTATTTATACATAGAAATTGTTTTTATTATTTATATACGGCATCACAATGGGCCAATAGGCCTAAGTGGATCCACTAGGGATCACCGGTATAACCTAACCTAACCTACATAGAAATTATGGAATATACTGGAATATAAATTTTCTTTTATATTAACTATTCAACTACATATATTTTATAAAACTTGTTTAACAAATTTATATCATTTTTTGATGTTCACATTTAAAAATTAAATTAAATAAACCTTGCAAAAATTTTTATTATTTACATACATATATACACACTCGCAATATTTACAATAATATGCAACATAAAATTTTATTTTTTTGTTAATACTTTCTTTTCACATATTTAGGACAGAAGTTATATTCTTTTTCTAAAGCACAGGATATGACTTTTCAACTTAAAAGTATTTCTTCTGTGCACGTATGCAAGTGAAATGTTGGAATTTTAGAAGCATCCATAACTCCAAAAATATTTATGACAAAAATAAATTTAAAACAAGAAAGGAAGTGAACTTTGGTTTCACCGAAACTTATACACCCTTTACACCAAGTTATTATAAATTCCACAAAAAAAGTTTTTAAAATTGGGACTTTACTTTTATATGTTGATTGAATGTTAAAATGTTGAAATCTGAATAAATGATAAATATTTTGATAGTAATATTTAATATATAATAAAATAGTTACTATTGAAATTTTTTCTTCTAAAATGTTTTCTGTAAGCGATCACTTTATATACGAGTATTCTTTGTAAAAAATAACTGGTATTTATTATTTCAACAACGTGAGTAAAACACATCGCCACAGTTTTTCTTTTTCGAAAAGTTGGTAGCATTGCATTGTGGCTTATAATACTTGAACTGATGCGTCAATCTCAGTAACAGTTATTAAGCAAACCGAGTCGGGCCTTGAACAACTCAAGAAATCGCTTTCATGAACTTGTTTTTTTTTATAGTTAGGAAGTGGAAGGCTTAATGCACTGTTAGTCGTATGTCATATCAGATATAAGCTTGGTCTGTTACTTAGTACATTAATATTATTTATTTATGTGATTATATTTGTAAGTATACAACAATGGTTTAACCATGATTCTATATAGTTAACCGATTTTATCTACTTCAAAGTACTAACAAACTACATATATTTGTAACCAATTCTAACTTAAATTTTTATTTTCTCCAAAACTAAGAGCCTACTGTTCTTTAAAAAAAATGCATAAACAGTATTATAACTTTATAGATAGTCTATAGATAGTCCTTTATAGATGCTATGGTTATATCTGCAGTATAAAGAATCTTATATCGCCATGCTATTAAATGCAAAAAAAATTATTAACAATTTGGAAATATAAATTCATGACGTCGATTGTAACTACTAATGTTTTATTATTTGTTATTATATTATTATTATATATAGTAATTATATATAATAATAGTATTATTTAAAAAGTTTATATGTAGAGACATTAGTCCAATAACTTACTTGCCATAAGTTACTTTTTTTATAAAAGTAATCCATTTCACACACCTTCAGAACATATCACTGTCCTAACATCACTTCTAACATATTGTAGAGTGTAAAAAAGTGAAATATAGCGCTTCGCTACCGGCGAACTAAACACTTATGAGTGCATATATCATTTTGTATTTTTTGTATTTATCTTCTCAGGTTGAAAAATTCTGCTGCGATACAGGAGCAGTAGACAAATGTGCACACGTAAAATAAAGTTTTCCAAAAATTTAGTAAAAAAATTTAAAACTGCTTTCCATGCATAAAATAAGAGAAAAC
>NC_051847.1:202234229-202247957 GCF_002237135.1 Teleopsis dalmanni | reverse complement strand
AAATATTGGACATATTGATAAAGCTTCTGATATTGTTTGTTGATGATGAGACTTATCTTTAGTATGTAATCATATCTGTAACTGTGTGTTTTCTAATTATATCTGATTTTTACTCTATATTTGAATAAAGTAATGTCCTAAATTACTCTAAAGCTCTACTGTAATTACTACATCGGTCAGTATATATGATCTTATTTTTGATCTGCATATGAATAAAGTATATCCTTACTCTGAGACTTACTCTCATGACCAATATTCCGATTAGAAGTTACATGGTAGTGTTTGCGCACAATAAATTTAACTCGAAATCATAACGAGTAATCTATATTAGTTTTCCTAATTAAAATATGACTTATCAGTCAACATACGGGTATATTATTGTAATATATGTCCACCGAGACTAACTGTCATACTGAGTAAAGGATATGTGATTTGTTCAAGAAGAAATTTCTTTAATATGTAATATCTTCATATAATTGTTACTCCTAAGAAAACTTTCAATACATCTAACATCTGAACAAAGCGTCGTTAACATAAATTTTGTGACATACTATATTTCTTTTAAGTTGTCCTATGTGATATCCTATCTCATTATGATATCCTGTTTTAGCACAGCATATATATATTTTACATAAAAACGCAAAAATTAAGGTTAAAATTAAGTTATTTGTTTTATTTTTTCTTAAATATAATATACAACAATAAAAATATTATTTACACATTACAATAAATAAAATTGATTTTATAACTTAGAGTTAAAATATGTCTAGTTAAATTTTTATAATCAAGAGTTACACTCAATCGTTTTTGAAGTCTAAAAAAATTGTGATATCAGTCTTTAAATGTTTACATCAGTATATGGTAGTAATGAAAGTAACGTTGCATTTTCATCAATTAGATTTATTTGTCCTCTTAGTTGAAGGTTTGCCCATTATTTTTCTTTGAGATTTCTTGTTAGCCGATAAAACACATTTAAATAATTTCTGCTTAAATATCATCTCACGAGTCATTACTTTTAGATCATCCAAACTGCATTCTCGTACTCATATTTTGTGGATATAAGCTCATCGGTGTCCTTCCTTAGCTAAAAGAAGATTAAAAATCATCGGATCCCTTTTTCTCACCGATCTTACGTACTTTCATACTAGCAAGTTTAAAGAATTGTCAGGTTGGTTTTTCTTTACCTAATCGGGGAGTCGTTACCTTTTTTCGGCGTTGAATGTATACTGATCTAAATCTATATACATGCCATTCCTGTGGTACCACAATGGGCCATCATGTCAGCTCAAGTGGGCTTTTTGGAAAACAAGGCTGCCGCTCCATCCTACCTACCTACGCTTAGCGGTCAAGTCGAGTTTAGTTCGATATAAACGCAATGGAAGAGTATTTTTAGCTTTTTTTTAACACCAATTGATTTTGGAATATCGCAATAAGTAATTAAAATTGGTTTTTTAAGAAATCTCAAAAGCTTATACTTCGAACAAGGACTGTTGTTAATTCCCATGAAAAATTATTTTTTTCTATTAATGAAAATCGAAATTTTATATCTTTATATTTAATTATAGAATTATTTAATCAAAGATATTTAAACAAAACAGCCTGCATATTTGTTGTTCAAATCTTTTCATTGGAAAAACATGACTTTTTTACCTAAATTATGGCTTTATTTCAATTGTAAATAAATGGGAAGGTACGAAAATATGAGTTTGTTACCTTGAATATATATTGTTTTTAAGTATGGTTTTTTCTTAGAAGTTATTTTCTGTGAAAGAGGTAGAAATAAAATTCTGTACTTAACGTATATAAGTCGAATATTTTTCCCATATAGATCAGTTTTACTTTACAGTTGAATAAGAATACAACGTCATTAAAAAATTTATATACCAATTTTAGCCTCAGTAATTCTGAATATACATTATTATTTACGTATACAAAATGGCTAGCGGAAAATCAAGTGTTGGATATACATTGTTCCTGTACCGATCGGAGTTGAGTCTTAAGAAAGTGCGTCCGTTGTGTTTATGTCAAGCAAAAATTGCTTTAACTGACAAGCTTATATCCAAAAAAATGAAAAATGTGTGGGAATGCAGCATGGAGGAACTGGCAGTAATGACTCGTGAAATGAAGTTTAAGCAGATGTTAATGAAGCAGGTTCTAGACACAACTAGGCAACAAACAAAGATGAGGAAGAAAATTTTGAAATCGAAAGGCTTTTGAATATTATTGAAGAGATAGTAGACTACATGTAACTGAGGTTTAATAAATATTACTTATAAGAGAGACAATTGACATATCATGTTAAGAATTACTTTAGTATTTTAAATTTTGTAAATAACATTTTAAACTGTTCTCATACATATATTAGGAAATAAGCAATTAAATATTCATGTAATTAAGGTTTAATAAATATTATAAGATAGATAATTGACATTGCAATGTTAATAATTACTTTAGTATTTTAAATTATGTAAATAACGTTCTCATATACTATAAAGTATTATAAATAAAATTAAAATTTTTTCTTTTAATCATGACTTGTAGTTAATTGTTGTCAGTGAAGTTTTAATAATTTTTTCATTTTATTAGTTATCTTAGATATATTAACAAATATTCTAATTGAAATTGATAGCTTTGCAATCTTACCAATTGCGAAACTAACATTGATTTGAGGCGAATGATTTGATATGAATGAATTTTTATTTGAATTCAATAATAAAAGTATTTTACGAAATAATTAAAAATTAAAAAAGATATATGGAAATTGAAAATAATTTAGCGAACACTTGGACATAGAGTATTAATATGTCTAACATTTATAATTTATAGATAAGAACAATTCCCAAAAGAAATGTCGGAAAGATAAAATTTTGTTTATATGCATCATAAATAAATGTTTTAAATTACTAAATTGCATTATAGTATATATATACTTATATACTTATGTTTCTGATTTGAATAGGAAAACTCTTTAAATGAAATTAAATAAACGAAATCATTTTTAATTTTGTAGATATCAGTTTGGTTGATGTATTTCACATTCCATCGGAACTTATTTCCAGCAAGTTTTAAAAGACTTACAATTGAACCATCAAAATGTTGGAAAAATGTACACAAATAGGTAGTGATCAAAATAAAATGACAGGAAAATTTGAAATTTGTGAAAAGGCTGTGGAAGATTTACAAGATAATTTATCCCGTTTCTTGCTTAACAGTGCAAAATATGCTGATTTCATGTATAGCTATTTTCAATCTGGTGACACCCTTTTAAGACCCGGTGGTGAACACTCTCCGTCGATATCCTTATCTTGTGCGCTTATAGCTTTTAACAATTACATCAAACAAATGGAATTGGTAACAGAAAAAGTAAATACTTTAAATAACTATTTGATTATAAATAGTCTACAATTTAATTCGATTGAAGAAATATTTCTACCTCAGTTTGATTCACATTTCAATAATATAGCAAAAGTTGAGGTTGAAATTATTGATAAAAATCTACAAGAAATACCGCAAACAGTACAAATAATTTCAAATAATGAAGATATTAAGAAAAATGAACTAAACTCACAAATATTTGTGGAATATGATAAAATAGATAACGTACCTGAAGATAATGTACATATAAGCGAATATGTCAAAAATATAGATAGAGAAAAAATGGAGATTGCAAGGACACAAAATTATGATAATGATACTAAAGAAAACGGCATTGAACTTGATACTCTTTCCTGCAAATCTCTTACATTAAAGACCTTAAGTACAAGAATCTCTTCTAGTTCTTCACAAAACATTACCTCGTCTACCTCATCAACAACAGTTATACCACCACAAGACCAATATTTAGATTACTCAAATCTAATTGTTGATTCAGAGTTCAGCGGAGTTGTCACATTTATAGAAAATACAGAGTTATTAAGTTTTTATGTTCAAATTTGCAATGATCATGTCTACAACTTGAACACGAACATGAAACTTATTCCAACAGATGAACCTATTAATACTGGTGATGTGTTTGGAATAGCTATGAATGAAAGATTTATATTGCGCGCAAGAATGGAACCAGATGGTAAAATACAACTTATTGATTTTGGCGATAAGATTAAATTGAGTCGTTCGTTTGATCATTTCGAATTACCTAAAGAGTATAAAGAGTTTCCAGATAGTGCAGTACGATGTATATTAACTGCAGTAAATGATTTATGTGAAAGTACCGATAAAAACATATTGAAACATATTTTAAATAGAATGTTTTTCACACTTTGCGATTTTGAAATAATAAATAAAACATCCACTGCATTATATGTAAAACTTTTAGACATGGATCTCCTATCTACATTACGAAATTCAGAATTTTCCAATGCGAAATCCCTTGTTACCGAAGATTCACATGACAATGATGATAAAGTATCCAATAATTCATTTATAATGGATCATGGGATTAAAGAATATCAAAATTTAACTAAAATTAAAGAGACATTGACAGCTGAAAAATATGAAAATGAAATCGAAAGTGAAGTTTTCGAGTCGCCTACCTGTATTAGTAGTACTTGTAGAGAAACGAGTGATTACGAGGATCAAGAAATCGGTACAAATCAGAAGTTACAGCAAGACAAACAAAATTTAGAACTGGAACTACAACATGCAATCTCCTCAAGCACCTATAAAGTTTCGAAACAGTGCACTGAAACTACAAAAAATCTAAGCGAGAAACAAGCAATGGATGACAACCTACAAAAGAATATTAATTCTAAACAAACCAAATTCAGTCATGAAAAAGATATAGAACATGAAAAAACTGTAAAAACCGAAAAGAGAGATGAAAAGTTTTATGATAAAAGTGAAGGTTTTATAAGTGAATGTGGAAAAAATTATACAAACACGTGCCCCATAAGCCCATACCGCCAACAATCGATTTATTCACCTTTATTGTTTACAATAGAAGATAAATACGATCAAGAAATACCGGACTTGAATATCACAAAAGAAGAACAATGCGTTCCAATAAATAAAAATTTAAATGAAGAGTTAAGTAAATATATTAAAGGTAAGTGTGAAATGTTATAAATTTAATACACAACAAAAAATGTAACGCAACTGTTTAATTTGCAGGTATATCCGGTATAAAAGAAGTTATATGCCACGATCGAAACACTGACATTGTTGAAGATAAAAACTTTGACGCTATAGTAAAGAAAAATTATAGTACTAGAACTGATCATAAAAACACAACCTCGTACTGCGATGAAATCAAAAATATTGAAATAGGGTGCAAAAGCAGTAACCGCACTGATTACAGTGTTAAAAATACGACTGATGATGTTCCCATTAACTCGCATACTCCATACATCAAATACAAATATCGAACAAATTTCAAGAAAAAATTAAATTCTTCACTCCAATCATATTACCAACCTATTGACGATGAAATTGTAAAAATCCGTTCGAGGTACTGTGGTCGAGAACGTGAGAAGATTATATATCCTATGCATGAACTGAAAAATTTTAAAAAAATAAACAAAACAGTTGCGAAAACTGCAACAGATTCATTTGGTACTTACACAAACATCATAAAGGACAGGCACAAGAAAAATTATTTTTCTAATATAATAAAAGATAATATTTTAATAAAATATTTTCATCTATCTAATACCACATGTAAAAATTCTGATCCGTACAAAAATGATAATCTAAGGAAACGTGTGACTCAAATCAGGAATGAAGTTGAAGAAATGCAACGTTCGTGCAATGATGAAAAATTCAATTTTTCCAGTTATTTATATCAAAAAGATTCCATAGATAATTTAAATACAGACGCATTACATAATTTAAATAGTCTAAAACAACCGATAAAGTATTACAAAGATGCTAAAGATAAAATAGATCATCGCTCACAGTTCCGTAGTACAAAAACCTTTAAAGAAGAAAAATATGTTGATATAAACCACAAATCAATCTTGTACAAGAATCTGCCCGAAAAAGCTACTAGAAGTGCATACTATAAGTTTAAAACGAAGCAAATAAAAGATAGTTACTGCCACTCTTCTTCTGGCATGAAAAAATTGACAAAACTACCTCAAGAAAAACAACGTCATTCGTATGCAAAACCATCACATGCCAAAACTAAAGGTTCAACTGTACCTCATACGAGAATAGTAAAAAAACACACAACACTGCCACAAGTAGAAACTGCTCAACAAATATTTCCACGTGACGTCTTACAAGAAAACTGTATACCATTTAAAAAGTCACGTCCCAGAACTGAACATGTTAAATTCTATATTAAGAGTCCGATTTATATGCATAGGAAGTTAGCAAGCAGAAAACCTGAAATTCCGAAGGAAAATAACATCTCTGTAACTGTTTCAAGTATAATTGATGTCAACAGGTTCTATGTACAAATTAACCAGAAAGCTACAAATCAACCAAAAATCTGGAATAATGACGATATATCAGTTTCTAGAAAATTGGTAAAACCTCCATTGCTTGGAAAACTAGTTATGGCGCAATATGTACTCGATAAATATTGGTATAGAGCAATTATTAAAGCCATTGATGAAAAAAGAAAACTTTATGAAGTCTTTTATGTTGACTATGGTTTGACAGATAAGGTGCCCTTAAGTTGTCTAGCTCAATGTAGTGCTAGATATGCACATTTACCTTTCTTAGCTTTGTGTTGCCGCTTTAAACGAATTACGTCGGATATGATAAATGTTAGCCGACAGAAGGAAGCTGTAGAATTTTTGAATGTCATGTTTTTGAATAAAATTTTTATTGCAAATATGGAGTATGATGGTATGGAAATGGTTGTTGACATCGCCGATCATTCATTTCCGGATATACCAAGTATTATGTCAACTATGGGTTTTATAACATCTTTATGTCATCGCTAATTGAGATAACATATATAGTTAAAAATAAATTTATTTTTTAATAATTTTTGTTTTGTGGATTAGATAGAAGTTAATATCATTCAAAAATTATGAAATGGAGTATTGTAATAATTTCAACCAATACTCTAAATAAATATATTTTTAAAACAGTATTACTTCTCTGAATCCGCTAATTGTATATTTTGAAAAAATTTTAATAAAATGTTAAATTTTTTTTTTATTTTAATTTTTGTTAAATGAAAAGCATCGAAAATATGAAGCAGAATATAATACAAACATTTTTATGTCTTTCATATAAACTCCCTCTACCACCCGTCCCCGCTACGTTTGAAATATCAAATGACATTTAAATTTTGATTGTTTGGTGTTCACAACACGCAAACAAGTTGACATTTATGACATTTTGGTGTTGGAAAATGTGACAACGATTAGTTTTCTGTATGAAAATGTCAATTCAATAAAAGACAAATTATTTACTTTAAAATAATTTATTTTATAAATTTATGTTAAATGTCATTCAGTACACACAACACCAAAATATGTATTTATTTTTAATTTTTCACAATTTTTGGTTTAACTAATCCTAAACAGATAAAGATCTTTAGCACATTTTTTTACAGTTCAAATAAGAATGTTTACCGATATGAATCTGTTCGGATGTATTTGAATTCTATTCAACATGACTCCTATGGATGTCATCTACTTTTCTCTATAATTCATATGCTGAATATATCTTTCTATATGTGAATTTGCGTTTCAAATTCAATACAGTTGAATGTTTCTTAGTTTTAGTCTAAAAATTTTATACAGACAATTTAAAGTAATAAGAAAACCAAGCTAAATCTTCTTTTGGTAGCGGGACATACTAGCGTACGCCGAAACGAATACGCGGACAAACTAACCAGGAAAAGAGCAACCACACCGATGATGCGGCCAGAACCTTTTTATGTACTAGGACATAATACGTTACTTTCTCTTATAATTATCATTATTGGTACCTATAACTATAACCAGGATTGAATGAACTTATAAGAAGCAAAACTTAAAATCATCACAGGAATCCTAACAAGGCTCTGTAAATGAAAACACCACCTTACAAGACTGGGTATACTTACGGATGCAAACTGTAGATTCTGCAAAGAGAATGAGGAGTCGGCCACACATGTGCTGTTAGAATGCCCTGTGATAATACACATACGAAATAGACTCCTAGAAATGTATATTCTTACGGAAGAGTCAGTAAAATTCACGCAACAGGGCTTAGAGAACTACTCTAAACCCAAAAGGGGCAGAATAGACCCGACGGTCGCAGTGCCACAACCCCTAAGAATAATAATTATAATAAATAAAAAATAATTGATAAATATTTGGAATCTAAAATAGTCTAGTGCATTAGTCAGTCCTGGAAATTTAATGTATTAAAATTAATTTTTATAATTTAATTTACTTATTATTAATCCTTTATCTAAACATAATTTTATATAATGAAATATTTCTAATCTTTTTTATTATAATCTCTAGCTAAAACAATTATTCCTTAATACTATAAATACCGAAAAGTGTTTTTTAGAACTACATTTTTAGGCTGATCTTACTGATCCCCTTAGAACTATATTTATATAGTTTATATTGATATATTTGATATATTGATGTATTACATTGATTGATATATTCAAATTATTACTAATGAATACTGGTTATTTAGTAACTAAAGAACACTGATACAAGTTGATACAAGCATGTTTTTATATCTTAAAATATTATTTTGTTCAGGAAAAAGTTGTAACAAACTTAATTTGTTTTCTGTAAAGGGTTTTACGGTTTACTTTTGGTTTACGGTACTTTCAGGAAATTAAGTAAATCGTCTATTCGATTATAGTAACAGAACTCAGCACGTCACTTAAGAGGGATATATCTACAAACGAAAAACAGTGGACGAGTTTTTTGATTGCTAACTTGACGATCTCTTAATTTTTTTATAAATTTATTTATAATGATGTTTTTTCGAACAGTAGTGAACTACAACAACAAAAATTCATTTTTATATTATTTTAATTAATTGAATTTTTGGCTGACCATACAGCTGTTTCGAGAATTGCCCATCATCAGCGGTCTTGGAAATAATTCTATAAATAAATTTATTTAAAAATTTTTTGATTAGTTAATTAAATGTAAATAAATGTAACTCAACATTTAACATTGGGTTCTTTAATATGTATACATTTCTAAGGACTAATTGTAATAATTATAAAACTGAAATAACTTATAAGTATATAAAAATCATATAAAAAAATTTTAGTTTATTTTGATTTCACAATTTGCACAAATACACGGTTTTCTGTGTAAAATGTGTAATGTATGTGACATATTTCAAAGTCAATTGCATGGAATCAATTGTCAATAGATTTCAAAAGTGCATAATCAGCAAGTGTGATGGAAATGAAAGTGTGACATGGAAATGACTGCAGAATGCAAACTTCCTATACGGAATACGTACATCACAACGTAATTTGTTAGTTTAAACTTAAACATAATATTTTTTTTAACTTTATCAAGAAGATACTCCTTTCAACAGTCCTTTCATCAACTAATTAATTTAATCATTTCTCCAAGTATGCTCCAAATTTCCTTTAATAAAACTACACTTAAAGAGCAACTTTAAAATATTTATTTTACATATTTTTCTTGAGCACATATCTATCTGTCAATAAAATTATTTGATAACATTCAATTTTTTTCCAATTAAATTAAACTTCAAAAATACACTTATCCCTTAGTTGTCTTTACTTTTCCAGTTAGGATTTCTCTCCTTTGCATGCTTAGAATTCCTGTTCTTTGAAACTTATTCAATAAATCATTTCCACTGTTCTCACTTTTGTAGTACGATTCGACTTACGCGCTTCCGGTTTGTTACAATATTTCAGCATTAAGGCTTTTAAGTGAATTTCGTAGATGAAATGTGGTTTTCGGAACATAGGTTGACGGCATTGTGCGCTCAGCCATAAAATAGCGACAATAAAAACGACAAAATTTATTTTAAGGATAAAATTTTGTCGCGCATGTAGTCTCTGACAGTTACTTGTTTTATGATCGAATACAAAATGCCATTTTGGTCATGTTCTTCTCAGTTCTAAGCTTTTTGTTAATTAAACAACTTAATAACATTTTTGTGATTGTTCCTATGGCGTACATTAGTCACAAGAAAAAATAATATAATAATTACATTTTAAGTGATATATATATTATTATTAAAAACCTAACATAAAGAATTTATAAAATTTAAATGATTGTCTTTTATGTTGAATATTGATAAATATCTAATATATGTAATTAAAAGGTGTGAGTATTTCAATTTATCCATAATATGTTTGATTTAAGAATAATAATAAAAACACAGGCTACCAGTGTATCAGTTCATTGGAACCTTAACAGATTTTTCTTTTCGCGCATAAGTCTCTAACCGACCAATAACACATTCCATCTGCTTAACGGAAGGCTATTCAAATGATTCCAAATGCATTTATTTACATATAAGAGTACATGTATTAAATGATATACATATAAAGGAACAGAATTCCCAAAAAATTTACATAAACTATGAAATATACAGATAACTTTTATACTGTGCTCCATTCGATTTTAAAAATAAAAAAAAATTTTCAAAGATACTTGTAGACATACGTCTTTCGATGCAATGTTACACCCTATTTATGGAAAAAAAGTCCTGTTTGGCAATGTTGTCAGCATTTTTCTTTAGTTTGTAGTCTGTCTTCAAATTCCTTCGCCTAATTTCGGTAGCGAGGTCAAACATGTTTGTTTTTTTCTTGTAAATAAGTCAGAGTTCTTAATAGTATTGCGCCAGAATAACCATACAGTACAATAGAGGTAGAGATCTCTATTGATGAAGATGAGTTCCAAAACACTACACAGAAATACAAAGACATAGCTCTACAAAACTATTATTTGACCAATAGTTATATATGGCCATGAAATCAGGCTAATGGACGAAAAGGAAAATTAACTTCCATAGGTTAAGAAAGATAAGTAAGACTAAGCTATAAAAACTTTATACCGAGATAAAACTCTCAATTATCATAAAGTTCAAATGGCATTCTTATACGGAACATGTACACTAAAAGCTCTTCATAAGAAATGTAAGTGAGAAATTAGTACAACACTTTAAAGAAAGGAATGATCCAACTTAGCATAATACAGCTCTTTTGAGCTGAGAATGAATGAGTATAGTAAAAAACATAGCTGCATGGAAGGAAAGAATACTTAAGTTTAAAATTTGATTTTGATTAAAGTCTTTTTTTAATAAAAAGAATAAGAATGCATTAAACATATTATTTTTGCTGAAGTTATCTTATATTTATGAACTTGCTTACACTGACATATATATTTACATGCATCATTACAAATCGACATTATAAAATATATAAATTTAACAATCGCTAGAATATTATTGCTAAAACTTTTATTTTCATTGATAATTAGATTAATTATCATTTAATTAATAGTTAATTAATTAATATTTAATTAATTATTTAGAGAATTGATTTAGCTATGAAGTTTTGTTATCTAGTGAAAGTTACTATATAATATTCGATTATTTATTAGTATCAATATAGCACAAAAGCTCAATTATGTTCATAGTGCTCCGCTCCGTTGGGAGCTAATAACCCGTTTATTCCTATCCTATCCTAGTATTAACATTCCAAAAATGCATTATATGCTCTCATAAACTATCAAATCGAGATTTTGATCCTAATATCAAATAAGTATAAAAACCTTGAATAGTTAATTTTAAAGGCAAATAAATACAAAAAAGTAATTAACAATAATAATAAATCATATTATGCAGAATATTTTATTTTTAGTACTTAATGGTAATAAGTACAATTTATTGTCCTACTAAAAAGTAGTTAACCACAAAATGTGTCTACCTAGGAATTAAATAAAATTTAATAAGCGTCATTTTCGTCACTGACAAGAAAGAACACATTTTCACACAACCAAGAAAAAAGGAAGTTATATTGAAAAGGTTATAAAAGTCATAAAAGTAGTTAATTCTTAAAAAGTAATAACTTTATTTATGATGTCATTTAGCATAAAAATTTTATATTTTCACTTAACATTGAAATGTCAACATTGCACTTAGATTGTTTTCGAAGCGACATTTGCGTGCAACATGCAAAATTTTATATACCTCTTTGTATCGAATAAAAAATGGATCAGATTTCAAGCAGAAATTGAAAAAATATCTAAAATTGTAGTTGGTATAGTTGATGAATGAAAGCAACAGAAATAATACCTTCAAAATTTCTGAAAAAATTATTTTGACTCATATAAAAATAGGATACCTACATGTATATTATATATGCAAGAAACAAAACCGCTTATAAAGATTTAAAAATTTTCAAAATCTAGAAAAATATTTTTAAATATATAAATACTTAATAAAGAGGTTTTCGAATAGAAGTGAAACAACAACAAAAATTTATTTTTTAAATTATTTTAATTAATTGAATTTTTGGCTGACCATACAGTTTCGCTGTTTCGAGTATTGCCAAATACCCTTCATCAGTGGTCTTGGAAATATATCATATATTTAATTATTCGTAAATAATTATTTTTGAGACTGCAAGTACCAGGAATCGAACTCAGGTTCTGCCAAATATATACTTAATATAATCTCTGTTATCTCAAGACCTTGCCCTCAAAAATTATCTAGTGAAACATATATGAGTTACTACGTATTAGTTCTTTAATTGATTTGATATTTTTCAGCTGTTGAGGACTCTTCTATAACGTTTTCAATTATACATAAAATCTTCGCCATCCTTCGTCTTTAATAATCATTGCAAAAAATAAGCGAAGTGACTAATGTTTATGAGGCTCTGTGCTTTCAAATGGCACAATAACGAGATAGATGACTTCAAATAGCTTAAATGATGATGGCATTCCAAACAAACAAAAATTGTTCCCACTAATAAGTAAGAAAAATTACTATAAAAATTAGATAAAATGATGTGGAAGAAAATTAGATAACTTTCTAAAACACATCCCTAGTGTTGTCGATATGAAAAATTTTGAAAAAATAATTTCAAGAACTTTTCAAGGTTTGAAAATGTTGTCCGCATATTAAGTACAGAGTTTTCTTATCTCGCACCGAAAATAAAATCACTTAACAAAAATAATCAACCAAATGAAATAATATAGATAGATAGTAGTTATTTCTAGAGTATAGATAATCTATTGCAATTTGCAAATTTTTTTTGACAAAATCTAAATTTTTTTATAGATGTATTTATTTATTTATTTATTTATTGGTCTTTCTCTTTATTTTTAACAGATTGATTTTCTAGGTTGCTCTCTTTATGTGATTTTGGTATCACACTATTTCTAATAAACAATCAAAATAATAGATTAGAAGAAATCTATCAGCTCCGAAGAGAGAAAATTACCCTAAAGTTGAAATATTTTTGGAAATTGTGTATCGAGTTAACAGAAAATTAACACATTATTTTAAAACGCTTCAGTCCATATTACGCTAAATCTTTTCAAACGCATCCCATAAACTTCATTTAATTTTACTCCCACATTTCTACATATTTCTTAATTTTTTAGAAGCAATTAAATCATTTACTATGTATTATAAAAAATTTCGTGACAAAGCTATATATAAATATATCAATTGGTTATGAAAATTGAACTTTTTTATAATAATTCATAAAAGAAATTAGTTTTTATGTTAATTGTGTCGTTGTACATTAATTTTATTAAAAAATATAATTGTTTTCATTAATGTCATATCTAATTAATTGATTTAATGTAA